>NC_137825.1:2063435-2203435 GCF_963921795.1 Nannobrachium achirus | reverse complement strand
CAGCATTTTTCCTGAAAGTGATTTTAATAACTATAAAAAAAAAATACATTTAAAATGTGTTTAGTTCTGTTTACAGGTGCAGTGGCCAGACACACACACACACACACACACACACACACACACACACACACACACACACACACACACACACACACACACACACACACACACACACACACACACACACACACACACACACACACACACACACACACACACACTATTTGACAATTTGGCCAATATTTAATTTGTCATTTTAGAGGTTTATATTAAAAAGTCCTTAAATTGTCACTAGAAATGTGCAGATACCCTCTATACCAGGGGTCTTCAACCTTTTCAGGCCAAGGACCCCTTAGTCAAGAAAGAGATGAAGCAGGGACCCCCACAACCCATAGATACCATATAGTTTCATCATTTGATAGCATAATAATCTGTGTATTTTTTTTCATGTCACAAACACAAATTGATTCATGTCAATTTGTGTTTTCAGATATTTAACCACATCAATACTTAATAAACTTTACCTTTCATTCTGTACTTTGTCTGCTCTTTTTCCCCTCTACACCAAATCTCTTTAGCTGAAAATAGCCGATCTGCAAGCTCACGCCTTGTGAGCTTGTAGATTGGCTATTTTTGGCTAAAGATATCAGAATATGGACGCCAGGGTTCAAGTGGTTAATATAAAAAATCACACAAAGATTTGGAGGACCCCCTGTTGTAGCTCTGAGGACCCCCTAGGGGTCCCGGACCTCCTGTTGAAGACCGCTGCTCTATACACTTTGACTTTATGTTGTTCCTGAGCCACAGCCGCCCAACAAAGTATAGTCAGGCTTTACTTGGGAGACGTAATGAGGAGGAGATTCACACACAACGCTTCAATGTGAAGGCAAAGAAAGACGAGACTCGGGCGACCGCGGACGCCTGCACGAAAGAGCCGACGAGCAGTCGGCTCCTGGGGAAAGGGGAGCGTCCCCCAGCACCCCAACTTCCCACGCTAATGTTGTTTTCACCAGCGTGTTCAGAAGCCAGGGGAGAAAGCAGAGAGCTTCATAAGGGCTTTATATGACCTGTCTGAACAGTGAACAATGTGACTTTGGCGCGATCCGAGGAGAGAATATCCAGGACCGGATTGTCGTTGGGATGCTGGACAAAGAAGTCTCATGTAAGCTGCAATTGATGCAAGATTTGACATTATCTCAGACTGTACAGACGAAGAGGCTGAAGAGATTGCTACGCACGTCAACATGCAGGGAGAGGCAGTGCATGAAGTCACTAAGCAGAGCTACAAGCAGGCTTGGGGCGGTATGGACATTTTGTTATCGCGGTTATCGTCTTCCCATTACCGACGGTATAGCGGTAATTACCGCATCCCCGTATCTTTTAATTAAGGTTCGGCGATAAGCCAAACTATTGCTATCATCTTCCCAAAATTCGCCGCTCAACAGTCCGACTGCCCGAGTTATACTGATTCTGTAAACTCACGTCTCAAATCGCATTGATTGAGTGGTGATGTAAGCATATAGACAGGTTTTAGTTACAAGACTTGACAGAAAAGGTAGTAAAATCGCCGACGGGGCACAACGCGCTCCTGCAATTGGAGTCAGCGACGTGGTGGAAAAAGTAAAAGCTAGTTTAATTTTCGGTTTTAGTCCTAGGGGCTCGCGCTCCGCCCGTATGAATGAAAAAGAAACTGCCACAATGTATGTATAAACATACTTGTGTCGTGTGGATTATAGAGAAAGTTAACGCTGCTCCAATAGCAGACTACGAGGCTGCTGCCCAGTGCAGTGCAGGTCTGTGTCTCCGAATCTGACGTAAAAGCCTGAGCTTCCAAACATGTGGTAGGCGGCCCAAAGCAGAGCGGCATGGAGTGCATGCGGTCCTCGTTTCTCCCCCGTTTTAAAACTCGCTCGTTCTCAATAACAAATGACTCTATTTTGTCTTTTTTTACCACGGTAAGGACCCTGACACCGCGGTAGGCCGCGGTATACCGCGATACGGCGGTTACCGTCCCCAACCCTAGCTACAAGTCCCTATAGTCTAAACCACAGGGGTCTTCAACAGGGGGTCCGTGACCGCTAGGGGGTCCGCGGGGATACTGCAGGGGGCCCCAAAATTGTTAGAGAAAAAAAAACATGATTCTGTCAATTTTCAATAGCTTGTAAACATGATTATTGTGCAATTGACAGATTGTTAGTGATAGATTGATAGTATTGACATTGGTTCTCAGTTAATAAGGTATGTTTATAAATGGCAGTGGTACGGCCATTTGTACATGCATGTTGGATGGAGCAGTGACCCACGAGGTCACTGCTCCATCCAACTCCATCTCCCCATCAGTTTGGGGGTCCCTGGCCTGAAAACGTTGAAGACCCCTGGTCTAAACCACAGAGTGGGCCAAAAGACGTGGGGAAATGAAAAGAAATGTGTCAAAAAACAACGTAGTAAAGATGAAGGCTGCCTTGCTAAAAATTCCACCTGTCATGTTTGTCACAAATCTGGACATAGAGCATCGCAGCGGAAGTGGTCTACTGGTGTCACTTAAAAATCATCATTCATTTTCCCCATAGACTTTTACAAAAATATTCATAACAATTATGTTAAGCCTCGAACCAAGCCATCCAGGATGGCAGTGAATCATGACCATACAACCTTTCTTTCTATGAAAAGAACATTTTGAAAATCGCTAAACAAAGGGTGTTTATTAAATGTAGTATTTCAAATAATGAAATATTAAAATATGTTTTCATATAGGATCAAAGGTTGTATAGTCATGATTCACTGCAATCCTGGATGGCTTGGTTCTAGGCTTGACATAATTGTTTAAATATTTTTGTAAAAGTCTATGGGGAAAATGAAAGACGATTTTTAAGTGACACCAGTAAACCACTAAGCGCGCACGGATGCACACAGGCTGCACCCAGCCACCGCTCGCCGGCCCGATCCATTCACTCAGACCACCACCTCAAGCTGAACCCAAACAAGACAGAGCTCCCCATACAAGATCTCTCTATTTCCATACATAATGCATTGGTGACTTCGGTTCCTGCTGCTAGAAACCTTGGTGTGGTCCTGGACAGCCAGCTATCATTCAGGGCACACATTGCATCAGTCACCCGGTCCTGTAGGTTCACTCTCTTTAACATCCGTAGAATCAGACCTTTCCTCACCCAGGAGTTAGCCCAGCTCCTCATCCAGACATCTGTCATATCAAAACTTGACTATTGTAACTCTCTCCTCACTGGTCTCCCAGCATGTGCACTTAAGCCTCTCCGACTGATCCAAAATAACGCGGCACGACTGGTCTTCAACCAGACAAAATTATCACATGTCTCCCTTCTTCTCCGCTCCCTCCACTGGCTCCCGGTTGGCGGTTGCAGCCCTTATAGAATACAAAACACTGATGCTGACCTTCAAAGCAGCCAAAGGTATGGCTCCTCCATACCTCCAAAACCTGATCAACCCCTACAACCCCACCCGTTCACTCAGATCAGCCAACACAGGGATGCTGGTCAAAAATCCACTCATCCTAGACAGTTCACCCTCCTGGCCCTCAAACTGTGGAATAAACTCCCTGTCGCACCGAGGCCGCGTTCCCACAGTAGATGCATTTGCGTTCTGCATAACAAGTGCATCTTCAAAGTCTCTTAAAAAACTAATCCATTTCCCACAATGCTTTGCGGGACGTGGGCCGTTCTGCATACACGTCAAGTCGTCAACGTGATGTGAAATGTACACCACATATAACTTCCTGCTTTGAGTTACGTTGAAAAGCCTTCACTGGACACTCTCCAAACCCATGAATGTCCAGAGCTTTATCCATCTGGTCACTATTCTGACTATTCTGACCATCCCCCCACAGCATGTGGATCTCTGAAGACGCCATCAATGTGTTTATCTGCTACCATCCCAATAACAACGTTCTCTCCTTGGTAATTTCCTGCAATTATCTTCCTTTTATTTTTATTTCCCCTTGTATCTTCATCATCAATGTCAATGACAACTAAATATTCAGATTACCGCTTCACATGACAAGCCACCAGGCTCTGCTCTCCCAAGTGGATTTCCAATAATAATCTCCCTGATTGGCTACAGGTTCAGCCTCATCACTGCTCTTACCTGTTCAACAAGTTGATCTGTCAGGGCTTCAGAAGGGAAGTGTTTCTGGACCAGTTCTGTCACTCTAACAACATCAGCAGCAGCAGAGGCAGGTGATTGGTTCTCCAAGATGTCACTCAAGAGGTCAGCCACACCTCCTGAACCTGCCAGCACCAACCAGGGTGTGGCGCTCTTCAGAGACAGATCCAACCTCTGATGAAGATATGAGAGAGAGAGAGAGAGAGAGAGAGAGAGAGAGAGAGAGAGAGATTTTATTGTAAAAGCTTTATTAAAACCATATCTTTCCAATTCCGCTCATATTATAACAAAAATATATTCATGTCATGTCTGTGTGAGAGAGACAGACAGACAGACAGACAGACAGACAGACAGACAGACAGACAGACAGACAGACAAACAGACAGAGCGTAGGTAGGTATAAATACAAATAATGTCAACATTGCCTATTGCAGCCTGGTTCTTATTTGTTTACATTCTTCCAATGTATAAATAAATGAGAAGTAATTTCTGGTTATTGGTTCATCTGTTGTCAGTGTTATATAGATATAGAATAGGACACAGACAAGCTGGAGTTGTTAAATACCTTGCTAAATACCAGTAGCTATGATGATAATAAATAAGCAGCTATGACAAAGATAAAAACTAATATTACTCTTATAAGTCTCCTCCTGGCTCATAAGTCATACTGTATACAATCATTGTAATGTAAATGATATTGGATGAATGATATCATAGTATTAAGAAGCAGTGATTGTACCTCCAGCATGGATAACTCTCCTGATATGAGCATGCAGAGGACAGGAACGGTAATGCTGCTGCTGTCTGTAAGAAAAGAAAATGCCGTAAAATTGTAACGGACCCGGGATGGAAAAACCTTTATTTTGAAATATCATGCCCAGGGGTGTCACACCAGATTCTGCCCCCCCCCCCCCCCCCCCCCCCCCCCCCCCCTCCCCCTTCATAGGGGGAGGGGGTTTAACCCATTTAGACTGGGAACGCATTATTACGCATTATTTTGTGCTTTAACTATTGAAAAATAGCAGATCTACAAGCTCACAGCGCGGTACCGAGTGCCACGCTGTGAGCTTGGAGATCGGCTATTTTTGAAAAATCTTGAACATTTTGTGCAAGTCTTTGAATATTTAAAATCTTAACATTTTTGAACAAACCTGTTTCTATGTCAGTGGTGCTCAAACCTTTTCATGCGAAGGACTGCTAAAATTATGTATTTGGCCATGGACCCCCATCTCAAAATATTTAGTTCCAGGGACACCCCTAGAAGCAAATCTTTTGCAAAAAATCGAGTGTCTGCGAGGCGCAAATGTTGGCAAATGTGGTTCGCAGCCCCAACAGGACCGGTATTGGGACGGTCCTCGCACCAAGGAGCGGAGGAGAAACCTCCTCTCTGGCGCATTTTAAAACTCGTTCGCTCATGCTCAATTCAAGTGTATTCAAACCGTTACATTCTTCTTATAGGCCTACTCTTATTAAGAATAAAAGGCAAATAAGAGCAGGCGATAACCCGCCCGCCCCGCCGACCGCCAATTGAGTCTGAAATCTTGACCGTGGTCAACGGGTCGGCCACTGCGGGCCCCCCATGAACGTTCTTCTTAAGGGAGGGGGTTTAACCCATTTAGACTGGGAACGCATTATTATGCATTATTCTGTGCTTTAACTATTGAAAAATAGCAGATATACAAGCTCACAGCGCGGTACCGAGTGCCGCGCTGTGAGCTTGTAGATCTGCTATTTTTTTTAAATCTTGAACATTTGTGCAAATCTTTGAATATTTAAAATCCTTCTATGTTTCTATGTCAGTGGTGCTCAAACCTTTTCATGCGAAGGACTGCCAAAATTATATGTATTTGGCCACGGACCCCCATCTCTAAATATTTAGTTCCAGGGACCCCCCCAGAAGCAATTGTTTGGTGAAAAAAACTAAAACAAAACATACAGTATATATTCAAAGATTTGCTCACATTTTCACGACTTTAAAAAAAAAACTAGCAGATCTACAAGCTTGCAGCGCGGCACTCGGTGCCGTGCTGTCAGCTTGTATATCTGCTATTTTTCAATAGCTAAAGTATAAAATAATTAAGGCCCCTCCACTTTGGGCCCTGGTAACTCAGTCCCAAAGTCATACAGTAGATGGAAAAACAATCAATAGCTGTTGTCTAGCAGAAGTTCAACACAAAAACAACTACAGATAAACTATTGTAGTTTCTGCTATTTTACTACTTCTAAGTCACCTTTTGATACGGGCATTAATTCCACTAACAAACAAATCATCAACGTCCACCATCTCTTACCCTTGATGTGTCGTGTGGCAATGTGTTCCTCGAACTTGACCCAGAAGTTCTTCTCTCCTCCTCTGTGACCTTCTCTCCCATCATCCACCAGCAGGAAGTGCCAATGGTTCTTCTCCAGACAACAGGAGGCACTGGTTCTGTTCTCAACAGAGTACTGAACATATCTGTCCTGAGATGGAAGAAAACAGGAATTACATCTATTAATGTATGTAGTTATGTAATAGTAGACATTACTAGTAGTACTGTTGTTGTCCAGGTGTTTCTGGTCAGTCTAAGATGGGGGGGCAGGGGGGGGGGCATATGACTCCATATGGATCCTACACAGGAAGTTGTGAGTATATTTAATTCAAAAAGGGGTCAATATTTACTAAACTAAAATTTCACATTGTCAAAATCTAGGGGTGGATATTGGCAAGAATCTCGCAATGCAAAACGTATCATGATACTTGGGTCACGATGCAATAGTATCACGATATATTGCGAATCTTTGCGATGCGATACTATTGCGATATATCAGCTTTAAAAGCTGAAGACGCTGCTCTAATGTTGTTGTTTTTCTCGTTCAGAGCCATTTTCTCGAGAGACCTCACTCACTGAACCATGGGAAGGGGAAGTAGCTACTATAGGACAGCGACATCTAGGGCAGGGGTTTTCAAAGTGGGTGACGGGGCACCCTGGGGTGCCGCGACGGCAGTCCACGGGTGCCGCGAGATCATTTGATAATATTTGGGATTTATTTGGACACTTGAAAAAATACTTAGTATCATTTTAAACTTGAAGTACAACGTTATTTTCAGTCAGTTCTAACCATAATGGCTATTATCTTAATGTTTTCCTTGCAAAATAATCACTAAAATATCGTCACTGTCGGGCAGAAACCTTGTATGCGAGGCGTTGTGTGCTTGTAGATCTGCTGTTTTCACTAGTTTAGTATATTTTATAGATGTGTGCTTGTAGATCTGCTGTTTTCACTAGTTTCGTATATTTTATGACAAATACAAAACAAACGGTTTTGGACATACAAGGTTTCCACCAGACAACAACAATATGCTATAAATATAAGGTGCTGGGAGTGAAAATTATAATGCAGGGGTGCCTCGGATAAAAAAAAATATTTATGGGGTGTCCTGAGACAAAACAGTTTGGGAACCCCTGATCTAGAGGCAGCAGAGTGTCAGGACCAGACTTCTACCATTGGTTCCTATGCATGGGAACAGATTTTATTTTCCTCAAAGTATCGCGATACTACGGCCTCAAGTATCGATACAGTATTGTCAAATAAACTATCGCGATGTATTGCCATATCGATTATATTGCCCACCCCTATCAAAAACAATGATATCACATTGTAATCTCAGTATTTATTATTATTAGAGAGTCGCAGTAACATAATAAACAGGACATTTAATATCAGTACATACAGTAGTAGTAGTAATAGTGTTATTTGGTAATTTTCACTTTGATTTACAATATTATTTCATTTCATTTATATTCATTTCATTTTGACCAGAAAGGGTTAGGCTGAAGCCCATGGCTTATTTTGCCAACCCTTGTTACATTTGTTTTATGTCAAAAATGCAAAGAAAGCAGTAAAAAAAAAGAAGAAAAAAACAGCAAAAACAGGAACACATATCTGGAAGTTAGATAAATAGTAATGTATACATACACCGTATATACAAATATACACATATTTATACATACAGCCACAGCTCTACTACTGTAATTATGACAAATATAAATAATTATGTTATTTATATTTGTCATAATTACAGTAGTAGAGTACAGTATGGTACAGTACAGTTAATAATGTGATGTACATATAGTAGAGTTCTGTAGCAAGAATGATCATTCTATGAAGATGATTAATCAGATGGAGGAATGTGTAAACAGTGTTTGTGTGTCAATACCTCAGGGTCGACCAAATGTTCTCTGTTGTATAAAACGGCCCAGGGAGAGATCGCCACCGCCCAGACCTCGCTGTCCCTCACCGCCTCTCCTACACATCTCCCTACGCCTTCATCAAAGCCTTCTGTCAGGATCCAGGGCCAGCCTCCTGTGGCTGTGTGTGTGTGTGTGTGTGTGTGTGTGTGTGTGTGTGTGTGTGTGTGTGTGTGTGTGTGTGTGTGTGTGTGTGTGTGTGTGTGTGTGTGTGTGTGTGTGTGTGTGTGTGTGTGTGTGTGTGTGTGTGTGTGTGTGAGACAGACAGAGAGAGAGATACATCATTGCTATAGAGTTTGTTCAGTAACAGTGTTAAACAGTGTTAATGTGCAGTGGTGCAAACAGTACTCTTTTTACTTAAATGAAAGTATCAATACTGCAATGGAGAAATACTCAGTTACAAGTAAAAGTCTGGTATAAAGAAATTACTTGAGTAAAAGATCGGTTACTTTCAAATAGCCAACATTTAAATAGGGCTGAAGTGGTTTACTGTGTGTACAGTATGTGTTCTAAAATCTACATATAATTGTTGTGGAGTTAAAGTACAATATTATCCTCTGAGATGTAGTGGAGTAAAAATATAGAAAATTGGACATACTCCATTAAAGTGAAAGTACCTTGAATTCGTACTCAAGTAAAGTTCTTGAGTAAATGTACTTAGTTACTTTACACCACTGATATTGTGACAGTAATCATTGCTATAGAGTGTGTGTTCAGTAACAGTGTTAAATAGCTCTATATTGTGACAGTAATCATTGCTATAGAGTGTTTGTTCAGTAACAGTGTTAAATAGCTCTATATTGTGACAGTAATCATTGCTATAGAGTGTTTGTTCAGTAACAGTGTTAAACAGCTCTATATTGTGACAGTAATCATTGCTATAGAGTGTGTGTTCAGTAACAGTGTTAAATAGCTCTATATTGTGACAGTAATCATTGCTATAGAGTGTTTGTTCAGTAACAGTGTTAAATAGCTCTATATTGTGACAGTAATCATCGCTATAGAGTGTTTTGTTCAGTAACAGTGTTAGCTCTATATTGTGACAGTAATCATCGCTATAGAGTGTTTGTTCAGTAACAGTGTTAAATAGCTCTATATTGTGACAGTAATCATTGCTATAGAGTGTTTGTTCAGTAACAGTGTTAAATAGCTCTATATTGTGACAGTAATCATTGCTATAGAGTGTTCAGTAACAGTGTTAAATAGCTCTATATTGTGACAGTAATCATTGCTATAGAGTGTTCAGTAACAGTGTTAAATAGCTCTATATTGTGACAGTAATCATTGCTATAGAGTGTTTGTTCAGTAACAGTGTTAAATAGCTCTATATTGTGACAGTAATCATTGCAATAGAGTGTTTGTTCAGTAACAGTGTTAAATAGCTCTATATTGTGACAGTAATCATTGCTATAGAGTGTTTGTTCAGTAACAGTGTTAAATAGCTCTATATTGTGACAGTAAACATTGCTATAGAGTGTTCAGTAACAGTGTTAAATAGCTCTATATTGTGACAGTAATCATTGCTATAGAGTGTTTGTTCAGTAACAGTGTTAAATAGCTCTATATTGTGACAGTAATCATTGCTATAGAGTGTTTGTTCAGTAACAGTGTTAAATAGCTCTATATTGTGAAAGTAATCATTGCTATAGAGTGTTTGTTCAGTAACAGTGTTAAATAGATCTATATTGTGACAGTAATCATTGCTATAGAGTGTTTGTTCAGTAACAGTGTTAAATAGCTCTATATTGTGAAAGTAATCATTGCTATAGAGTGTTTGTTCAGTAACAGTGTTAAATATATCTATATTGTGACAGTAATCATTGCTATAGAGTGTTTGTTCAGTAACAGTGTTAAATATCTCTATATTGTGACAGTAATCATTGCTATAGAGTGTTTGTTCAGTAACAGTGTTAAATAGCTCTATATTGTGACAGTAATCATTGCTATAGAGCAGGGGTCTTTCAGGCCAGGGACCCCTTAGTTGAGAGAGAGATGAAGCAGGGACCCCCACAACCTGTTCATTGATCTTCGTTTGACAGCACGATCATCGTGTATTTTGGATTCATGCCAATTTTTGTTTTCAGATATTTAACCACTTGAACTGTCAATACTTAATAAACTTGACCTTTCACTCTGTACTTTGTCTGCTCTTTTTCCCCTCTACATCAAAGCTCTTTGCCAAAAATAGCCGATCTACAAGCTCACAACGCCTCGCAGTGCGAGGCGTTGTGAGCTTGTAGATCTGCTATTTTTGGCTAAAGTTCTCAGAATATGGACACTGGGGTTCAAGTGGTTAATAAAAAAGGAGAAAATAACGTTCTATCACTCAAAGATTTGGAGGACCCCCTGTTGTAACTCTGAGGACCCTCTAGGGGTCCCGGACCCCCTGTTGAAGACCCCTGCTATAGAGTGTTTGTTCGGTAACAGGAGCTCTTTAATGAACAGAAAATACATGTTCAGGTTTTTACACACACGTCACACACACACACACACACGCATGCACGTGCACACACACGCAAGTTACAGCACATGCACTGCGCACACACACACACACACACACACACACACACACACACACACACACACACACACACACACACACACACACACACACACACACACCTGTTTTAACCAAGGCTTTGACCAGTCCCTCTCTGATGACCTCCTGGACCCAGGGTTTGACCTCTGACCTTCCTTCTCCTCCCACCACAGACACCACCAAGGGGGGTGTCTTCATACCCCACCCATCATCTCTAACACTCCTAGTCATCAGGTCGTAGACATGGGAGGGTTCAGTGAGTGATGACAGACGCAGGAACTACAGGTGATCAAAGAGACCAATCAGAAGATGACAGTGATGGACATGATCAACATAAATACACTCTCAACTCTCATATCAAGAGGGGCGGGGCTTATATTACACACTCACTTCTACCCTTAATGTCTGTTCTAAAGTTGGAGTTTGTGTGTGTGCGGTTACGTGTGTGTGCGGTTACGTGTGTGTGTGTGTGTGTGTGTGTGTGTGTGTGTGTGTGTGTGTGTGTGTGTTTGTGTGTGTGTGTGTGTGTGTGTGTGTGTGTGCGGTTACATGTGCATGTGTGTGTACGTGTGCATGTGCGCGAACGTGAGTGTATGTGTGTGTGTGTGTGTGTGTGGGGGGGGGGGGGGGGGGGTACAGCTGTCTGTCTGTTGTCATAAACGGTGCTGTTAGATAAAGGTTGCCCCCCCCCCCCCCGTGTGTGTGTGTGTGTGTGTGTGTGTGTGTGTGTGTGTGGGGTTACGTATGCGCGGTTCCGTGTGCACGGTTGCGTGTGTGCGTGTGCGTGTGTTTGGTTACATGTGTGTGTGTGTGCGGTTATGCGTGCACGGTTACATGTGCATGTGTGCAGTTGTGTGTACGTGTGCGTATGCCGTATGTGTGTGTGTGTTATGTATTGGGATGATTGAATGAAATCATCCTCAGGGACCTTAAAGTGATAACAACCTCCTCTTGACTGAATGATGTTAAACAGATGATGGAAGACAGCGTATCATGAAGCACAGAGAACATTGATCACATTGTCAGTCACACACTTACACCTCTGAGCATTCCCTCTCCCTCAAACTTCAACCATCCATAAGCATCAGTTTGCTGTTCAGAGGAGTGCAGCTCAGTGGTCCACTCAGTGTCCTCAGCTGTCTTGATGTCTGTTGGATGTCTGTCTCTGGGACGTCCACACTGACACTGTCCATCCCTGATGACACAACAGGACAACACATCAATACACCACTGCTTCTCAAAGTGGGGTCTGGGGACCCCCGGGGGTCCTCCAGGGGGGACCAGGGGGTCCCTAGCAAAATGAGTAAAGTTTTAAACTCTATTTTATCTTTCAGATGTTTAAAAACAGCCGATCTACAAGCTCACCACAACATGACACGTTGGGGACCCCCAGGGGACCCCAGCAGAATTAAGAACAGTTTAAACACATAAACTCTATTTTATCTTACAGATGTTTAAAAACAGCCGATCTACAAGCTCATCACAACGTGACACGTTTATTTTGTGCTTTAACTATTGAAAAATAGTAGATCTACAAGCTCACAGCGCGGCACCGAGTGCCGCGCTGCGAGCTTGTAGATCTGCTATTTTTGAAAAAATCACGAAATATCTTATAATATTTAATCCTTCTAAGGTTAAAAAAAGAGGTTTCTATGTATGTGCTCAAACCTTTTTTCATGTGAAGGACCCCCAAAATGATATGGTATTTGGCCACGGACCCCCTATTGAAAATAGTAGATCTACAAGCGCGCAGTGCGGCACTCAGTGCCGCGCTGCGAGCTTGTAGATCTGAGCTTGTATATCTCCTATTTTTAAAATAGTTAAGTCCCCTCCACCTTGGGCCCTAGTAACTCAGTCCCACGTTTATTTTGTGCTTTAACTATTGAAAAATAGCAGATCTACAAGCTTGCAACGCTGCACTCGCTGCGAGCTTGTAAATCTGCTATTTTTGAAAAATCATGAAATATCTTATAATATTTCAAATCCTTAAGGTTAAAAAAAAAGTTTTCTATGTCAGTGGTGCTCAAACTTTTTTTCATGTGAAGGACACCCAAAATGATAAGGTATTTGGCCACGGACCCCCTATTGAAAATAGTAGATCTACAAGCTAACGAGCTAGCGAGCTTGTAGATGATATGGTATTTGGCCATGGACCCCCCTTGTCAAAATATTTAGTTCCAAGGACCCCCCAGAAACAAAATTTTAGTTACAAATTTGTTCAAAGATTTGCACACATTTTCACGTCTTTTCAAAAATAGCAGATCTACAAGCTCACAGCGCGGCACCGGAAAAAAATAGCAGATCTACAAGCTCACAGCATGGCACTCGGTGCCGCGCTGTGAGCTTGTAGATCTGCTATTTTTGAAAAGACTGTTTTTGAAAAATCATGAAAAATTCTAAGGTTAAAAAAATCAAACATAAAAAAAAGTTTCTATTTCAGTGGTGCTCAAACTTTTTCATGTGAAGGACCCCCAAAATTATATGTATTTGGCCATGGACCCCCTATTGAAAATAGCTGATCTACAAGCTCACAGCACGGCACTCAGTGCCGCGCTGTGAGCTTGTAGATCTGCTATTTTTGAAAAATCATGAAATATCTTTGAATGTTTCAAACCTTCTAAGGCTTTTTGAAAAAAAAAAAAAAGGTTTCTAGTGGTGCTCAAACTTTTTTCATGTGAAGGACCCCCAAAATGATATGGTATTTGGCCACGGACCCCCCATGTCAAAATATTTAGTTCCAGGGACCCCCCCAGAAGCAAAATTTGAGTTACAAATAAGGGTGTAACGATACATTTTAATAGAGATTCGATACATATCACGATACATGGTTGATGATACGATACATGGACGATATTTGTTCATTCATGGCAATATGATACGATTCGATGCAATGATTTAAAATCGATATAGTAACTATTTAGCAAAGAAATTAAATCTGTGTGAAAGGTGTGGATAGTGCAGGTTTTTAAGGGAAACATGTATTATTATGGATATAAATAAGTAAACACAGTGATTATCTGCCAAATACATGGACATTGTATATTGACAAACCTGCACCTTGACATGAACCCAGAGATTACACACATTTATCGATAGACCAGTGTAGCTATATGGAAAGGAAAAGTAATTAAACCCCTCCTTTACATTTTTTCTTCTTAAAAATGCTAAATACAATGCACAAGTAGGTAGTATCGATACAATCGATTCTTTGCGATACGATTCGATTTTAGCTGTTTTCATTTCGATATACTTCCATTTTTTAAATTAAAAACAATATTTCGATACCGTTACTATATCGTTACACCCCTAGTTACAAATATTCGCTTAAAAAATAAATGAATTAAAAGATTTGCACACATTTTCACGACTTTTCATAAATAGCAGATCTACAAGCTCGCAGTGCGGCACCGGAAAAAAATAGCAGATCTACAAGCTCACAGCATGGCACTCGGTGCCGCGCTGTGAGCTTGTAGATCTGCTATTTTTGAAAAGACTGTTTTTGAAAAATCATGAAAAATTCTAAGGTTAAAAAAATCAAACATAAAAAAAAGTTTCTATTTCAGTGGTGCTCAAACTTTTTCATGTGAAGGACCCCCAAAATTATATGTATTTGGCCATGGACCCCCTATTGAAAATAGCTGATCTACAAGCTCACAGCACGGCACTCAGTGCCGCGCTGTGAGCTTGTAGATCTGCTATTTTTGAAAAATCATGAAATATCTTTGAATGTTTCAAACCTTCTAAGGCTTTTTGAAAAAAAAAAAAAAGGTTTCTAGTGGTGCTCAAACTTTTTTCATGTGAAGGACCCCCAAAATGATATGGTATTTGGCCACGGACCCCCATGTCAAAATATTTAGTTCCAGGGACCCCCCCAGAAGCAAAATTTGAGTTACAAATAAGGGTGTAACGATACATTTTAATAGAGATTCGATACATATCACGATACACGGTTGATGATACGATACATGGACGTTATTTGTTCATTCATGGCAATATGATACGATTCGATGCAATGATTTAAAATCGATATAGTAACTATTTAGCAAAGAAATTAAATCTGTGTGAAAGGTGTGGATAGTGCAGGTTTTTAAGGGAAACATGTATTATTATGGATATAAATAAGTAACCACAGTGATTATCTGCCAAATACATGGACATTGTATATTGACAAACCTGCACCTTGACATGAACCTAGAGATTACACACATTTATCGATAGACCAGTGTAGCTATATGGAAAGGAAAAGTAATTAAACCCCTCCTTTACATTTTTTCTTCTTAAAAATGCTAAATACAATGCACAAGTAGGTAGTATCGATACAATCGATTCTTTGCGATACGATTCGATTTTAGCTGTTTTCATTTCGATATACTTCCATTTTTTAAATTAAAAACAATATTTCGATACCGTTACTATATCGTTACACCCCTAGTTACAAATATTCGCTTAAAAAATAAATGAATTAAAAGATTTGCACACATTTTCACGACTTTTCATAAATAGCAGATCTACAAGCTCGCAGTGCGGCACTCTGTGCCACGCTGCGAGCTTGTAGATCTGAGCTTGTATATCTCCTATTTTTAACTCATTCTGTGCTAAAACCGAATAATTTCGGTTCTTTTTTTCCATTCCCATACTAATTTTTTAATCTATTTCGCTTACCCTGAGCTGCTAGTAGCGACGTGGGTGGTCCTGGCTCGTCCACCGCTTCACAACGAGCCATTCTACTTGTCGCGATGATTTATTCCATTGAAAATGGTTTAGAAAAAAGTTTAGAGCCCCCCCAAAAAAACGCTGTTTCAGCAAGACGTATTAAGGATTGCCAGAACCGAAATTTTTAGGTTCCTTTAGTAAAATGAATTAAATAATCGGAGGCCTCAACGTAGCCCCGGTCGAATTTTCCATCCAAGCACAAGGCCGCGATTCTGTTTACATGGCCCGTAATGGGAAAAAAAGGCCGCGCCACGCCGCCCACTCCAATAGAAAAACACATCTTTACAGCGGATTTTCTCCGGATTGTGTTCCGAGGCCAGCAGAAACGTTTTTTTGGCGGCTGAATAACTTTAGATCGGTCTTCTAAAAAATTACATAGCCGATTGCTAACTGAAAGCTAACTTCCTCCAGCTCGCTAGCATAGCACTCATTCCAGTGTATAGCCAAGCCAGCTCAGGCTGGGGACCCGGATGTGGTAGTGAATGTCTACGGGAGAATGGCTGGCACTCTAGCGGCACCTTGCGGCGCCCGGCAGTAATTGAGTTAAAATAATTAGGTCCCCTCCACCTTGGGCCCTAGTAACTCAGTCCCACGTTTATTTAGTGCTTTAACTATTGAAAAATAGCAGATCTACAAGCTTGTAGCGCGGCACTCGCTGCGAGCTTGTAGATCTGCTATTTTTGAAAAATCATGAAATATCTTATAATATTTCAAATCCTTCTAAGGTTAAAGGTTTCTATGTCAGTGGTGCTCAAACTTTTTTCATGTGAAGGACCCCCAAAATGATATGGTATTTGGCCACGGACCCCCTATTGAAAATAGCAGATCTACAAGCTAACAGCACGGTCTACAAGCTAACATGCCGATGCCGCACTGTGAGCTTGTATATCTCCACCCAGGGCCCTAGTAACTCAGTCTCATTACGGTATCTACAGGCTACACTGCATGTGTAATATTACATAGAATGAACAAAGTTAATCAATGAATGTTTTCAGGGCAGGTTATTCTTCTCCTCCTCGTTCAACTAAAGAAGGTTCTCTCCATCTCTCCGTGTCACTGTGCTGTGCTTGAAGGTCAATCAAATCCACGTCGTTGTTCTGATTGTAGCAACTGACACATCGTTTACAATGAATTGATAAACGCTCTCTCCTCTCCTCTCCTCTCCTCTCCTCTCCTCTCCCCTCCCCTCCCCTCCCCTCCCCTCCTCTCCTCTCCTCTCCTCTCTCATAGATATTATAATGTTGTTTTACTTCATTTAATATCCAAATACCTTAATAATAATAGTTAGTCTATAATAATATCATGGAGCAAGGAAACAGAAACTGGTTAGTTTACCTGGAATAATCTTCTATGAAGGTGTTGCACTCTCTTTTCTTGAAGTCTTCTGGTTTCCATATCTGTAAACATATTAGACACGTTATGATGTGTTATCATGTCTATATAACATTTAGATATCTGTAAACATATTAGACACAGGTTATGATATGTTATTATGTCTATATAACATTTAGATATCTGTAAACATATTAGACACAGGTTATGATGTGTTATTATGTCTATATAACATTTAGATATCTGTAAACATATTAGACACAGGTTATGATGTGTTATTATGTCTATATAACATTTAGATATCTGTAAACATATTAGACACATGTTATGATGTGTTATTATGTCTATATAACATTTAGATATCTGTAAACATATTAGACACAGGTTATGATGTGTTATTATGTCTATATAACATTTAGATATCTGTAAACATATTAGACACAGGTTATGATATGTTATTATGTCTATATAACATTTAGGATATCTGTAAACATATTAGACACAGGTTATGATGTGTTATTATGTCTATATAACATTTAGATATCTGTAAACATATTAGACACAGGTTATGATGTGTTATTATGTCTATATAACATTTAGATATCTGTAAACATATTAGACACAGGTTATGATATGTTATTATGTCTATATAACATTTAGATATCTGTAGATATCTGTAAACATAATTAGACACAGGTTATGATATGTTATTATGTCTATATAACATTTAGATATCTGTAAACATATTAGACACAGGTTATGATGTGTTATTATGTCTATATAACATTTAGATATCTGTAAACATATTAGACACAGGTTATGATATGTTATTATGTCTATATAACATTTAGATATCTGTAAACATATTAGACACATGTTATGATGTGTTATTATGTCTATATAATAGGGGTGTAACGATATAGTAACTGTATCGAAATATCGTTTTTAACTTAAAAAATCGAAGTATATCGAAATGAAAACAGCTAAAATCAAATTGTATCGTTTTATTTTGTATCGTATGGAATCGGCAGTGCAAAGAATCGATTGTATCGATACTACCTACTTGGGCATTGTATTTAGCATTTTTAAGAAGAAAAAACTAAAAGGAGGGGTTTAATTACTTTTCCTTTCCATATAGCTACACTGGTCTATGGATAAATGTGTGTAATCTCTGGGTTCATGTCAAGGTGCAGGTTTGTCAATAAACAATGTCCATGTATTTGTCAGATAATCACTGTGGTTACTTATTTATATCCATAATAATACATGTTTCCCTTGAAAACCTGCACTATCCACACCTTTCACACAGATTTAATTTCTTTGCTAAATAGTTACTATATCGATTTTAAATCACTGAATCGAATCGTATCGTATCGCCATGAATGAACCAATATCGTCCATGTATCGTATCGTCAACCATGTATCGTGATATGTATCGAATCGCTATTAAAATGTATCGTTACACCCCTACTATATAACATTTAGATATCTGTACACATATTAGACACAGGTGGGTGGGTGGGGGAAACATAATAATTGACACATGGAGTTAGGACAGCAATGGTTATATTCTTACCGGGCGCAGGATGGACTTCAGAGTATGTTCCTTATGAAGCCCAGTGGACTGACAGTCAGAGCACAGGTTATAGCTAGGATAACCACACTCTGTACACTGATACCTGGTCCCCACGATAGGATTCATCTGAAAGCCCTTACAAAGATATCCAGGGTGCTGGATGTTAGGATCAGCCTAACAAATCAAGAGAAACATTTTAGTATGAATGAATTGTGTCTAAAACTAGAAACCCCTCTCCTCAGAGCACAGGTCTCCACCAAATGAAAAAGTGTCTGGAGCAGGGGTCTTCAACCTTTCCAGGCCAAGGACCCCTTAGCTGAGAGAGAGATGTAGCAGGGACCCCCACTATATATGTATTGCATACAATTGAGTTGCAGATTAAAGATATTCAAATTTCAATATTCATCAGCATAGACTTGTTTGACAGCACTATGAGTGTATGTTGGATTAATGTGTATTTTCAGACATTCAACCACTTGAACCATTAGTCTGCCCTTCTTTTCCCTCTACACCAAATCTGCCAGAAATCGACAATCTGAGTACAAGCTCACAGTAGTAACATCTCCAGCACAGGAGACGTGGAGAAAGATGTACGGACGAGAATCGGCAAAGCTGCAGGAGTGTTCCAACGTCTTCGAAACATCTGGTCGTCCAAAGCCATCACTACGGCCATAAAGCTACGCCTTTACATGTCAGTGGTCTTCCCAACAGCGACCTACGCCTGTGAGACCTGGATGAAGACTGCCAGCATCACCAGCAAGTTGGCTGTCTTCCACAGACGGTGCCTCAGATACATCTTGAGGATCTTGTGGAGAGACCACATCACCAATGAAGAGGTGATGAGAAGGGTAGGGGTGCAACCCCTGTCATACACCGTCTCCGATAGGAGGAGGAGAATGACTGGGCACGTACTCCGACTGCCAGGAGGAAGAGAGGGAGGCCAAAGAAGACGTGGAGACAGACAGCCAAGGAAGACCTGAGAGAGATAGGAGTCAGTTGGCATGGAGCACGAAGTGTCGCCAGGGACCGGAACAAATGGAGGACTTGTCGCCCAATGTTCCAATGTCGCCCAATGTTCCAAAAGGAACGGGAGGAACTAAGTCTAAGTAAGTAAGTGAAGCTCACAACACCTTGCGCTTGTAGATCTGCTATTTTTGCCTAATGTTCCACTTCCGAATAGGGATGCTAGGGTTCATGTGGTTAATGTAAAAACATGATTCTATCACACAAAGATTTGGTGGCCCCCTGTAGTAACTCTGAGGACCACCTAGGGGTCCCGGACCCCCTGTTGAAGACCCCTGGTCTGGAGTGAAACTCAAAAGCCTGAGTAGACGTTAAAATGAAGATTACCAAACGTGTTGTAAAGTGCAGATATCTCTGTAAAGCTCTTCATAAAGAACATGTTTCATTTGTTACATGCAGATATCTCTGTAAAGCTCTTCATAAAGAACATGTTTCATTTGTTTACATGCAGATGTTTTGGTTCTTGGTTAAAGTTCTACACAGAGCAGAGGTTGGCAACTTTGATGATGGAGAGGACACTATATTTTCACTCTCACTCCAGAGGACCACATTGCATATATATACAGTCAAGCTCAAAATGTGTCAAAACGCGTCACAGTGCGACACATTTTGAGCTTGTAGATCTGCTTTTTTAATTGGAATCCTGAATAGTTTTTTGGCTATTTTTGTTATTTGAATCGTGAAAATTAGCACTTTTATTTAATTTCAAATGCATTTATATGTTCTTAACTTATATGAACTTAAATATAAATACATTGGACAATGTACATAAAAAAGACTAGTGCTAAACAAAAAGAAAGGAAACTTGACTTCGGTCCATTATATCTCCCCTTTAATAATACCACGAGAGTAAATGCCAGCAGAACAGCATTGCAAGCCATTTTGGCAAAATCTTTGGTCAGTGCTACCCACACGTTTGGCTGTGTAGCTCATGCCTCGAATGCCCAATGCTTATAAGCTGTGCCTCGTTATAAAGGTGACAAATCAACGATAAAAATGGCATAAAACACAATATAATTTGGTATCATTAAAGGACAACTTTGTTTTTTTTACAATAAGGGTTTATATTTTAGATTGTAATTAGAGAAAAGAAAAAATTAGTGTTATGTTTTCATTTGCTTCATTATATTGTTTTATCACGTTTACCGTGCTAAAATGTAAGGCATGCGTACGCATGGGGGCATGCGTACAAGTGGCTAAATATGTCTTTTTAGACACAATAAGCCAGCAGTTTCTTTATTGATATTTACAGTAACACTTCTAAGTCACATCCAACCATGAAAGGTTGCGTTGTATCTTGGGATTGGGCTTATTCTGTGTAAAATGACATATTTAGCCACTTGTACGCATGCCCCCAACCACTGAAATAAGAATCTCTAAAACAATAGAAAGAAGAAAAATGAAATAATTGTAACACTCATCTTTTATATTCTTTAATTACAATCTAAAATATGAACCCTTGTTGTAAAAAACTAAAGTTGTCCTTTAAGCTAATAGTATAGACTGAAGTAATTAAAGCGGGTCATGTTTGCATGTTTAGAAGTGGGGGCCGTATGTGGCCCCTGGGCCGCCAGTTGACCATGTATGACATAGAGTTTAATATTAAAGTTATTATTAAATAACCCACCTCCTCCTCCTTCTGTTCAGATGGAGATGTGTTGTCATTGGTGAGTCCTTCATCTTGGTGGTGGTCTTCCTCACTGAGCCCCTCCTCCCTGGTGTCTCCACCCTCTGGTGGAGGCAGCAGGTTCTCCATCTCTATCCTCTCAGAGTCTCCACCCTCTGGTGGAGACAGTAGGTTCTCCATCTCTATCCTCTCAGAGTCTCCACCCTCTGGTGGGGTCAGCAGGTTCTCCATCTCTATCCCCACAGAGTCGCTCTCCTCTTCCTGGTCGCTCATGTTGTCTCTGGAACGTCCAGCTCCCTCTCTCCTTCTCTGCTCCTATAGGATGACACACAACATGGTATCATTAAAGGAGTAGTTCACCCCCATATTACTTTTGTTCTATTGACAATTGAATCTAAAACAGTGCATGTACCCATCCCATGTACCGTGGGATGGAAAATCATACTCTGGGAGCGTGGAACTACTTTTAATTTTTGGATACAATTTTGGGAAAGGGTGATCTACCTCGGCGTGGAGGAATTCAACCCCAGCCCGGAGATATCCCCGTAGGACCTCATCTCTGAGCAACAGTATGCAGCAGAGGGTGAGGTTCTATATGGGGCTGGGCTAGCACAAGTTCTGGACAGGGAAATACTGAGGACACTGTATGGGGCTTTTAAGCCGTGACATCATTTTCTAGTCAGACCTCCAAGCAGATTTATTGTCAATATCTGTCCCTCGCTATTTCAACAGATCCGAAACAAAAATAACTTTCCTTTCAACAACAAAGAGAAGAAAATGTGTAAATAGTAAAAATAGTAAAAAGATTCGCTTTTTTGGGGGGCAAAAGTTCTCCTCTGCCTACAAAATGATGTCAGACTTAACAGCCCCATAGTGCAGGATTGATTTTGAAGAGGCTTCTAAGTGACTCTCCTGGTATGGCAGGCCCTACAGCCTCCCACAGCAGAGGATTTAAACGTGTCTGATGATAAATCTGTTTGTCACGGTTTGGTTCAGGATCAGTAGGACTCAAGTGCAGAACAACCAAGGCACAGGCAAGGCAAGTTGGATGCGAGGATATTTATTAAGTAGTAAGGCAAACAAAGAAGGGGAAAAACTATACTGGGAAAACTAAGGGCAAAAATAAACCCGAGGCACACAAAACTCAAAAACTGGATACAAGAATTCAGAGCTGGCAACAAGACGACAAAGTAAACCATAACTTACGATGACGAACCGACAATGAACAGAAAACACTGGGGAGTATAAATACACAGGACAACTAAACACAGGTGAACTCAAAATACAATCAACACTGGGATTGGCTGGGGCACAACAGGACACGAGGAGAACAAAACTAATCAAAGTAGGTGAGACAAGACAGGATACAACTACAGGTGCAGAACAGGAAACACTGGGTACCAAACTACTAAATAAAATACAAAACCAAAAGGCACAGTGCAGGGGCGCTGGAAGTGGGGTGCTGAGGGAGCTGCAGCTCCCCTGGTGATGGGGAGGAGAATTGAGAAAAATAAAAAAATATTTTTCTCTTTTTTTCTATATAGGCCTATATACACACACAAAGAGCTATATTAAAACATTAATGTATTTGACTTTGGGGAATAAAATATGTTGAAAAAAGGTGTTTGATTATCACATGGTCACCTTGCCACCTCCGGTCAGAAGTCAGAAGAAATAAATCCCGCTTTGATGGCACACTAAAGTCTATTTATTTGAGAACTAGAAACTGTCTGTAGGCTCATTGTTGCAAACTAACACCGTTGTGTATGGGGAATAACAAAACAGTAGAAAACAAAAATAATACCTGATTTTGTATGTGTGCGTGAGTGAGTGACTGTGTGTGTGTGTGCGTACGTGCTGTGTGTTGCACTGTGTGCTAAAAAAACTAGTAACTATACAGCTCCTTGTTACACCGTTGTGCGGGGAATAAGCACCCGAAACGTAATAAAAATAACCCAAAACCGGATAAAAATGTGAATTTTCGTGAATTTTGGCACGCAGCCAAAGGCCGCACGCATGAACTCCTCCAGGCTCAGCTCCCCTTGGGATTTGAGAGTTCCAGCGCCCCTGGCACAGTGTAGCAGAAAACACAAGACTAGATACAGGAACAAACCAAAACAGCAACACGGTTTAAAGTCCAAAACTGAAATACAAGGGCAACGCCTCAAAGTTCAAAACTAAAGTCCAGAACGTGACAAGAAGGCCTACAGCTGTGTGTGCAAAAAACTAAGTGCAAGTGTCCACAGAGCAGCCAAAGCTTTCAGTCCACCTTGTCATACTGTACATAGAAACCTTTGCAGAGTCCAGTGTATGCGTGTCTGCGTGGCCCAAGGGGCAGCGAGGAGCATAGTGTACAGCATATGAGAGGACTGACTGTCTGTGTGGCGTAGCTCCACGCGGCCATAAGGAGCCGCGAGGAGTGAACTGTGACACTGTTGTGCCAGTAGAACTATACCATCTAATTTGCTGGATTATAGGTGCAACAGAAGAACCAACATTAGCCTGTTTTGTTGATATTCCTTATGATGTGAACCTAAAGGTTTTATCTGTTTGTCAAGACATTGTGTATCTTGCATCTAAAGGTAAAAAGCAGACACCCAAGTCATTGTGCCTGGGTCTGACTGTTCACCAGTTAACAGGTTCATCTAATGTTCTGTGTCACTACTGAGTAGATTAGGACATTGTGCTTCATGGATGTGGCTGAGGAGTCAGCAACTCTCGGTACAGGGGCGTCAACTGGGTATGGCAGGGGTATGGGCAGCTGCCATACCCTGGGTCCAGGGGAGAAAATAAAAGTTACTTTTAAATATAAATCCATGAATATCTCTCTGTCTATCTGTTCTGGTTATTATGTTGTTAAATTACAGTAAAATAACTACAAATGCAACATTTAACAAAATGGTCACTTGACAAAATGATATATTCCCAGGTCAGCTGCACAGGTGCAATGCATTATTGTTAATTGTGGCACGTTTACTAAAATGCCAAGTTTAGCGAGAGAGGGCGAGATCATTTAGCGACCTACAACCGGGTCGCGACGTGGTCGGTAGTTTTCAGCGACCGGGTCGCAAAATCGAGCGACCGGGTCGCTAAATGGAGCGACCGGGTCGCTAAATCATCGACCGCGGCACTAAAGCGAGCGACCGGGTCGCTAAATGGAGCGACCGGGTCGCTAAATCACCGACCGCGGCACTAAAGCGAGCGACCGGGTCGCTAAATCGACCGACTGGGACGCTAATTCCATCGACCGGGACGCTAATTCCACCGACTGGGACGCTAATCCAGCGACCGGGTAGGTAAATCCACCGACCGGTGGTCGCTTCCACCGACCTACTAACCCTAACCCTAACCCTAACCCTAAACCTAACCTCAGTAACCTTACCTCAGTTAGGCTAACCTGCCACGCAACCTCCCGACCGTTACCTCAGTTAGGCTAACCTGCCACGCAACCTCCCGACCGGGTCGCTAAATCACCGACCGCGTCACTAAATCACCGACCGCGTCGCTAAAGCGAGCGACCGGGTCGCTAAATCGACCGACTGGGGCGCAAAATCTTCCGACCGGGTCGCTAAATCTACCGACCTAAAACTGCAGGCAGGTTGGTAGATTTAGCGACCGGGTCGGTCGATTTAGCGGCGCGGTCGGTGATTTAGCGACCCGGTCGCTCGATTTAGCGACCCGGTCGCTGAAAACTACCGACCACGTCGCGACCCGGTTGTAGGTCGCTAAATGATCTCGCTCCTACTGAGTTTAGCTGCACTTGTACAACCGTTCCATGTACTGTGTGCCTTCGCGCGCGTGCAAAACACCAGTCATGTTGCCATACCTTAGCTTTTTCTGAACTGACGCCACTGTCTCGGTATCAGTGTTTGCTCAGCACTCATTGGCATCCATACGTTCACAGGTTAGGACTCGACCAGTGCATTTCAATGCAAGGGCCAAAAAAAAGACATTTTCTGTTGCTTGTCAGAAGGATGAATTCCTGACTGGGTTCACAAATCTGGGCAGCAGTTTTGTCTACGTTTGACACACTGTGCAAATATGTGTGCCACCCACCCGTATGGCCAATCATCTGCCAAAAATATTAACGAGGCAAGATATAAATGTTTCTGCATGTTTCTGCATGGCCTCGTCAGCTTTGCCAGAACTGTCCATTCCCCCAACAAGAGACGCCCTGAACCAACACAGCAGGAGGGCAAACCACCAAGCAGCAGTAATGAGGCATTGTCTGGTAGAATGTCTGCCCCTTCACCCATTGGCAATGGATGGCACATTGAGGATGGGGAGATAACAGTAAAATGGATCACGACAAATCCTGCCCCTGATAGTGTTAACATATCGATATTGCGACACAGCATCTGTTCCACGGTCCATTCTTTCGACGCGGGTGAATGTTAACCTCTATGCCTAAACCTAACCCAAACCTCAGTAACCCTGACATGGGTGTGTAGCTAATAGGGATGGATATCGTCCGTGATACTTTTAATGGTATCGATCGCATGACGTTGATACTATAGAGTATCGGTTCACGTAAAAACGAACGATACCTCGTTTCGATACTCTTGAACACACCCCTGGCCGGTCGCATCTGTAACAGTTGGGCTACTGAGAGTTTAATGACTGCTTTAGTAGGCGACACTTGTTACTGTGGAAAATAGCCGACAATAGCCTATAATGTTTATTATTATGATGATTATCCAACGTCTATACTCTCTGCTCTTGACATGAAAATGGCTGTGTAAAATAGCCCATAGAAAAGGGCAAATAATAATTATAATAATAATAATAAATAAAAAGTATTGAAAATGGTATCGAAAAGGGTATCGCATCGATTCCCAGGTATCGAAAAAGGTATCGTATCGATTCAAAGGTGAACGATACCCATATGTCGCTGCCAGAACTGTGAGAACGTTTCAAAGGAAACAGAAGAAAAAGCTGTATCGGATGATGATGACTCTGATGAAAGTGATAGTGATGAGTAATACTGTATACGCATCATTACCTTGTAGAATTTGTTTTGTTTCAAGAATTGCTGCACTACAACTTGGAACACATAAAAAAAAAATACCAGATGCCGTGACTGTGACACACTGTGGTACTTCAATAAATGTTGTATACCATATTGTATGTTGTTGTAATAATTCCGACCTTTTAGCCTTCTCCATTTGTGGCATTATTCCAATTTTGGGAGCGTGGTAGCAATTTAATTGATTTCATTGATTTGCCAAAATCAATATATTCAACTTTTACAAGCAAAAACAACGGCACGTTTTTTTTGTTATTCACTATTATATACAATTATGGCTGGTGACAAAATTCGGACAGGAGATATTTTTTTTAACCCAACGTCCACAAGGGCATTGTCTATGCAAAAATGCATTGAACGAGTAGTGCCCAGAAATGGGAACAAAATTCATTTTCTGGGCACATTTTCTAATAAGGCAAGACAGCCTAAAAGTACAACAAAGGCTTCTAATTCAGAGAGCCAATAGGCTCCGTCCATGTAGACCTGGTGCCCTAGTAAGATGAGCTGTAATTTGCCTGTCAACAAATGACGCTGGAGTGTCACATGATTTATGACAGCGTCACTGCATTCTCTCCTCACCCTCAAACTCACCTCCCTCCCCCTGCCAATGTTGTAATAATAATAATAATAATAAAACTTTATTTGTATAGCACCTTTCATGACATGAAATGCAGCTCAAAGTGCTTTACAGAACATAAAATGAAGCACAAGTGCTTAACATAAAAAAATAAATAATTAAAAAGATTACAATAAAGCAAGAAAAAATAAAAGCATAGAACATTGAAGAACAATTTCAGAGCAGTGCGGACGTCAATAGCAGCACAGGGATTTAAAAAATAAATAAAATAAATCAGCTAAAAGCAAGAGTAAAGAAATAGGTCTTGAGCTGTGCTTTAAAGCTATCCACCGAGGCTGCCTGTCTTAGGTGTAGTGGGAGTTTATTCCAAGCTGTCGGTCCATAGAAGCAGAAAGCTGCTTCACCATATTTTTTATATGTCATTGTTGGCGCCTCAAGTAGGTCTGCACTAGAGGACCTGAGTGGGCGGGTTGGAACGTATCTATGCAGGCAGTCATAGAGGTACGAAGGTGCCAGACCATTAAGAGCTTTATAAACAAGTAAGAGAATTTTAAAATCAATCCTAAAAACAACCGGGAGCCAGTGTAGTGTGACGCTAAAACTGGAGTAATATGTTCTCTTATCTTAGTTTTTGTTAAAACTCTGGCTGCTGCATTTTGAACAAGTTGTAATCTGTCAGTTGTTTTCTTTGGCAGACCAGAGAGAAGTGCGTTGCAGTAATCAAGCCGAGAGAAAACAAAAGCGTGGATCAGCGTTTTTGCATCGTTCAGCGACAGATAGGCTCTAATTCGCGCAATATTTCTAAGGTGAAAGAAGGCAATCTTCGTGACATGATTAATGTGTGTATTAAAATTTAATTCAGCATCAATGATCACCCCCAGATTCTTTACAGACGTGTTACTTTCTTTAGCCAGGTTACCAAGTCTATTTATTATTGATTCTCTCTGGGCAGTAGAACCTATTATGAGAACTTCTGTCTTGTCCTCATTTAGCTTGAGAAAGTTCTCACTCATCCAGCATTTTATGCTAGACACACACGTCAGCAATGGGTCTAGAGCACAGGGGTCATCCGGAGCCACCGAAAGGTACAACTGGGTGTCATCAGCATAGAAATGGAAATTCACACCGTGAGCGGAAATAAGTTCTCCCAGCGGCAGTATATAGAGGGAGAATAATAAAGGACCAAGAATTGAGCCCTGTGGAATACCAGAGCAGATGTTGTGTTTGTTTGACTCAAAGTCAGCTAGATTAACAGAGTAGCTTCTGCCTGTTAGGTAAGAGCAAAACCAGGACAGAGCTGTCCCTGACAGTCCTACCCAGTGTTCGAGACGTTGTATTAGAATTGTATGGTCAATTGTGTCAAAAGCCGCCGTTAGGTCCAGCAGTAGGAGAACGGACACATCTTTGTTGTCAGTAGCCACCCTAAGATCATTAATAACTTTTAAAAGTGCAGTTGCGAGCAAGAAGACGATGTCATTTGCGATAAGGTTTTACGAAGTTCCTCTTCATCAATTGCACAAAATGATACTAGGCTCCCCCTAGATTTATCGACGCTTTTACACATGGCACCATTAACCGCATTTGCATTTGTGACAGTATTATTCATAATACCAGCTCGAATGTTAACAATTTTGTTGTCAAAGAAGGATGCAAACTCATTACACTTTGCTTTAGAGGCAGGGAGTGACTGCTTGTAGGACTGGGGGGGGTTTAAAAGGCGTTCAATGGTAGAGAATAAGACCCTAGCATTGTTCTTATTCTCATTAATAATTCCGGAAAAATAGGCCTGCCTAGCCAGACGCATGGCTTTATTGTAGGCGGCTGTTGAAGACTTAAAAATCTGTAGGTGGATAGTTAGTTTATTTTTTCTCCAAGCTCGCTCTGCTCTGCGGCATTGTTTTTTGAGTGAACGTATATGATTGTTTATCCAGGGTGTTAATTTGGAATTATATTTCTTTTTAGTTTTCATAGGAGCCACTATATCCAGAGCTGACTCTAATTTAAGATTAAAACGCTGAACCATATCATTTACTGAGGGAATATCAGGAAGGGGGGGTGCACATGCAAGAAGGCTAGCAAACTCTTCTGCTGCCGAAGAGCTGAAAAATCTCTTTTTTATAGTATATTCTCTATTGTTTTCTTCTAGATCAGAGACAGTCATATTAAAACACAGTAAATAGTGGTCCGATAAGTCAGGCTTAGCGATAATCCTGTCCATAGAAATATTTAGCCCTTTAGAGATCACGAGATCAAGGGTGTGGCCTTGATTGTGGGTTGGCCCGGTAACATGCTGAACAAAATCAAGGGAATACAGTAACTGTAAGAAACTCATAGCTGTAACATCTGTAACAGTGTCCACATGCAAGTTAGTATCACCAGCAATAAGAGTTCTCTCATAGTCCGTGGAACAGATAGATAGAAGTTCTGATATTTCTGTAAGAAATAAGGCTTTGCTACATTTTGGTGGGCGATATATCGTAATCATTAGAACAGAGGATTGACTCTCAAATAAGTTAGCTTGATAGTCAAAGGATGAAAAACTTCCAAAGGACAGGGTCTTAAATTTAAAAATGTCAGAGAAAATGTATGCCAAGCCTCCGCCTCTTTTTCCTTCGCGCACTGATTGAATAAAATGATAGTTTGGTGGACAGGCGACGCCAAGTGCAACAGCTCCATCTGTGCCCAGCCATGTCTCCGTTAAAAAAAAATATATCTAATTTCTCTTCACAGATTATATCATTTACAGAGGAGGGCTTGTTTAAAAGTGACCTGATGTTAAAAAGTGCCAGGTTTATTTTATGACATTTTACTGTACTATAGCCCCTACAGGGAATGTAAGTTAAGTTAGCTAAATTAGCAGAGCCACTGCTTGTCCTGGACACTCTATTTGAAATTACAGTAGAAATGTTGTGAGCCTGCTTAATAAAAGCGCCTAGAGGAGCATCGGGTCCAGATACGTTAGTTGCTGGGAATAATATCGGACCCAGCTGACATCAACGGCTGAACGTATTGTCCAGCTGGGAGGCCCGGGTCTTCTGTCGTTGTGGTCGTGGAGGGATGGGTGGGGGCGAAAGCACCCAGGCCACAGATTTCTGGGGCACGGCGGGGGCAATTTCAGGCGTTTTCAGGGATGGTGGTTGTGGAGCCGGGCGTTTGGCCGGTGGTGGTTGTGGTGCCGGGCCTTTGACCGGGCGTCTGGCCGGGGTCATTTTAATCGCAGTGTTTATAAGTTCATTCATTCCACTCGTGAATTCTAGAAGAGGCATTGGAGATAGGGAGAAAGAGGAGGATTGGGGTGATGGGGGCTGTTCTTCCTCATTGGTTGACTCATGGTTCGGGCCAGCCATGGCTGAGTCCATGGCTGTAGACTCTCCATTGTCTGTTGCCAGTTCACTCTGTTCGGTTGTGCCAGCCCCCTCCTCTTCAGTCAACTCTCCGTTGTCAGTTGCCAGTTCACTCTGCTCATGGTTCGGGCCATTTGCCATTTCACTCTGCTCATGGTTCGGGCCACCCACGGCTGAAGCAGAGAATCCATAAAACTCTTCTTCATTACTCTCCTCTTCAAACATTTCCCTGAGTAACCCCATCTCTGCATTCACTTTGGCAGAGATGGCGTCCATAATCAGTTCCTCGTCAGAGAGGGCAGGGACAATGGTAACTGTTGTTTTTAAATCTCCTCCGTTCGCCAAGGCCGTTCCCCCCTCGGCCGGGGGGGGGCTCTTCAGTAACCATAACACCATTTCTTGTTATGGATTCTTCGTGGGTAGCAGATAAGAGTTGTTCATCACAATCTGTTGTTTTGGATTGTTGTGTTCTGGCCAAGGCCAGAGCATGGAAAACATTCTGCATAAACAGCTTAGCACCTAGCTTATTTGTAGGCCTAATACTTCTTTTTATTGTGACCGTCAGGTCGCAGTTACTATCAAAACCTCCACCAGCTGTCAGTCAGTCTGACAGTCAGTCACACGTCACACTTTTGTCCTTCTCATATCTCCGCCACCGTTGCCCCCATCCATGCCAAATGTTGCACACACTCCTTGCCTGCCAAACCACAACCTCCACCCATCAATTCTCACATGGCCCTCTTCTAGCGCCACCATGAGGCCGATTCTTGCAAAACACATTTTTGGACACTGCTCCTAAAATGTTTGCCCTAAAATCACGCAAAAAAATGTCTACACTCATCTCATCAACATGGATCTGTCCCATTTAGCGCCACCTTCAGGCCGATTTTTTAAAACACATTTTTGGACACTGCTCCTACAGATTTTGCCCTAAAATCACGCAAATCGGTACACAGTATGTCTACACTCATCTCATCAACATGGATCTGTCCCATATAGCGCCACCATCAGGACGATCTTTTCAAACACATTTTTGGACACTGCTCCTACAGATTTTGCCCTAAAATCACGCAAATCGGTACACAGTATGTCTACACTCATCTCATCAACATGGATCTGTCCCATTTAGCACCACCATCAGGCCGATTTTTTCAAACACATTTTTGGACACTGCTCCTACAGACTTTGGCCTAAAATCACGCTGCGACCTGACGGTCGCTTATCTCCCGATTAGGGAGTCTTACTGGTACACAATTATGGCTGGTGCCAAAATTCGGGCAGGTGTTGTGTGGAGATATTTTAACCCAACGTCCACAAGGGCATTGTCTATGCAAAAATGCATTGAACGAGTAGTGCCCAGACGTGGGAACACAATTCATTTTCTGGGCACATTTTCTAATAAGGCAATACAGCCTAAAAGTAGGCTTCTAATTCAGAGAGCCAATAGGCTCCGTCCATGTAGACCTGGTGCCCTAGTAAGACGAGCTGTAATTTGCCTGTCAACAAATGACGCTGGAGTGACAAATGATTTATGACAGCGTCACTGCATTCTCTCCTCACCCTCAAACTCTCCTCCCTACCCCTGCCAACGTTGTAGGCATAATACTTCTTTTTATTGTGACCGTCAGGTCGCAGTTATTATCAAATCCTCCACCAGCTGTCAGTCAGTCTGTCAGTCAGTCACACGTCACACTTTAGCCCTACTCTTATCTCCGCCACTGTTGCCCCGATCCATGCCAAATTTTGCACACACACACACACACACACACACACACACACTCCCTTGGCTGCCAAACCACACCCCTCATTTCTCACATGCCCCTCTTCTAGCGCCACCGTCAGGCTGATTCTTGCTAAACGCTTTTTTGGACACTGCTGCTACAGATTTTGCCCTAAAATCACACTAAGCGGTACAGAGTATCTCTACAGTCATGTCATCAAAATGCATCTCTCCCATCTAGCGCCACCATCTGGCCAATTTTTTAAAAACACATTTTTGGACAGTGCTCCAACAGATTTTGCCCTAAAATCACACAAAGCGGTACACAGTATCTCTAAAGTCATGTCATCAACATGGATCCCTCCTGATTGGCTACCATTGCCTTCTAAAGTTTGTGTATGCGACCTGACGATCGCTTATCCCCGATTTATGGAGTCTTACTGGTCATTATTATTGTGGTTTAATTTACTCCAGCAAAATAGACATAAATAAAAGGAATAAGAGGTAATATCATACTCATTGTCTTACATACGTTTTCAAATAAAAGCTTACGACAGTTTTCTCTCTCTCTCTCTGCCTCTCTGCCTCTCTGTCTCTCTCTGTCTCTCTCTCTCTCTCTCTCTCTAAAGAGTTCCACACATATTTTTTCTAGTTAGAGTTAGAGCGCGAGAGACTCAGCAAACTGAAGCCACTCATAATTCTTCTCATAATTATTTTTATTTTCTAGTTGTTTTGACTGTGTGACAGTCCTGATGTGGATCATGTTTACTGTCATGTGTGGTCGTTCTGAACCAGAACAGTCTCTGATGTACAATAACGTTGCTATCAGGAAGAAACCTCTCATCTCCATGATCTAAACTTTTGTGTTTTTCATAAATGAATGCCCTTCTTCATCAAACTGCAGCTTAGTAGCAGATCTATAGAAGAATGGATCTATAGATCTATAGAAGCTCACAACGCGGTGCAAAGCAACATGTTTTTAAACAGTTTCAAGGTTTCCACCACACATATACAGTGTATCATTTGTCCTCACAAAGTGCTTCCAACTTCCAATACATGACATTTGTATTTAATGTCATCTGCATCATCTTATTATCTTGGTATAATAGTACAATACAGTCATACATTCTATTATAAATGTAACACCATCAAATGTATGCTTTGGTTTTCAGGTACAGTCTTTACCTTACCTTACGTCAATCCAAGGTCCTCGTCAGTCAAATGTAACTGTTGGTTCGGTTTAGAAGGTGTTTTTAGAATCTGAATGGGTTAACAGCACCAGGAAGGTAATCTATCCAAACTGATCTCTGACTGATACAATGTTCTCTCTCCTGGTTATAAAGTGTTGGTTGAAGCTGGGCGGGGAAACTTTATAGAGAATGTAGAATCTAAGCTGTCAAACTAGATTCCTACACACATAAACAACACCTGATCATACTCTATGCATGAACACATCAACATCATTGTACATACAAAAATACAAATGAGAGCCATTCCCCAGTGTTTTTTTTATGCCTGCATCTCTATTATATTTATTATTCAAACATTTTAAACCAGTTCAAATAGACGATCTAAGTCATAATATGTCAATGTACTGTAGATTGTTTTAGTAAAACAAATGCCCAAATAGGTTTAGGCCAAAGGGGTACAGCGGCGCACAAGACAGGGCCCTGACCCTACATTTTAACAGCGGTCAACAGCCGGTGACTCTGGGCAACGTCGTCCAAAAGTTACATTATTTTCATGTTTTTGGCAGACGTTATCAGCCTCATTGCCTGCTATCACCAGTATAGCTGCAGGGTACCATTGACAAATAACGTTGTTGTAGGTTTTTAGTCCGGTGATAACAGTCCAGGACAGGCCTCAAGGTAACATGTCATTAGGTCGAACACCCTTTGGATCGACCACCAAACTCTAACCCAAACCCTAATCCTAACCTCAGTAAAACTATGCCTAACACTAACTCTAACCCTAAACCTAACCTCAGTAAAACTATGCCTAACCCTAACCCTAACCCTAAACCTAACCTCAGTAAAACTATGCCTAACTCTATCCCTAACCCTAACCTTAACCTCAGTAAAACTATGCCTAGCTCTAACCCTAACCCTAAACCTAACCTCAGTAAAACTATGCCTAACCCTAACCCTAAACCTAACCTCAGTAAAACTATGCCTAGCTCGAACCCTAACCCTAACCTCAGTAAACCTATGCCTAACTCTAACCATAACCCTAATCCTAACCTCAGTAACCGTGACGCGGGTGATTATCTAACCTGCCGACGCTGTTCGACCCAACGGGAGTTGGACCTATGGGGGGCGGTCCCCAGGCCTCAGACGCTCCTCCTCAGGAGAGTTGTCTCAGAGATCTGAACCCAACACTGGGAACCCGTTGTGACCACATGCCCTCCCTGACGTCCACCCCTGGCAGGGTTTGAACCCACAAACCTTCGGCATGAAAGGTATTGCTCTAACCCGCCGGTCAGCAACCTGTGTTTTTTTTTTTTGCGTTTTTTTTATCGTCACTGTCGGGCAGAAACCTTGTATCTCCAAGTTTCAATTTTGTATGGTTTCGCAAAGTAAAGCCCTGCTTCATCATACAAGACTGACGCATAAAAGTAGTGAAAACAGCAGATCTACAAGCACACAACGCCTCGTGGTGCGAGCCGTTGTGTGCTTGTAGATCGGATGTTTTCACTAGTTTAGTTCATTTTTTAAATGATAAATACAAAACAAAGTTTTGGACATACAAGGTTTCCACCCGACAACGACGATATATAAGGCTTTTATCATTTTTTTGCGCATCCAGACAGATTTGTTTTGGCTTTTTTTTGGTCCTTAACATTTTGGGTTGCTGACCCCTGCTCTAACCATTACACTAGGGCGGCCCCCGTACCCCGTTGACAAATAACGCTCTTCTGGAAAATACGGCCGCCAGCTGCCTTCTGTCAAAACTCACTGTTAGTAAGGGCATCAATACAATGTCATCTCTCATAATATGTACATAAATGTAGCTTTAGGAAGACACTACATATACTGTGCAGTAAGGACCCCATTTATTACTCGCCCCCTCTATTGATGCACCTTCTCTTTATTGGTACTTTACTGCTCTTTTTTTCCTCTTATCTATCTATCTTTTTTTTTCTTTTTCTTACTTCTCTGTAACTTTGTAAATACTGTATACTGCTATGCTACAACTGGACAACTGAATTTCCCCCTTGGGAAAATAAAGGTATCTATCTATCTATCTTGCACGCTGCTGCAGTGTCTTGCTAAAGCTACATTTATCTAGATACTCACACTTATCCACAAGTTTCCGCGGGAGTTTACTGGAGACTATCAGGACCAAACTTCCGGGTTTAACAGCAGACATACAAGCTCACGTCGCGTCGCAGATGCAACCCGTTGTGAGCTTGTAAATCGGCGGCGGAAGATCGATGCAGACGTTTGCGCAATGCACTATGGGGCGTAGGAAACTCGTGGATAAGAGATGATAATGTACCTAATATCATGATTATAGTGACATTATGAGGTTATCAGTAGAATGGTGTCTCTCTCTCTCTCTACCCTCCCTCTCTCTCCACGGAATGGCTGCTCACTGTCAGTCAGGATACATTCTTTTAAAGCAGGGGTCTTCAACAGGGGGTTCGGGACCCCTAGGGGGTCCTCAGAGTTACTACAGGGGGTCCTCCAAATCGTTGTGTGATAGAAACCTTTTGTCTCCTTTTTTATATTAACCACTTGAACCCTAACGTCCATATTCTGAGAACTTTAGCCGAAAATAGCCGATCTACAAGCTCACAACGCCTCGCGCGAGGCGTTGTGAGCTTGTAGATCGGCTATTTTCGGCAAAGAGCCTTGGTCTAGAGGGGAAAAAGAGCAGACTAAGTACAGAGTGAAAGGTCAAGTTTATTAAGTATTGACAGTTCAAGTGGTTAAATATCTGAAAACACAAATTGACATGAATCCAAAATACACTGATGATTGTGCTGTCAAACAATGAAACTATATGGAATCTATGAACAGGTTGTGGGGGTCCCTGCTTCATCTCTCTCTCAACTAAGGGGTCCTTTGCCTGAAAACGTTGAAGACCCCTGCTTTAAAGGACAACATTGTTTTTTTTTTTACAACTAGGGTTCATATTATAAATTGTAATTAGAGAAAAGAAAAGATGAGCGTTAAAATGCTGTCCTTTAAAGAGGTGGTAACACTGTTTCTGTATTGTATGTGTCTATGGAGTTAACATAACTCTAGTAAACCAGAGGGTGGGGTTATAATGTGCAGATTTGCCTTCCCTGTGTATTTTTGGTTACTTAAAAGGTCCAGTCGAAAAGCACAGATTAAATGACATTATAAACTCAGCCCCTCCCCTTTCACCATACACCCAACACTGTGGGTGTGGCTAACTTCAGCTGGGTCACCACCCACCTGACAACCAGACATACTTAAAGGGATATTTCAATTAAAAAAAAAAAAATGTTTGGTCGGGCGTCCGCTGGCGCATACCACATAGTCAATGATGCCTGCACCAGTTCGATTCCCAATCCAGATGACATTTGCTGCATGTCACTTCTCGTCTTTGCCCTGATTTTAGTCCCATGTAATTTTACTGGTTGCCTTTATGTGCTGTTTTCTCTATGCATTCTTTTTTTGCCTTTGTAGCACTTTGAGATTCGTAAGAATGTAAAGCGCATTATAAATAAAATGTATTATTATTATTATTATTATTATCTCTCCCCCCAATTCCTGTCAGTCTACTGTCCTATCGAATAAAGGCATAAAAGCTTAAAAAACAAATCTTAAGAAAAAAAAAAAAAAACTTTTGGTCATTTTATTGTCTAACAGGCTTTTATGAACACGCCGAACAGTTTTTAATTTGCATGATTCAGTATTTAGATATTTGATGTAAATGTTATCAGGGCTTCCTCCTGCAGGACGCCTCCCCATACACACCCATTGTAACTTCAAACATACCTACAGTACATTCCTACGCATGGAATCACAACAATGCTCTGAGACTTTCTCTCCTGAATGGAACCCATCAAACTAGTTTAGTTGGTATCACTTGATCTCCTCTTGTCCTCAAGTAACCCTCTTCTCTGAAGAGGCAGCCGTCTAATAATTATAAGATGTATCGATGCAAACCGTGCACATATTATGTCCAAAACCGTTCCTTGTTATTAGTATTTTAAAATAATGTTAAAATAGTTCAAATAGCCGATCTACAAGTTCACAACGTGTCACGATGCGACACGGTGTGGGCTTGTAGATCAGCTATTTTCACTCCTTTTGTGTGACACTGTGTGACAAAGTTGCAGAGATGTAAAGTAACTGAGTACTTTTACTTAAGTACTTTACTTAAGTACAGTTTTGAGGTATTTGTACTTTACTTGAGAATTTCCATTTTCCAATACTTTTACTTCTACTCCTCTAAATCTCAGATCCAAATATTGTACTTTTACTCCACTATATTTATTTGAAAACTTTAGTTACTAGTTACTTTGCAGGTGTAAATTATAATATTATCAAACATACATAAACCACTTTAGCCCTATTTTATACCTTGGCTATTTGAAAATAGCTGATCTACAAGCTCACAACGCGTCACGATGCGACGCGTTGTGAGCTTGTAGATCTACTATTTTCAAACATTTAGTACTTTTACTTTTGGCACTTTAAGTACATTTTGATGTCAATACTTTCATACTTTTACTCAAGTACATTTTGAATTCTGGACATGTGTTTGTAACCGAGTACATCTACCGTGCAGTATTGATACTTTTACTTAATTACAAAATGTGATTACTTTTTCCACCTCTGCAAAGTAGTACATTAATGTGAAATATGGAATATTTTATTTGTCATAAATGTAAACAGATAAGAGGTTTCTGCCTGACAGCTTGTAGAGTGTGTGTACATCATTATATAAAATAAACTGTGACTTTATTATGTACTTCATATTTATAGGATTACCTTCGGGTTGCTGCCATCTAGTCCATGGCTCACGTTACCGCCCCCTACTGGATGCCTCCTGCCTAACTCAGACTCCATTTTAACCATGATAGATTCATTAAAAACACCCATTATTATTTTTTCTGGTGACTCATACTACCCTCCTAATACGTGAGCTGGCCGTGTTTTTCCGGTAACTTTTTTTATTTTCATTTTTTATAATTCTTTGGGAAAATGGAAAAAATGTAATACAATAATAAATATATAAAAAATTAATGAAAAATTAATTTTGTTATCGAAAAAACATGGCCAGCACATATTAGGAGGGTATTATGAGTCACCAGAAAAAAAATAATGGGTGTTTTTGATGAATCTATCATGGTTAAAATGGAGGTTGAAGTTACAATGGGTGTGTATGGGGAGAAGCCCTTGATAACATTTACTTCAAATATCTAAATACTGAATCAAGCAAATTAAAAACTGTTCAGGATGTTCATAAAAGGCCGATTAGACGATGAAATTACCAATATATATATATATATATATATATATATATATATATATATTTATTTATTTATTTTTTTTATTAAGTGAAATATCCCTTTAATGAACTGGTGGGTGTGGCCACATAAAAACATAATTCTAACTATTTCTGTAGACTATTTTAGAAATAAAATCTTCTTCCTAATTTCGTCTTCTGATCCGGTTGGGAGCGGATGGCGCCCTCCGTCATTTTGTAGTCAAAACGGACTACACTTTGGCCGGAAACACCAAACCGGAATCAGTTTTAACCCAGTTAGCGCTTGCTACATGCGCAAGTAGTTTTATTTTGGGTTAAAACTGATTCCGGTTTGGTGTTTCCTGCCAAAGTGTAGTCCGTTTTGACTACAAAATGACGTAGGACGCCATCCGGTCTAGACCGGATCAAACGACCTGTTTAGTAAATGAAGACCAAAGCCTGGTGATGTGAGGTTAGTATAATCATGGCACCACCTTTTTAAATGCTGTCGTGACCTTGATTAATCTCATGTGTCATCAGGTATGTGTTGTTGCTCCATCACCACACCTCACAGCATACCTACAGTACATACCTACAGTACATACCTGCACATCTATGCATGGAATCACAACAATGTTCTGAGACTTTCTCACCTGAATGGAACTCATCAAACTAGTTTAGTTGGTATCACTTGATCTTCTCTTGTCCTCAACTAACCCTCTTCTCTGAAAAGGCAGCCGTCTAATAATTGCGACCGTCAGGTCGCATTTACTATCAAAACCTCCACCGGCTGTCCGTCCGTCAGTCAGTCACACGTCACACGTCACACTTTTGCCCTGCTCATATCTCCGCAACCGTTGCCGCAATGGACGACTACCGGCTCCGCCCCCTCCAAAAGCTGCCTCCGCCACTATCACAGTGCGCCGCTATTGGCTTCATTCACTTCAATGGGAAATACGGTGGATTGTACACACATTTTACACATTAAATATTAATTCCGTTTTGGACCCAGAGCTTCGAAATCTCTTCCAATCCATCAACAAGGCCTGGATCTGCATTGGAAAAAATATTTAGACCTTTACACTTTTAAAACAATACGACATAGGAATATATAAGGTCGCAGCAGAGGAATAAGGAACATGTCCATGGTTGCTGGACCACAGAAAGCCGTTTCAAACCAATTTAAATATGAATGGACTGTATTGGCCTAAACGACAATAACCCATGACTACAAACACCTTATTTGTTATGTTAAATAGCAACTGATATGTAATGTACGTCTGTGAATGTCTGAATGAACAGGGGTAGCGACGCGAAGTGTTGTATTTCAACTCTGCTTTCGACTGCAGGCTGTGGGTAGGGGCGTCACAAGGGGGGGAAAAGTGGGACTGACTTACCAGGGCCCACGGTGGAAGGGCCTTAATTATTTTAGACTTTATCGATTGAAAAATAGCAGATATACAAGCTCATAGCGCGGCACTGAGTGCCACGCTGCGAGCTTGTAGATTTGCTATTTTTGAAATCCCACGATGAAGAACATTCATGTGGGCCCACAGCGAATCCTTGTACCCAGGGCCCAGAATTTGATGCGACACCCTTTCCTCTCCCTCTGCGGCTCGGCAGCTAAACTTGTCAGGAATCGCGAACATTTCACGCCAGAGATATCAAATGTTATAGATAAGATTTATAAGCAATCGGCATGATAAGAAACATGTAGCCTACATTTGAAGCAGTTTATTCTGGTTGGTTGTTTGTGTAATGGAGAGTAATAGCCTCTAAACTAATCAGTGAAAAGTGAAAATGGCTCTGTATAGGTCCAGCAGACAGGCGATTTCCTCATTCTGCTGTTGCGTCCTTATATATTCCTTTGTCGTATTGTTTTAAAAGTTTAAAGGTCTACATATTTTTCCAATGCATATCCAGGCCTTTGTTGACGGATTGGACGAGATTTCGAAGCTCTGGGTCCAAAACGGAATTAATATTTAATGTGTAAAATCCGCTGTATATCCATTCAAGTGAATGGTGCGGCTGTGATTCTCGTCGGAGGTCTCGGCGGAGAGGTGGGGGCGGAGCTCCCGGTAGTCATGTATTCTCACATGCCCCTCTTCCAGCGCCACCATGAGGCCGATTCTTGCAAAACACATTTTTGGACTGCTCCTAAAATTTTTGCCCTAAAATCACGCAAATCTGTACACAGTATGTCTACCCTTATCTCTTCAACATGGATCTGTCCCATATAGCGCCACCATCAGGCCGATTTTTCATACACATTTTTGGACACTGCTCCTACAATTTTTGCCCTAAAATCATGCAAATCAGTACACAGTATGTCTACACTCATCTCATCAACATCGATCTGTCCCATTTAGCGCCACCTTCAGGCCGATTTTTTAAAACACATTTTTGGACACTGCTCCTACAGATTTTGCCCTAAAATCACGCAAATTGCTATACACATTATGTCTGCACTCATGTCATCAACATGGATCTGTCCCATATAGCGCCACCATCAGGCTGATTTTTTCAAACACATTTTTGGACACTGCTCCTACAGATTTTGCCCTAAAATCACGCAAAATTGGTACACAGTATGTCTACACTCATCTCATCAACATGGATCTGTCCCATATAGCGCCACCATCAGGCCGAATTTTTCAAACACTGCTCCTACACATTTTGGCCTAAAATCACGCTGCGACCTGCCGGTCGCTAATCTCCCGATTAGGGAGTCTTACTGGTTATAAGACGTATCGTTGCAGACCGTGCACATATTATGTCCAGAACCGTTCCTTGTTATTAATATTTTAAAAATAACCGATCTACAAGTTCACAACGTGTCACGATGCGACACGGTGTGGGCTTGTAGTTGTAGATCAGCTATTTTCACCCCTTTTGTGTGACACTGTGTGACAAAGTAGTACATTAATGTGAAATATGGAGATGTAATATTGAATATTTTATTAGTCAGAAATGTAAACAGATAAGAGGTTTCTGCCTGACAGCCGCGAGCTAATACTTTACTTTCATTGAGCGAGATGAAACATATGCAGAAAAATCTAAAACCTCACAAATGGAGTTAAGAGGTTTTAGCCAGACAGTGACGATATGCTATTTATTGCGACCGTCAGGTCGCAGTTACTATCAAAACCTGTCAGTCACACGTCACACTTTTGCTCTACTCATATCTATGCAACCGTTGCCCCGATCCATGCCAAATTTTGCACACACACTCCTTGCCTGCCAAACCACAATCTCTAGCCATCAATTCTCACATGGCCCTCTTCTAGCGCCACCATGAGGCCGATTCTAGCAAAACACATTTTTGGACACTGCTCCAACAGATTTTGCCCTAAAATCACGCAATTCGGTACACAGTATGTCTACACTCATCTCATCAACATGGATCTGTCCCATATAGCGCCACCATCAGGCCGATTTTTTCAAACACATTTTTTGGACACTGCTCCTACACATTTTGCCCTAAAATCACGCTGCGATCTGACGGTCGCTTATCTCCCGATTAGGGAGTCTTACTGGTTATAGCTTCTTGCTTCTTCCAAAGACATATTTTTAGATTCAAACTAAAGGCAGGAACACTGCAACATATTGAAGAGGTCGTGGTGTTATCAGATCGTTAAAGTATTTGTCTTTCTTGACATCGGCTGTCATAATATCGTTGTGGTTTTCACACTATATGATTGATCTCCGACAAGGGATCACACACTGCCAGATATTTCACCAGGATGCGACCCAGACCCGATACATAGCCAACATCTAACTATATTAATTTAGCGAATGTATGTCTGTCCGTCTGTTTAGTATCAGTGATGTCTGATGTCTGTCTGATGCTGACATCACTGATACTAAACAGTGTCGCCACCATGGCTGTCTGTCTGCATGCTGACATCATACTCTGACGTCATACTCTGACGTCATAGTACTGACATCACAGACTGATACAAAGGGTTGGAAACCAATATGCCAACGGGCTGGTATTCCGACACTAAAAATAACCCTAACTCTAACCCTAAACCTAACCTCAGTAACCGTGACGGGTAACTAACCTGCCGACGCTAGTCAGAACAGCGGCCCGTCGGCATATTGAGCGGACCCCTGATACAACGGGTATTGCACAACTTGACATCACTGGTGACTGTTCTGCCCAAACTCCAACATTACTTCTGAGACTCCTACATTCAATCCCTCATATATGCTGTCAGTGTGCCCTAACCCCAACCCCCTGGACACAGGACTAGTGGTCCATATGGTGAAGGGGGCCTGGGGGTCCCAAATGTAGAGTGGATCTATGCAGCAACAAGGCTAGCCCACCTACTTCATATGCTCAAGTAAAAAGTTAAAGTATTGGAAATTAGATACACACCTGACGTACATTCGATCTCAGCGTTGATAAATGCACAGGCTGAAATTTAAATAACACGCCCTTAAATATTCTCGAAACGCCCGACTTTACGACCAGAACAAACAGATAGCAACGAAAGGAAAGCCAATAGACGAGAGTTTACTCCGCACGCTTCAAGTTCACTCACACACACAGACCACACACGCACCCACCCACGCACACGCACCCACGCACACGCAAGCCCAGCAGCATTTTGGTTCACTGTGGAACCATTATTACCATTTAATCTGTAAAGTAAGCTTGCAGCCTGCATGAGTGACACCACACCAGTCATTGTCACGAATGGAATACAGTAATTTAAGCCACTATCGGCGACGGCGCAGTGCGCGTTTGAGTGTTACACAAAAAATAAAGCAATCATCATGGGAATTCCCCATAAACCACGGGCTGCTATGCATGCCATGTTACTGAGAGATACTGGCAACATAACTCCATATAGGACACACTTCACTAAAGTTAACTATAAATTGGAGACCAAACGGTCCAGGAAAAGAAGCAGCACCTCGCCGTGCCGCTTCCGACTCGAGTCTCACATAAGTGCTCGTATCCTATAAGCTTCTTCTGAGCCAGATGATCGGCAATCTTATCTGAATGACTGCTAAAGCACATTGTGTTAGATTGCTTCCATATCTACATTTTAATTGCTCGTCATTGTAACTTGGAAATAAAATTGGGATTATCCTGGGATGTTCGTGTCACGTGCACGGAATTTAGGACTTTTTTTTTAATTGAAACATTCTTTTTTAATAATTCAATGAATATTGCAGTTTTATGCAAATTATTCTTCTGCCTCTAAAATATACACGCAGTCACATTTTCATGACGAAATAGTGTAGAAGGTTAGTTCAAATATCACTGAAACCAATCTTACCCCAAATGGCCAAAGGGGGGCGCTATATAATTTTGAACAGTTTGTAAAACGCTTAAACACGTTTTAAGCCTGGGATTTTCGAGCAATTTGCATGAAACATTCTACACCCAATCTAAGGACCTTTATTTAACTATGAAGTGCACATTTTTTTAAATAATATTAATAATAATAAATATAGCTGCAAGCAGCGATAAAATGGCCAAAAACACCTCAAAAAATCATGCAGCCTGCGATGTGCATGAAATTTTGCAAGCACATTCCCACTAGGTCAAGGAACAGATGCCACCCTTCTCACATTGGCCTGTTATAGCGCCACCAGTGGGTCAACTTTTGCCTAACACATTTTTGGAACAAAATGCCTCAAATCATGCATGGAGAATCCGATTGTGTCAGTAACGTCAAAGAGAGCACTGCCTGCGATCTTGACATTTTGTACTTTTATAGCCATTGTTTTTTGGCTTGAAGCGAGCCCACAATTGTTTCGAAGGAACAATATTTTCTAGTTTTGTACATCATCGTCCTTGATAATTGGTTGACGACATTTTATTTCACAAGGCTTTAGCACCGAGGCACGTCTCACCTCATCAGCTCCCCTGCACTACATATTAACATCATATCAGGTCGCCAATATAGGCACTATAGTACAGTATAAAGTGATTCTTCATGAAGAATAAGACATTCTAAAACATTAGCATGCTTTTGTCCCTTCCTATTTTACAGTCAGCCTCGGAGCTGACTTGAGAAAGAGCGCACCTCCCGCAAAATCACAGACAGAAAAACATTAATGAATCTTACACCAAACGTAGGAATTGTTGGAAATGCCGGTAGCCCGGTAGCCTGTAATTCTAATTCAAAATATGGATGTAAATGCTTTAGTGAATCGGAACTCTATAGTTGACGGTTGCACAGTCACAAAGGCCAAACTGCTTCCAGTAAATTATATCTGCTAGTTGGGAAGTCAGATTGCTGCTAGATTTGCTATTTTTGCACAATAGTGCAGAAATGAAAACATTTCATCAGCATCATCTTATACTGTACACCAGGGGTTTCAATGTTTTCAGGTCAAGGACCCCTTAGTTGAGAGAGAGATGAAGCAGGGACCCCTTAGCTGAGAGAGAGATGAAGCAGGGACCCCCACAATCTGATTATAGATTCCATATAGTTTCATTGTTTGACCAAAATGTGGAACGCCCTACCGAAGGCCATAAAGGAGTGTGGATCCCTAGCATCCTTTAAAATCGCCCTGAAAAACCACTTACAGGCAGTAGTCATTCGCAACTGGTAAAAACAAACCTAGCCCAGCCCTACCCCTGACCCTTCTTTGTATCTACCTACTGTATGTATTTTTTCACTGTTTATTTTATTTTTATTTACTTTTTCTTTTTTTTACTACATCTACTGCATAGTACTGTGTTCTATCCGTCTGTCATTCAATGTTATATGAGATTCAATGGTTTCCTATGGAAATAAGCGTAGTCTTTTCTTGGATCTCCTTTTAGTTGACCTTGTACCAGTGAACTGTACCGTCATGAAACTGTACCTTCTTCAATCAATCAATCAGCCAGCACATTCATCAGGATATTTTGGATTCATGTCAATTTGTGTTTTCAGATATTTAAAGGGGCACTCCACCACTTTTCAAACTATCTTCATATAATAGGTCCTCACTAATGTTCATGATAAAATATCACAATTTTTTTCTACTCAGTTTGGGTCTCATAGGAGAGCTGTGGGTGGGTCAAATCCTTCTACCGGTGACATCATCAATGGGAAATGCAAGCTAATAGAAACTGCAGGCTTTCTATTCCTGAAAAAGTTGCAATGTTAAAGTGGAAGCCATTGTTCTCGTGATAATAAAAATCTAAATATTTTTTTTTTCAAAAATATTATTTAATTGTTTTTTTTTTTGTCAAACGATGATATCACCGGTAGAAGGATTTGACAGCTCTCATATGAGACCCAGACTGAATAGAACATTTTTTTGCTATTTTATTATGAACATTTGTGAGGACCTATTATATGAAGACAGGTTGAAAAGTGGTGAACTACTCCTTTAACCACTTGAACCGTCAATACTTAATAAACTTGACCTTTCACTCTGTACTTAGTCTGCTCTTTTTCCCCTCTACACCAAAGCTCTTTGCTGAAAATAGACGATCTACAAGCTCTCTGAACTTGTAGATCTGCTATTTTTGGCAAAAGTTCTCAGAATAAGGACGCTGGGGTTCAAGTGGTTAATATAAAAAAGGGATAAAAAACAAGTTCATATCACACAAAGAGGAGGACCCCCGAGGACCCCCTGTAGTAACTCTGAGGACCCCCTGTTGAAGACCCCTGCTGTACACACATTCAGTTCTGTTGAATCCTTACCTGTCTGTCTTTAACCCAACGATCCTCCTCTGCAGACACAACTACTGTTTAATATCACAAAGTAATAAAGTACTGGTCCCAGACTGGAGACACTGAGCTATGAGTTACTTTAACGTCTTGTAGTTCAACACAGCGTCAGATACAAGATGAAACCTGATGACAAAATGGTTTCTATATCTGAGTGGTGAGGTAGGCGGAGAGAGAGAGACAGACAGACAGACACAGAGAGAGAGAGAGAGAGAGAGAGAGAGAGAGAGAGAGTGGTTTCCTGATTTAACTGGGGACCCCCCCCCCCCCCCCACCCTGACGAGCACTAATAGTTGAGGCATTACATTTTGTACATTAGTTGTACATTTTGTTATTAGAGTTGTTGTGTGGGAATAAGAAACACATTTATTTTTGCAAACATGGGCCTCATGGTGGCGCTAGAAGGGGCCCATGTGAAAAATGTGGGGCAGAGGTTCTGATTGGTGTGTGCCCACAGTCTGGCAGTGACCGGGCCAACGGCACCAGAGATGAGCTGGAAACAGACATATGGACAGGCGGACGGACGGACAGGGTGCAAAACATAGTCTCTGACTCTCTGCCCTGCCTTTCGGCCTGGTGGAGACAACCAGAATGTTTTGCACATTCAGATGGTTCCCTTACGGAAGAGTCTGTTCTGCACATTCTGCAGGTTGTTGCAAACACTGCCGAGACAAAGAGTTAGCGCTAAACCACAACCACACATCACTTCCTGTTTGACATGGAAGGACAAACAGTACACCATAGTAGCTACTTCCTGTTCTCACGTGCGTGTGTGTGTGTGTGTGTGTGTGTGTGTGTGTGTGTGTGTGTGTGTGTGTGTGTGTGTGTGTGTGTGTGTGTGTGTGTGTGTGTGTGCGTGCGTGCGTGCGTGCGTGCGTGCGTGCGTGCGTGCGTGCGTGCGTGCGTGCGTGCGTGCGTGCGTGCGTGCGTGTGTGTGTGCGCGTGCACGGGCCTGGCAGGGGCGTCAATTGGGTATGGCAGGGGTATGCAGCTGCCATACCAGGGGGGGGGGAAATAAAAGTTACTTAATAAGTTACTTATAAATCCATGAATGTCTCTTTGTCTATCTGTGCTGGTTATTATGTTGTTAAATTACAGTAAAATAACTACAAATGCAAAATTTAACATAATGTTCACTTTAACAAGGTATTATAATTATATTCTCCCCATCTTGACAGAATGGTATATTCCCAGGTTCCGTAGGTCAGCTGCACAGGTGCAATGCATTATTGTTAATTGTGGCACATTTACTAACATGCCATGTTTAGAAGAAGAAGAAACCCTAGAAACCGGTGTAAAAAACTGCCAAAACTCTTTTTTTTCCTTTTTTTTCAGACATTGTGAAAATAGCCGATCTACATGGTCACAACGCCTTGCAACGTGAGGCGTTGTGAGCATGTAGATCGGCTATTTTCACAATATAACCAACCGTGTTATACAAAATGTAATGACTCTTATCCATGAGGACTCCCATCTTTGCCATACCCTAGCTTTTGCTGAACTGACGCCACTGGGGCCTGGCAACGGGAGTGTGTCGACATTGCGACAGCATCTGTTGGACGGTTCATTCTTTCGACATGGGTGAATGTAACCCTCAGTAACCCTGACGATGGTGAATGCTAACCTCTATGCCTGAACCTAACCCAAACCCTAACTGTAACCTCAGTAACCCTGACGATGGTGAATGCTAACCTCTATGCCTGAACCTAACCCAAACCCTAACTGTAACCTCAGTAACCCTGATGCGGGTGAATGCTAACCTCTATGCCTGAACCTAACCCAAACCCTAACTGTAACCTCAGTAACCCTGATGCGGGTGAATGCTAACCTCTATGCCTGAACCTAACCCAAACCCTAACTGTAACCTCAGTAACCCTGATGCGGGTGAATGCTAACCTCTATGCCTGAACCTAACCCAAACCCTAACTGTAACCTCAGTAACCCTGGTGTGGGGGAGTAGCTAACCTGCTCACGCTGGTTGTTGAAAGAATGACACATCAAAAGAGCGAGATTTCCCCCCTGGCAACAAGCACATTCAAACACATGTGCATGTGTGCTGAGCCTTCACATGCAATGACTGGAAAATTACAGTTTACAGTTTACAGTTTAGGCATTTAGCAGACGCTTTTAATCCAAAGCGACTTACAATAAGCAGATAACATCACAATAATAAACAAGATAATATGTCAGAACATCAACAATATAACAAATGCAAATGGGTATTTATCTAGAAAAAACACAGTATAATCAAAGTTCTAAAAACCTAAAGACAAAAAACTAATGCTAACTAGCTTCATGTATGGTCACTGACTTTTCTGTAGTGCTAAGGGTTTAGGTGGAGTCTGAAAAGGTGAGTCTTCAGTCCACGGCGAAAGCTAGCGAGTGAGTCCGTTGTTCTAAGTGCGACAGGGAGTTTATTCCACAACTTGGGGGCCAGGAGGGCAAACTGTCTCGGACGAGTGGATTTTTGCCCTGGAGTTTTTAGCGAGGGTTCTGTCAGCATCCCTGTGTTGGCTGATCTAAGTGAGCGGGTGGGGGTGTAGGGGTTGATCAGGTTTTGGAGGTATGGAGGAGCCATACCTTTGGCTGCTTTGAAGGTCAGCATCAGTGTTTTGTATTCAGTGCGGGCCGCAACCGGGAGCCAGTGGAGGCTGCGGAGAAGGGGAGAGACATGTGAGAACTTAGGCTGGTTGAAGACCAGTCGTGCCGCAGCATTTAGGATCAGTTGGAGAGGTTTAAGTGCACATGCCGGGAGACCAGTGAGGAGAGAGTTACAATAGTCAAGCTTTGATATGACAGATGTCTGAATGAGGAGCTGGGCTGCCTCCTGGGTGAGGAAGGGTCTGACCTTACGGATGTTATAGAGTGTGAACCTACAGGACCGGGTGACTGATGCAATGTGTGCCTTGAATGATAGCTGGCTGTCCAGGACCACACCAAGGTTTCTAGCAGTAGGAACTGAAGTCACCAATGCATTATCTATGGAAATAGTGAGATCTTGCATGGGGCAAGACTTAGCTGGGAAGAAGAGTAGCTCCGTCTTGTCCGGGTTCAGCTTAAGGTGGTGGGCTGACATCCACTGTGAGATGTCGGCCAGACATGCAGCAATGCGTTCTTCCACCTGGGTGGCAGAAGGGGGGAAGGACAAAAACAGTTGAGTGTCATCAGCGTAGCAGTGATAGGATAGATTGTGAGCAGATATTACAGCACCAAGGGATTTGGTGTACAGGGAGAAAAGCAGAGGGCCAAGTACGGATCCCTGGGGGACTCCCGTGTGGAGGGTTCGGGGGGATGAAAGCAAACCTTTCCATGAGACCTGGTAGGTCCGGTCCGACAGGTAGGAGGCGAACCACTTTAGTGCCGTCCCGGTGATGCCTAGGTCAGCAAGGGTGTCCAGGAGCAACTTCAACACAATGAATAGTTCCATGTAAAGGTACAGGGGAAGGGATATTTCTTTGGGTTCAAACACAAAAGCTCTCTATTCTGACATGAATCATTGTTCCAGGTCTCTGCCCCTCCTCTGAAGTTCTGACGCTTCGTCTCGGCTGTGTTTTAAAACAACCTGCAGAATCTGCAGAACTTCTCTTATCTAGCCAAGTATCCTCAGCATCTTCAGCTGAGAATGTAATGTATGTTAAATCAATTAATCATTGTTAAATGTAAAAACTGTGAATGTGAAAATCAGTATTAACCTAGAAGCAGTGCTCTTCCCAGCACAGGTCTCCACCAGGTCAGGTAGGTTATTGTGGCCTCCTGGTGGTGCTATAATAGGACAATGTGAAAAGGGTGCCATGTCTTCTTAGGCCTTTCATGGCAATTGGACGCTGCATGCATGATTTGAGGCATTGTGTTCCAAAACAAAATGTTTTGCAAAAGTGTACCTGCTGGTGGCGCTATAACAGGCCAATGTTAAAAGGGTGGCATTTGTTCCTTGACCTAGTGGGAATATGTTTGGCACATTTCACGAAAATCGCAGGTTGCTTTCATGATTTGAGGCTTTTTGTTCAAAATGGACCATGAATCCTGCAAACTTTGGAAGCCAATATTAGCCATTTAGAATGGAATATGAAATATCATACAGATCAGTCTTGATCACATGAATATAGAGATACTGGCCCTCATTTATCAATGGAGTGTAAAAAACAGTGTATTTTCTTCCCCAAAGTTTGCGTTGAATTGACATTTACAAACACGTCCTGGTCTACATTTGATCTCAGCATTGATAAATGTGCAGGCTTAAATTTAAATAACACACCCTTAATTATTCTTGAAACGCCCCGTTTTTACGACTAGAACAACCCGAATACGACCTAACAACGAAAAAATAGCCAATAGAAGAGAGTTTACTCCGCAGTCGCTTCAAGTTCACTCCCGCATGTCCGCGTCCCACAGACCACGCACGTCATTTTGGTTCACTGTGGAACCATTATTACCATTTATTCTGTAAAGTCAATTTGTGTTTTCAGATATTTAACCACTTGAACCGTCAATAATTAATAAACTTGACCTTTCACTCTGTACCTAGTCTGCTCTTTTTCCTCTCTACACCAAAGCTCTTTGCTGAAAATAGACGATCTACAAGCTCTGTGAACTTGTAGATCTGCTATTTTTGGCTTAAGTTCTCAGAATAAGGACGCTGGGGTTCAAGTGGTTAATATAAAAAAGGGATAAAAACAAGTTCATATCACACAAAGAGGAGGACCCCCGAGGACCCCCTGTAGTAACTCTGAGGACCCCCTGTTGAAAACCCCTGCTGTACACACATTCAGTTCTGTTGAATCCTTACCTGTCTGTCTTTAACCCAACGATCCTCCTCTGCAGACAACTACTGTTTAATATCACAAAGTGATAAAGTACTGGTCCTGGACTGGAGACACTGAGCTATGAGTTACTTTAACATCTTGTAGTCCAACACAGCGTCAGATACAAGATGAAACCTGATGACAAAATGGTTTCTATATCAGAGAGGTGAGGTAGGCGGAGAGAGAGAGACAGACAGACAGACAGACAGACAGACAGACAGACAGACAGACAGAGAGAGAGAGAGAGAGAGAGAGAGAGAGAGAGAGAGAGAGAGAGAGAGAGAGAGAAAGTGGTTTCCTGATTTAACTGGGGACCCCCCCACCCTGACGAGCACTAATAGTTGAGGCATTACATTTTGTACATTAGTTGTACATTTTGTTATTAGAGTTGTTGTGTGGGAATAAGAAACACATTTATTTTTGCAAACATGGGCCTCATGGTGGCGCTAGAAGGGGCCCATGTGAAAAATGTGGGGCAGAGGTTCTGATTGGTATCCAGGGAGTGTGTGTGCCCACAGTCTGGCAGTGACCGGGCCAACGGCGCCAGAGATGAGCTGGAAACAGACATATGGACAGGCAGACGGACAGACAGGGTGCAAAACAGTCTCTGACTCTCTGCCCTGCCTTGCAGGTTCTGCAGAGATGAGAGATGAGCTGGAATCAGACAGGTTGTTGCAAAACCCCAGACAGAGCGTTAAACCACAACCACAAATCACTTCCTGTTTGCACAGATAGTAGCTACTTTCCTGTTCTCGCGTGTGTGTGTGTGTGTGTGTGTGTGTGTGTGTGTGTGTGTGTGTGTGTGTGTGTGTGTGTGTGTGTGTGTGTGTGTGTGTGTGTGTGTGCGTGCGCACGTGCGTGCACGGGCCTGGCAGGGGCGTCAATGGACCAATCCCCAATCACATACACACCCATTGTAACTGTTACAATGGGTGTGTATGTGATTGGGGATTGGTCCATTGGGTATGGCAGGGGTATGCAGCTGCCATACCCTGGGTCCAGGGGGGGGGGGAATAAAAGTTACTTAATAAGTTACTTATAAATCCATGAATGTCTCTTTGTCTATCTGTGCTGGTTATTATGTTGTTAAATTACAGTAAAATAACTACAAATGCAAAATTTAACATAATGTTCACTTTAACAAGGTATTATAATTATATTCTCCCCATCTTGACAGAATGGTATATTCCCAGGTTCCGTAGGTCAGCTGCACAGGTGCAATGCATTATTGTTAATTGTGGCACATTTACTAACATGCCATGTTTAGAAGAAGAAGAAACCCTAGAAACCGGTGTAAAAAACTGCCAAAACTCTTTTTTTCCCTTTTTTTTCAGACATTGTGAAAATAGCCGATCTACATGGTCACAACGCCTTGCAACGTGAGGCGTTGTGAGCATGTAGATCGGCTATTTTCACAATATAACCAACCGTGTTATACAAAATGTAATGACTCTTATCCATGAGGACTCCCATCTTTGCCATACCCTAGCTTTTGCTGAACTGACGCCACTGGGGCCTGGCAACGGGAGCGTGTCGACATTGTGACATAGCATCTGTTGGACGGTTCATTCTTTCGACGTGGGTGAATGCTAACCTCTATGCCTGAACCTAACCCAAACCCTAACTGTAACCTCAGTAACCCTGATGCGGGTGAATGCTAACCTCTATGCCTGAACCTAACCCAAACCCTAACTGTAACCTCAGTAACCCTGATGCGGATGAATGCTAACCTCTATGCCTGAACCTAACCCAAACCCTAACTGTAACCTCAGTAACCCTGACGATGGTGAAAGCTAACCTCTATGCCTGAACCTAACCCAAACCCTAACTGTAACCTCAGTAACCCTGACGATGGTGAATGCTAACCTCTATGCCTGAACCTAACCCAAACCCTAACTGTAACCTCAGTAACCCTGACGATGGTGAATGCTAACCTCTATGCCTGAACCTAACCCAAACCCTAACTGTAACCTCAGTAACCCTGACGATGGTGAATGCTAACCTCTATGCCTGAACCTAACCCAAACCCTAACTGTAACCTCAGTAACCCTGACGATGGTGAATGCTAACCTCTATGCCTGAACCTAACCCAAACCCTAACTGTAACCTCAGTAACCCTGACGATGGTGAATGTTAACCTCTATGCCTGAACCTAACCCAAACCCTAACTGTAACCTCAGTAACCCTGATGCGGGTGAATGTTAACCTCTATGCCTGAACCTAACCCAAACCCTAACTGTAACCTCAGTAACCCTGATGCGGGTGAATGCTAACCGCTATGCCTGAACCTAACCCAAACCCTAACTGTAACCTCAGTAACCCTGATGCGGGTGAATGTTAACCTCTATGCCTGAACCTAACCCAAACCCTAACTGTAACCTCAGTAACCCTGATGCGGGTGAATGCTAACCTCTATGCCTGAACCTAACCCAAACCCTAACTGTAACCTCAGTAACCCTGGTGTGGGTGAATACTAACCTCTATGCCTGAACCTAACCCAAACCCTAACTGTAACCTCAGTAACCCTGGTGTGGGTGAATGCTAACCTCTATGCCTGAACCTAACCCAAACCCTAACTGTAACCTCAGTAACCCTGGTGTGGGTGAATACTAACATCTATGCCTGAACCTAACCCAAACCCTAACTGTAACCTCAGTAACCCTGGTGTGGGTGAATACTAACCTCTATGCCTGAACCTAACCCAAACCCTAACTGTAACCTCAGTAACCCTGGTGTGGGTGAATGCTAACCTCTATGCCTGAACCTAACCCAAACCCTAACTGTAACCTCAGTAACCGTGGCGTGGGTGAATGCTAACCTCTATGCCTGAACCTAACCCAAACCCTAACTGTAACCTCAGTAACCCTGGTGTGGGGGAGTAGCTAACCTGCCCACGCTGGTTGTTGAAAGAATGACACATCGAAAGAGCGAGATTTCCCCCCTGGCAACAAGCACATTCAAACACATGTGCATGTGTGCTGAGCCTTCACATGCAATGACTGGAAAATTACAACTTCAACACAATGAATAGTTCCATGTAAAGGTACAGGGGAAGGGATAAAAAAGCTCTCTATTCTGACATGAATCATTGTTCCAGGGCTCTGCCCCTCCTCTGAAGTTCTGACGCTTCGTCTCGGCTGTGTTTTAAAACAACCTGCAGAATCTGCAGAACTTTTCTTATCTAGCCAGGTATCCTCATCATCTTCAGCTGAGAATGTAATGTATGTTAAATCTATTATTCATTGTTAAATGTAAAAACTGTGAATCTGAAAATCAGTATTAACCTAGAAGCAGTACTCTTCCTAGCACAGGTCTCCACCAGGTCAGGTAGGTTATTGTGGCCTCCTGGTGGCGCTATAATAGGACAATGTGAGAAGGGTGCCATGTCTTCTTAGGCCTTTCATGGCAATTGGACGCTGCATGCATGATTTGAGGCATTGTGTTCCAAAACAAAAAACAAAACAAAAGTGTACCTGCTGGTGGCGCTATAACAGGCCAATGTTAAAAGGGTGGCATTTGTTCCTTGACCTAGTGGGAATATGTTTGGCACATTTCACGAAAATCGCAGGTTGCTTTCATGATTTGAGGCTTTTTGTTCAAAATGGACCATGAATCCTGCAAACTTTGGAAGCCAATATTAGCCATTTAGAATGGAATATGAAATATCATACAGATCAGTCTTGATCACATGAATATAGAGATACTGGCCCTCATTTATCAATGGAGTGTAAAAAACAGTGTATTTTCTTCCCCAAAGTTTGCGTTGAATTGACATTTACAAACACGTCCTGGTGTACATTTGATCTCAGCATTGATAAATGTGCAGGCTTAAATTTAAATAACACACCCTTAATTATTCTTGAAACGCCCCGTTTTTACGACTAGAACAACCCGAATACGACCTAACAACGAAAAAATAGCCAATAGAAGAGAGTTTACTCCGCAGTCGCTTCAAGTTCACTCCCGCATGTCCGCGTCCCACAGACCACGCACGTCATTTTGGTTCACTGTGGAACCATTATTACCATTTATTCTGTAAAGTAAGCTTAACCGACTATCGGCGACGGTGCAGTGCGTGTTTGAGTGGTTACACAAAAAATAAAGCAATCATCATGGGCATTTCCCATAAACCACGGGCCGCTTCCGACTCCGCAAAATGCTGGAGTCTTACACTTCTTCTGAGCCAGATGATCGGCAATCTTATCTGAATGACTTGTGTTAGATTGCTTCCATCTCGCTAGATTAGAATTGATTGTCATTGTAACTTGGAAATAAAATCGGCGTGCATGTCCATGATGGGAGCGTTTCGCTGTTACGTGTCATCTTTTCGTCACCCAACTCTAACCCTTACTCTGAACCTAACCTCCGTGGGGTGAGTCGCTAACCCTCCCAACTCTAACCCTTAACCTAACCCTAACCTCCGTGGGGTGAGTCGCTAACCCTCCCGACTCTAACCCTTACCCTAAACCTAACCTCCGTGGGGTGAGTCGCTAACCCTCCCGACTCTAACCCTTACCCTAAACCTAACCTCCGTGGGGTGAGTCGCTAACCCTCCCGACTCTAACCCTTACCCTAAACCTAACCTCCGTGGGGTGAGTCGCTAACCCTCCCGACGCTCCTTTGTCGAAATGACGGTCGTTTGAAAGAGCGAGAATTTCCCTCTTCAAGTCACTGAATCTTTTTTTTATTTGTTGGACGCAGTGTTGTTTTTGACAACAAATTTTGATTTAGTTTTAGTCATAGTCTTTTGAATAAAATGTAATTTAGTTTTAGTCATAATTTAGTCACCTGAAACGTATTAGTTTTAGTCTGATTTTAGTCGACTAAATATCATAAGATTTTAGATGACTAAATCTACAGTTGATTTAGTCGACTAAAATGTATTTTGGCAGGCCTTGATGGCATCGTAATGACTGATTTTACACTTGGTTGTGTGCTGAAAATAGCAGATCTACAAGCTTGTAGATCTGCTATTTTTTTTAGCACGCAACACCTGAGAGCAAGCAAACATAAAATGACTCTCTTCTCCACTAGTCCCTCCCTAACGTTTTAGTCTAGTTTTTATTTTGTTGATGAAATTGTCAATATATTTAGTCTAAAAGGCCCCACAGACGAGACGCGATGTTGGGTCAGATCAGATCTCGTGCCCGGGGGTTTATCGGTGTTCATTTCAAACGACAGCGATCCTCTGTCTTGAATTCGGGCCCGGTATATCCCGCTGTGCCAAGTGAAATATCTCAGACCATTACAAATGAGACCGACGTCTCGCGATTCTAGCCACCCACGATCTCGGGGGGGTGGTGCCATGAGAGACGCGACTAGATGGTTCTCAACCTGTGGATCGGGACCCACAGGGGTACAAGATGTACAGAAAGGGTTCCTTTATGTTTACATATATTCTAGGGAAATGGGTTGTGATTTTATAATATTAAAATGACGAAATTAAACAAATATATTCGCTATCTAACGTCAGTTTAATTGCCATTTGTTTAATGTTTTGACAATGAGGGTGTTCCAGGTGATCCCCAGCTTAATGATGGAGACCAAATGGTAACCAAATGGACTATTATTTATACTAAAGGGAATCTTTCTCCAAAATAATCAATTACCGCATGCCAGCAAAGACGCATCTAGGTCTGTAGTCAACGAGCCAACGACCCAATTAGCGCAGAAGTCCTGCAGCTGCGGTGTTCTGACTCGCTGACATGACCACTGAACAGCTCCACTGAATTATGATTAAGCCTTCTACATTCCCCTGCCAGACTTGAGTGGGGAAAAAGTTTTATTTTATTTTTTCTGGCAGTTGATTGAATAAAGAAACAAGGCTCCAGCCTCCACGGAAAGACAAAGTGGCAGCGGTTCTCAAACTATGTGTCCCGACCCAACTTGGGGTCGCGGAAGGTGCCATGGGCTCGCACATTGCTGACCATACTACTGTGTATAACGTGTATTTGCCCTTCAACTATAAAATATATATTGTTTTTTATGAGACATCCATTGTAATTAGGCTATGCTCCCAAATCCATTGTATTACCTTCTGTTCGCATATGCAATGAGTCCTGCAGTGCTGCCAATCTGTTGAAGGTGAAAATCATGGAGGTTTTTTAGCGAGTTGAAACGAGATCAAAAGCCACCTCGAACATGCAGGTTGGAACGTCATTTATATGGAGCGTGTATCACATTATCTGCGGGGATGGGTGACATAAAGTAGCCTACTGGAAATGTGCATCAAATGACAGTGCCGTCGAGCGCTGATCAGCTGCTTTTTTTCCTTTTCTTTTTTTGCGCAGCCTCTTAACAATTAAGCAGTGTTGGGCAATATTACTTAGGAGAGTAATCGTTACATATTACTTATTACTCCTTGGAAAAAGTAATAATATTATATTACTTATTACTTGGAATCAAGAGTAATATATAATATATTAAGTTATATTACTTTTTTTCTTTTTTCTTTTTTTTTTACTCCGCAAAAGAAAAGAGATGTAGGGTACAACGACACAATCTGTTAGCCAGCTCCTTTTAGAACATAATCTAATTTATTGTAAAAATAAGTCTCCAATCAGCCAAACATGTTATTTGACAGTGCATTTACAAGCCTAATACAAATTTAAAACTGTCAGTAATTTTGACCCTATAGGCTCTGTATGGTCTTTCCCTCAGGCTCAGAATAAAGGGATATAGTCAGAAAGCAGCCTACTTTATTAGGAGTATCTGTAAATTGAAAAACAATCCAGCACCACAGAGATGAAGAGAAACTACTTCTCCCTGTGTGTGAGATACGGGAGCTTGTGTCTTTGTGTGTAAATGAGAAGAGGTCTCTCTCTCTCTGTGTGTTTTTCAAAAGAAGTTAACGACCATCAATTAAGCAGCTTCATGCGCATGATGCGCTGCTCTCCTCTCCTGCCAGAGAGGCACAAGTAATATAGTAACTAGGTGTTTTTTGACAGAGTAAAGCGTTACATATTACCGTTTTTGGCAGAGTAATACCTTACACTACTCGTTACTGGATAAAGTAATAATATTACAGTAATATATTATTAGTAATTAGTTACTGCCCAACACTGCAATTAAGGCACGCATGGTGCTTTCATCAGTGGCAGTGCTACTAATTAAATATTAAAACGGCGAAATTAAACAAATATATTCGCTATAGTCTATAATAAAGAGTCTCTCTCTCTCTCCCTCCCTCTCTCTCTCTGTCTGTGCCATATTTGTAACTAATAATGCAGTAGGCCTATTGATACTTTTACTTAAGTAAAGAATTGGAGTACTTTTTCCATCACTGCTCAAATTAACTGTTCATCAGCGTGAATGCTTTCAGGTGTGTATGTGTATCTGATCAATATAGGAAATTGCCCATTACATCCTGCATTACATCAAAGCGACATGTTGTGTGAAGTCTTGTGAGCATGAGAGAGTTTGAACTTGAACATGTAGTGCGCTACATCGTGAAAAAAGTATTAAGAGTAGACCTAGGCTAGGCCTATAAAAGCCTTTTAAAATGTTATATCTTGCTCAAATTAATCATTACATCATTGCGCGAAACTATAGCACACGCGAGCCCATGGCATCTCACCCCTGGTCAGATCAATAATTAGCGCATCAGTTCCAGGTGGTGGTCGCTGATACGGCGAAGCGCAAATCAGGCTTGTCACTCACACAACACAGCTGCTGACGGCACCGTGTTTTAGACTTTGGTTGGTGTTATTACTGGTATGTTGATATGATTGATCTGAACCAAGCTGGACCCAGTGGATTATGTAGTCTACATGGAAGCACGTTGGCTGTCTCAGCCTGTCTGTCACAGCAATGGATTAATTGGTAGAAGTTGGTGTTACATTCTTCTTTCGTGTATCATCGTCCTTTGCACACAAGTGATAACTGCGCCATCATGACAAAACATTATAAAAACAAAGGTAGCTTGGTAAAACCCAAAACCTAGCCTATATGCCTTTTGTCTTCTAGGTACTGTGCGCACACTGCCGCTGCCCACTTTATAGATATTATAATTATATATTCAGTTATTTTTTGGCAAGCGAGACATCTGGCTCTGCATGACTACTAGATATTAAGTTAACTATAAAAATAAGAACAGATATTGCATCTGTGATAAAGTGGAAAGGATCCCAGCGCGCGTCTCGCTCCTCTGGATAGGTGTAAATTAATTTACCTAAGAAGGGCATAATAAAAAAATCACACCCGTGTGAACTGAGCGGTGGTTTACACGGTTGTCCAAACCTCGCCGTTGTGGGCGTGCAGTCGCAGAAAAAAAAAGGTTTTAAAAAAAGTTTAACCTCGCTTTTTTTTTACTGTCCCACCGCCTCATCCAAGCATAGAATAGGGACTAATAGGCCTAGGCCAATATCATTTAGCTGGGGACCCCCTGGAACTTCCCAAGGACTGGCGGTCCTCTTTGAGAACGGTTATTATATATCCATGTGTTGTCGTGGGGAAAGGCTTTCGTGAGGTGATAGAATAGCCTACACTGCATGCCTTGTCGCCAATGACTGCGCAGAAAGAAAAAAAAAGAACGCTAGGCTATAACGTTTTTGAACAAGTGATTACAACATTTTAGGGAGAAAGTAGGCTAAAGTAAAAAGTAAGTAGGCTAATAATAATAATAATACTTTGTCCCCACTGCTTTTTGCTGTGTTTTCAATGGTTGAGCAATGAGCATGGACTGGCTTGGATATAATATCTGGATCATTACCCGGGACCTCATTCAGACGACAATAATTGTAAAGGATTCCTACCCGATGACCCGAGAATATCAAGCTTTTTTGATATTATCGGGAGCGCTCCCGACGAGTCCCGAGGTCATAAAAAGCTAATTAACATAATCCGATCGTGTCGGGGTACTGTTCAAGCCCAAGACCGATTCCGGGGCCGACCAAACGATTTTCCCGGGGGGTCATCCCGAAATCTGATCGGGGAGCCTCGGCTCCGGGATCGGCTCAATGTGTATGGGCCTTTAGTCATCACAGCTTAGTTCGACCCCATCGACTCTAACCTTTTTTTTTTTGGGGGGGGGGGGTGCCATGAATGGCAATCTGACGTTCCTTCACCTACATCATGGAATATGCCTATTTTGTTAGAAGTTTGCAGAGGAAAAAGTACAGTTCACTGCATGACACCATGTCAACTAAAACGTGAAAAACACCTCATGAAAGCTTTTGTGCTTGTTTAAAGTGGGCCAGGGCACACGAACGGAGTGGAGCGGTAACAAAAGTCGCTCCGCGCTCCAGAGGGCTCACCTTGATTTTCGCATCTCTCGCTCCGCGCTCGCTCCACGCTCCACTCAGGGTCATCAATCATAGTCAAAAAAGTAGTTTGCTACCATGTCCGAAACACTTTCTCCTTTGCCAGTGTGTTCCCAACACAAATGGCTGCGCTAACGTGAGCCTTGGCTTTGATGGAGACTTGGAGAGCTGTCCACTCGCCACTGTTTTGTTGGAAACATGCGGCGAGCGGCCCCAACTGGCCCAACAGGATCGGCTTGGAGCGGAGGAGGGTCAGCGCTCAGACCCATTATAGAAGTCGCTCGCTCACGCTCAACTAAAAAACGGCTCACTCCGCTCCCCGCACCGCTCGCGCTCCACTCCGCTCGTATGCCCTGAAGTGGGTTGCCTTTGGACTCCATTCATCCCAGCACTTCTCTTCTTCACCAAGTGTACCACAATGGCTGCTTCTTTTCTGTGTGTGAGAGAGAGAGAGAGAGAGAGAGAGAGAGAGAGAGAAAGAGAGACAGAGAGACAGAGAGAGAGACATGACTTTTTAACAACTCATTTATTCATAAGAGTGATGAATAAATAATGAACTCTAACCAGATTTCTGATCGTTCATCACTTGAATAAAATAACATTGAGAAAGCTCTCTGAGTGACAGGAACTCTGGGCTCTTACAGGGCCGTAGTTCACACTCTGTACGTCTCTGTGCTGTTTTAGTCACATGGTGTGAAAGCAGAGAAGTGTGGCTGCATGATGTCTAAAGAACATGCATGGTGTGAATGCAGAGAAGTGTGGCTGCATAATGTCTAAAGAACATGTGTGTGAGGAGAATACTTTAGCTGTGAGGACCATTTGTCTGGAACATGTCGGTGCTGATTGGAGGGTCAGCTCTAGCCTAGCTCACTATACCATCATCCACCCATTTTGTTAAAACAAGGAGGAGGATACTGCTGTTAAGTTAGCTAGCTGCATTAGTATCTAGGCTGGTTATATCAGGCTAGGTCAGCTCACCCTCTGATCCCATCTGCTTTCCTGGTTTGGTCTCACCCACACCACGGCCATGCGCCATGACACTCGGTGGCAAAACTCGCAACGGAAGTTCGATGAATAACATTGGAGTCTATGTGCGCCGGCTGGGACAGCTCATGAACAAAAAAAAAAAAAAATCTTGAAGTTTAGGTGAGTTATGGCCGACTCAAAGTTCAGAGGAACACCTGGGCATACGGCGCACGGTGGATGGAGGTCCCCACTTCGATGCCGAAGGCCCAACGGAGGTCAAAGTCAAGTCTATTATCCCCTCTTTATGAGGTGGCATTGTGGGGCAAAACAATGGAAGCCTTGTGAAAATAAAATGTCTCCAACCAGTCATCAAGGACCATATGGTACACAAAAGAAGCTATTTTTGGTGAATGTTCCCCCAGAATAGATACTGGGGTTCAAGTGGTTAAAGATGTGAAATATCATTATGTTACAGTAGGTCACGTGGTCTGTGTGTGTAGCCGCAAATTGCAACACTACATTGTATTTTAATCGGATGAATCTAATGCATCAAAACAGTTTTTTTTTTGCAATCTGATTGTATTAAACAGCGTCAAACTCACCAATATTGGGGCTCTATGGGAAGCTTGGAGTATCCTCTTTCTATCTGCAAAGTGTTCGTTTCATAAAAATCCACTGTAGACATGTTAGGAGCTACTTTCTGTCAAGAAATTGGCTTCAGGTGATTATTTTTTCTAAGTGCTGGAGTTTGGAAGCGCTCGAGGGAAGTCACTTAGCTGTCCTCTCTGTACCACCTCGTTCCAAATGTCACATAATGCAGGAGGCAGCGGGACGCTGCGTAATAGAAGACGAGCGCTTCTGAAGTTCAACACTTAGAAAATAAACCATGTCTGCTCGGATTTCTTGACAGAAAGTAGCTCCTATAACATGTCTACGGTGGATTTTTATGAAAGAAACTCTTTGCAGATAGAAAGAGGATACTCAGAGCTTTCCATGCAGCCCCAATATAGGTGAATTTGAAGTTGTGTATTACAATCAGATAGCAAAAAAACTGTTTTGATGCATTGGCTGCCTATGGGAGGTATTGCAACCCTAGATTCATCCGATTAAAATAAAATATAGTGTTGCAATTTGCAATTTGCGGCTAGGTTGCAATACCTCCCATAGGCAGCCAATGGATCAAAACAGTTTTTTGCCATCTGATTGTATTAAACGACGTCAAACTCACCAATATTTTGGAGGCTCTATGGAACGCTTGGAGTATCCTCTTTCTATCTGCAAAGTGTTTGTTTACAGCTTAGACATGTTATGTGTTATATCTGTCAATAAATCCGAGCAGCCATGTTCTTTTTTTTTTTTTACAAGTGTTGAACTTCAGAAGCGCTCATAAATGGTTTACATAGAGTTATATAGGAGTTACATAGGTTTACTGAGTGACTTCCTACGAGCGCTTCCAAATTCCAGCACTTAGAAAAAATATCACCTGAACTGAATTTATTGATAGAAAATAGCTCATAACATGTCTACGGTGGGTTTTTATGAAACAAACACTTTGCAGATAGAAAGAGCATAATTCAATCTTTCCATAGAGCCCCAATATTGGTGAGTTTGACATCTTTTAATACTAACAGATGTCAAAAAACTGTTTTGATGCATTGGCTGCCTATGGGAGGTATTGCAACCCTAGATTCATCCGATTATAAATAAAATCTAGTGTTGCAATTTGCGGCTATAGTGTGTGTGTGTGTGTGTGTGTGTGTGTGTGTGTGTGTGTGTGTGTGTGTGTGTGTGTGTGTGTGTGTGTGTGTGTGTGTGTGTGTGTAAATCTCTCAGGTCACTCTTGTAAACTCTTTTGTAAATTACTTTAGAACTTTCCGTTTAACCACTTAAACCCCAGCATCCCTACTCTGGGGGCAACATTCACCAAAAACAGCAGATCTACAAGCTCACAAGGCGTCACGTTGTGAAATGAAAGAGTGGAAGAACTCCTGTTCTTACCTCTTCTTAATGGAGACTCCTTTGTTCCTCTGTTGATTTATGATTCTTTATAAAAATCCACCATCATAATATTATAACAATATCCTCTTATTTCTATAAAGTCTTTCTTATTTAGGACACACAGTTTCATTTATTGTTGTGATGTTGGATGAAGTTAGACTGTAAAGAATGTTTTTTATTAACCAAGTACTCTTTTCAAAATGGAACCCAGCCACTTCCTGTCACACCTTTCCCTTCTACCTCCTGTAACTAACCTTTTACTCTACAGCTCCCCCTATGGAGTGGAGCCAGTACTGCACTGAATGGTTTGGTGTAGAAGGGAAAAAAGAGCAGGCCAAGTACAGAGCCAACGGCCAAAAGTATGCTGAATAAATGATGGACCCATAAATTGCCAGGCCATTCTGTGATCAGATCAGGATAGGTGATAGATCTCCTGCTATGTTCCACCCAACACACCTTGCATTACACCAGGGGTCTTCAACAGGGGGTCTGGGACCCCTAGGGGGTCCTCAGAGTTACTACAGGAGGTCCTCCAAATGTTTGTGAGATAGATTTTTTTCTTCTCCTTTTTTTATATTAACCACTTGAACCCTAGCGTCCATATTCTGAGAACTTTAGCCAAAAATAGCAGATCTACAAGCTCTTGGCAAAGAGCTTTGGTGTAGAGGGGAAAAAGAGCAGACCAAGTACAGAGTGAAAGGTCAAGTTTATTAAGTATTGACGGTTCAAGTGGTTAAATATCTGAAAACACAAATTGACATGAATCCAAAATACACTGATGATTGTGCTGTCAAACTATGAAACTATATGGAATCTCTGAACAGGCTGTGGGGGTCCCTGCTTCATCTCTCTCTCAACTAAGATGTCCCTGCTTCATCTCTCTCAACTAAGATGTCCCTGCTTCATCTCTCTCAACTAAGATGTCCCTGCTTCATCTCTCTCAACTAAGGGGTCCCTGCTTCATCTCTCTCAACTAAGATGTCCCTGCTTCATCTCTCTCAACTAAGGGGTCCCTGCTTCATCTCTCTCAACTAAGGGGTCCCTGCTTCATCTCTCTCAACTAAGGGGTCCCTGCTTCATCTCTCTCAACTAAGGGGTCCCTGCTTCATCTCTCTCTCAACTAAGGGGTCCCTGCTTCATCTCTCTCAACTAAGGGGTCCCTGCTTCATCTCTCTCAACTAAGGGGTCCCTGCTTCATCTCTCTCAACTAAGGGGTCCCTGCTTCATCTCTCTCAACTAAGATGTCCCTGCTTCATCTCTCTCAACTAAGATGTCCCTGCTTCATCTCTCTCAACTAAGGGGTCCCTGCTTCATCTCTCTCAACTAAGGGGTCCCTGCTTCATCTCTCTCAACTAAGATGTCCCTGCTCCAACCTTTTTTAGTAAAATGGCCGAATTAGTAAGTCCCTTTCCATCTCTAAATACTATCATTGCTGGAGATTGGAACAATATCTTAAATTACAATCTAGACAGGGTGCCACAAGGTAGAAGCCTAACAAAGAGTGCTAAAACAATTAATAAAATAATGGATGAAATGGGATGGGTAGATGTATGGCGATTAAAAAACCCATTAGAAAAAGATTTTACATTCTATTCAAATCCCCATCACTGTTACAGTAGATTAGACTATTTTTTAATACCACGCACCTTAGCAGCATCAGTAACAAAATGCAGTATTGGGTCAATCCATATATCTGACCATGCCCCAATTTCACTCAAACTGTATTTGCAAAGCCCAAAACATACTTATAGATGGCAATGTAACAAAGCCATTTTGTCTGACCCAGAATTTGGGGAATACATTAGGACAGAGCTACCCATATTTCTGGAAATAAATGATAATGGTGCAGTTGATCCCTCTATACTCTGGGAAACTACCAAGGTGTACTTAAGAGGATTAATTATCTCATTTTGCAGTAAGAAAAAGAAAAGGATGGTACTTGAACAAAATAAATTAGAAAAAGAATTAATAAATTGTGAACAGAAGCATAAGCAACATCCAACAAAAAATAATTACGATAAAATGATGGTAGTAAGGACTGCATTAAATACAGTAATTTCCCAACAAGCGGAGAAATCATTATTTGCCAAAAAACACAAATTATATGAACATGGGAATAAATCAGGCAAATTACTTTCCAAACTTGTAAATAAACGTAAAAATCATAATTCAGTTGCATGCCTGAAGGACACAAATGGAAAGCGCTGTTTTGAATCTGAGGAGATCAATGCCATTTTCACAAATTATTATAAATTACTGTATACATCAGAAGTACGTGACAGTGACCCCCAAATGAATGCATTTTTGGAAAAAATTAATTTAACTCAAATAAAAGATGAACAACAACAAACTTTAAATAAACCAGTCACATTAGAAGAAATAAAGGAGGCTATTGATGACATCCCTTCGGGGAAAGCGGCCGGCCCGGATGGGTTCCCCCCAGAAATATACAAAACATTTAAAGACATTTTAACTCCACTCTTATTAAGAATGTATGAACATTCATTACTAAATCAAAGTTTACCGAAGTCAACACAAGTAGCTAGTATAACTTTAATACCAAAGGAAGGCAAAAACCTAGAGGAGCCCTCCTCATATAGACCAATTAGTTTACAAAGTGTAGATAATAAAATATTGGCCAAACTCATAGCAAAAAGATTAAACCCTATATTACCAACCATCATTGGGACCGACCAAACAGGGTTTGTACAAGGCCGCCACTCCTATACTAATATAAGACGTCTATTGGGGGTCATTCAGTACGCAAAACATAAACAAATGGACGCGGCAGTGATCTCCCTAGATGCCGAAAAAGCATATGATCGAATTGAATGGAAATACATGTTTAAGGTTATGGAGCGATTTTCAATGGGCAATGCGTTTATAAGTTGGGTGAAATTACTGTATACTTCCCCACAAGCTATGGTCATGACGAATGGTTTTGTATCACCTCAGTTTACTCTAGAACGCTCTTGCCGCCAGGGTTGCCCCCTGTCGGCACTCCTATTTACTGTAGCCATTGAACCCTTGGCCGAGGCCATTAGAACACACCCACAAGTAACGGGTATCAATAGTGGAGTAAAAGATCATGTCATCTCGCTGTATGCAGATGACATTTTATTATTCCTTAGCAATCCTAAGAGAACAATCCCAGCAGTATTGGAAATTATTAAGGAATTTAGCATCTTTTCTGGGTATAAAATCAATGTGAGCAAATCCATAGCTCTACCACTGGGAATTAGAGACACAAATAATAGTATAACATCTCCGATTAATGAGACCCATATAGGGTTGAAGTACTTGGGTATTTTTATTCCTTATCATTTAGAGGACTTAGTTAAGAGGAATTTGATTCCCATCATAAAACAGATTAAATTAGACCTAACCAGGTGGATGGAGCTTCCAATATCTTTCTTGGGACGTATATCTGTCATTAAGATGAATATACTCCCAAGAATGTTGTACCCCATGCAAATGATACCTAGTGTTATCCCTAGTACTTTATTCAAAGATTTACATAGAACCATTTCTGCATTTATTTGGCAAAACCGACGCCCTAAAATGAAACTAGAAAAACTCCAACTACCAGTGGAAAAGGGAGGCCTAGCAGTACCAAATTTTCAGTATTATCATTGGGCAACAGTAATAAGTAACCTGTCAGAATGGTTAGAACAAGACCCAGAATCAACATGGCTGGACCTTGTACCTCAAGGAAATAAAACGTTATCAATACCAAGCCTACCTTTTATTAAAGATGCTAGAGTATCACTGGGTATCGGGGACAATTTCATTGTGAACAATACTTTGAATATATGGAATAATATAAAGAAGGCATTCTTGATGTATAGGAAATGGTCTTTTTATGCACCGATTGTTAACAACTCTAATTTTACCCCTACATGTACTGACCCCGGGTTCAAAGAATGGCATACAGTAGGAATTCAGGTTATAAATGATCTCTACCAAGATGGTACGATGAAATCTTTTGAACAACTCCATGAGGAGTATGGGCTACCCAGGATACATTTTTATAGATTTCTGCAAATTCGAAGTTATTTAAATTCTATACCCCAATATAAAGGAGGAGGACCGGAGCCAATTGAGATACTTGTCAAACAAGCCTGCCAGCTGAAAAAGAAAAAAATTAGTTATATTTACCAAAAATTGATCTCCTTCAGGGAAGTTAATAATAATATCAGCAGGCAGGCATGGGAGCGAGACCTCCAAATTACAATATCTGACCAACAATGGAAAAATATTATGTTACACAGTAAAAAGATATGTAAGAATTACAAACCCCAGGAAATACAATTTAAGATTATACATAAATTACAAACTACACCTTATCAAAGGAGCAAATATGATAAAGAATGTTCTGGGAAATGTTTAAGATGTAAAGAAAAAGTAGGTACATATGTACATCTAATGTGGCACTGTCCAAAAATAAAGAACTTTTGGGAAGAAGTTAACAATCAAATAACAATAATAACTGGGTACAGGATTGAAATCAACCCATTACAATGTATCCTGGGTTTACACCCAACCATACCGGAAGTAAGGGGGTTTAAAAGACTACTCAATATTCTATGGTACTGTGCAAGGTTGACAATACTGCAACGGTGGCTTGATGACGATGTACCGTCTGTATCAAACTGGCTTCACAATGTTCTGCAACTGCTCCCACTAGAACGGCTCACACATGTTCTCCAGGGAGACTTGAGTGGGTTCTTCATAGTCTGGGGTCCAGTTGTGGAATATTTGGGGGACGAATATTCTGATATTATATGGAGGGGTTTCGCAAACTAAGAAACTATGAAAGGGGGGACGAAAACTCTAACCCCTTACCTAAAGACTGTGTATCTAATTTTTGGGAGGCAATGAGTGTAAAAAGAAGATGATGTTTGTTTATATGTTTACATGTATGTGAGTCCAAATGTGAAAGTCAACTGTTGATTGTGGTTAGCCAAGTGAGTCATGTCATGTCAGTTTTTGAAAAATGAAAAAATAAAAAGATTGAAAGAAAGAAAGATGTCCCTGCTTCATCTCTCTCAACTAAGGGGTCCCTGCTTCATCTCTCTCAACTAAGGGGTCCCTGCTTCATCTCTCTCAACTAAGATGTCCCTGCTTCATCTCTCTCAACTAAGGGGTCCCTGCTTCATCTCTCTCAACTAAGGGGTCCCTGCTTCATCTCTCTCAACTAAGATGTCCCTGCTTCATCTCTCTCAACTAAGGGGTCCCTGCTTCATCTCTCTCAACTAAGATGTCCCTGCTTCATCTCTCTCAACTAAGGGGTCCCTGCTTCATCTCTCTCAACTAAGGGGTCCCTGCTTCATCTCTCTCAACTAAGGGGTCCCTGCTTCATCTCTCTCAACTAAGGGGTCCCTGCTTCATCTCTCTCAACTAAGGGGTCCCTGCTTCATCTCTCTCTCAACTAAGGGGTCCCTGCTTCATCTCTCTCAACTAAGGGGTCCCTGCTTCATCTCTCTCAACTAAGGGGTCCCTGCTTCATCTCTCTCAACTAAGATGTCCCTGCTTCATCTCTCTCAACTAAGATGTCCCTGCTTCATCTCTCTCAACTAAGGGGTCCCTGCTTCATCTCTCTCAACTAAGGGGTCCCTGCTTCATCTCTCTCAACTAAGGGGTCCCTGCTTCATCTCTCTCAACTAAGGGGTCCCTGCTTCATCTCTCTCTCAACTAAGGGGTCCCTGCTTCATCTCTCTCAACTAAGGGGTCCCTGCTTCATCTCTCTCTCAACTAAGATGTCCCTGCTTCATCTCTCTCAACTAAGGGGTCCCTGCTTCATCTCTCTCAACTAAGGGGTCCCTGCTTCATCTCTCAACTAAGGGGTCCCTGCTTCATCTCTCAACTAAGGGGTCCCTGCTTCATCTCTCAACTAAGGGGTCCTTGGGCTGAAAACGTTGAAGACCCCTGGATTAAATGATAACTACCGGTACCTTGGTTCCAGATTAGAACACTTGATTTTTTTCCTTTTTTTCTGTAAAGTAACGGTTTTGTACGCTCTATAGAAATACATCTCTCTGTAATTCTTTGCTCAGTTCAGCCCACAGGAGAGGCTGCTAAATGCTGTACACCAGGATACATAATCATTTTGTAAGGAATTGAAACGAATGCTGTTGTTGTTCGTACGACATGTTGAAATAAATTTGATTTGATATTTGGAAAAGTGTTTCTAAGGGAAGCTTTCAATCTCTTCTCCCAGTGTGTTTTGTTACATAACAGCACTTTATACTAACCCCTGACCTATAGGCCTAAACATAGCAATGATTAGAAATTCAGAGCTTTAACCTTTGAAATGGATTGACAGAATCTGCCCTCAGAGGGAGGCTATAGAAGAGCCTGCCAGATAACAGAGTATAACAACAACAGAGTATTTCTACTCAGAGGGAGGCTATAGAAGAGCCTGCCAGATAACAGAGTATAACAACAACAGAGTATTTCTACTCAGAGGGAGGCTATAGAAGAGCCTGCCAGATAACAGAGTATAACAACAACAGAGTATTTCTACTCAGAGGGAGGCTATAGAAGAGCCTGCCAGATAACAGAGTATAACAACAACAGAGTATTTCTACTCAGAGGGAGGCTATAGAAGAGCCTGCCAGATAACAGAGTATAACAACAACAGAGTACACCCAAAAAAATAATCTCTCAGTTGAACACATTTTAAATGTGTGAAACTTTTCCACCCATTTTATATGAGTAAATGTATATATGGGATATATGTAGTCCCAAGTCAAATCTACATTCAATGCAATGCATGTTGTTCAATTAGTCCAACTCATTTTCATTAACTTAAGCCAAGTTAATTATATGAACTTAATTAATTTACGTTTGTCCAACTCAAACAAATGTTAACGTAAATGTGTTGGTTCAACTCATTTTTATGGAATTAAGCTAAGATAAATAAAATACTTTTACATTTACATAAGAAGAGTTCGGTTTCAGGTTTTCTTCTGGATGATATGTTTCAAGTTTTACAATATCAACATACAGATGCATAATGGATATATGCAATAGCAGTGATTATTGAATAATCAGAACATTTAAGAGAAAACCAACGCAATAACCTCAAAGTTACCATGAGTTCTTCTCTTTTAGCCTAGCATGGGGAGGGAGCTCAAGCTTAAACTAGCAGCCTAGCAGTTAGGGTTAGGGTTAAGGCTCAAATACTGACAAATCAAATTCTGACATATGACAGTCATCTTGCCAAGGCAGACACATTGATATGATACATTTAGCATTTTTAGCTCCCGAAAGCTTAAACATTTCCCTGAAAACCTAGAAAAATGCTGTTCCCAGCATGCTTTGCATAACATGTGACCAACTTATTTGACCAATCAAGGGAAAGGGCTGGAGTCACTTCTCAGATCTGTAAAATGTACTTAATAAAATTGAGTTGGATTCAAACAATATTCTCAGAATGATTTCAGCCTTAAAAACTACTCAATAAAATTGGTGAGAGGCGTGGTTTATGGGACTCTGGGAGTTTTCATTGGAACTCATTTTCAATGTGTTTTTAAATTCCATTACTAAGATTTGAGTTACATGAATGTAATATAAATGCATAATGTTAAATGAATAGATTTTGTATAAGCACTATTAATTACATTTGAGTTGGAACAATTTAATAAAAATGCATATATTGTAAATGTATATATTTAAGGTAAGCACGATTAATATTTGTTCAGTTACATCAATTCAATACATTTGCATATATTATAATTAAATACATTTAAATAAAGCCAACATAATGTAAATGTATCACATCTGGCACTATTAATAATATTTGAGTTATATCAATTAAATGTATATGCTTATGCCTTGAAGTGAAGTAATTAAATAAAGCAAACATAATTTATATGTGTCACATTTATAGGGGGGTTGAATCAGTTTTTTGGGTGTATTTCTACTCAGAGGGAGGCTATAGAAGAGCCTGCCAGATAACAGAGTATAACAACAACAGAGTATTTCTACTCAGAGGGAGGCTATAGAAGAGCCTGCCAGATAACAGAGTATAACAACAACAGAGTATTTCTACTCAGAGGGAGGCTATAGAAGAGCCTGCCAGATAACAGAGTATAACAACAACAGAGTATTTCTACTCAGAGGGAGGCTATAGGAGAGCCTGCCAGATAACAGAGTATAACAACAACAGAGTATTTCTACTCAGAGGGAGGCTATAGAAGAGCCTGCCAGATAACAGAGTATAACAACAACAGAGTATTTCTACTCAGAGGGAGGCTATAGAAGAGCCTGCCAGATAACAGAGTATAACAACAACAGAGTATTTCTACTCAGAGGGAGGCTATAGAAGAGCCTGCCAGATAACAGAGTATAACAACAACAACAACAACAGAGTATTTCTACATGGCAGCATCGATGCTTTTTGCTTAGTTTTATGTAAACAATGTGAGGTACTTTTTCCAACAACAACCAGACCTTCTCTGATCATCTGACTGATAATTTAGATCCACATTTTAACTTTTTCTTTCATGAATTAATAATACCCCACTTGATCAGTACAAGCAGTGTCACATAAAAGCATTAAAGGTAACAAATACACAAGCTTGAAACCTCTTTTTTGATTGATTAGTTTATTGAAAATAAATTAAAAAGGATACAAACACAAGAAAGCCTATAAGTGGTGTGAAGCGACACATATTGAGCTTGTAGATCTGCATTTTATTTACTTATGTTTTAACCCTGAAAGGTAACAGTTTTGGACAGATTTTCCCCCCGACAGAGATGGGGTTTAAAAGCTTATACAGCCAATACCATGCAATGACCCACACACGCCACTAGAGGTCACTAGAAACCAGACTATATTACCAAATCTCCTATAATCATGATATCATTAATGTTGAGCCAGGCTGAGTTATGGATCATATTTACTGACACCTTCATCAACAGACACTGCATGCTGTTTAGTGGTATCTATTTAATGTACAATAACAATACGACCGCTAGACTGACGCTAAGGAGGAACCATATTGTGAAGAAATGAAAAACTTAATTGAGGGGAAAAAAAGTAATTTGGAAAGACTTTTATCATCAGTGGTGTGTAACTAAGTACATGTACTTAAAAGTAAAATTTTGAGGGATTTGTACTTTTACTTCTACTCCACTACATCTTGGATCCAAATATTGTCATACTTTTATTGAAGACTTTAGTTACTAGTTACTTTGCAGATATAAATTATAATATTATAAGACATACATAAACCACTTTATAGCCTTATTTTATACCTTGGCTATTTGAAAATAGCTGATCTACAAGCTCACAACAACATTTAGTATGTTTTTTCTTTCTGAAAACATAGGTTAGGATTGTATGTTTTCCAGAAAACCTACTGTAGGTTTGGATGTAAACGTGCTTGGGACAAAACCTCCCAACTCCACACTTTCTGACAAACCAGCTAACTCCCCCCGATTGGCCCTCTCTTTTTTCATAGATATGTGCTATTGAACACCCTTTACGTCTGAGTGTTGGTTAAAATAATATTGAACCAATGGAAAGTAGTAAAAAGCCCTTTGGTCAAAACCTCCTAACTTCACTAATTTTACCAAAACAATATTCGACTTAGGAGGTTTGGGCCGGCAGCAGAGATATATTAAAACAATAGGCCTAATAATAATATAATATATATAATAATATATAATAATTTATATATAAAACTTAGACGGAGGAGGCAGGATTTGCAACTGAGGGTGAAATGCCCCCTCTGGCGCCAGGCCTGCACAGTGCAATACAATTCCTTTACAAGGACAATTACATTAAATAGTTAATAAATATAATAAGTAGCACAATTCTTTTTGATGTTAACACCATCACGTAGAACAAAAACTATTCATTCTACAGCTGAACTGTACATTTTGTTCTTCTTCTTCTAATTATTATTTGACCACAGACCAGTGGTTAGTATTTATCAGACCTTACACCTGGGGTCAAAAGTGGATTTTTTTTAATTTTTAAGGTTTGTTTTTCTATTTCGATTAAAGAATTGCAGATATGCAAGCTAAATATACAAGCTGTGAGTCTGAATATAGGCTATCTTTTAAAAAGCGAAGATTTGTAACTGAAATATTTGCTTCTGGGTGGTCCCCTGGAACAGCATATTGTGAGATGGGGGTCCGCGGCCAAATACATGTCATTTTGGGGGTCCTTGATATGAAAAAGTTTGAAAACCACTGATTTAGAAGACATTTATAGAATCTGGTCAAAAATATTCAAAGACTTCAAAGATAGCATTTAGGCCGAGGCCAGACGAATCTATATGTCATATATCCCAGATTTTCAGATATCCACATTGAAAACTGACAGATATCTAGGTCTAAAATAATCTGAGTCCCCAGACCTCCACTAGGGGGACAAGCACACACACAGTAAAGTCTTCAGAGATATCTGTGTTCCATGTCTACACGGATCCAGTGAATCGGATATGTTTCAATATCTTCACTTATTTATCCGGTTTCAAAAAGATCCGGTTTCGCGGCCGAAATCTCCAGCTTGGTGAGGCTCGCTCCCGATCGCACAAAGAAATGTCAGCTTCAGAAATCTCCAGCTTGGTGAGGCTCGCTCCCGATCGCACAAAGAAATGTCAGCGTCAGAAATCTCCAGCTCTGTGTAGCCTTGTAGCACCTTAGTTACTGCCGGGCAGAAACCACTTATCTCCACATGTTATTAGTTTCTGTTTCCTAAATTCACGCCTCTACTTTATCACTACAGAGTCACACAAAAGCATCAAACAAGTAACAGATCTACAAGCTGGAGACCTTGTAGATCTGATACTTTTGATGCTTTTGTATTTGAATCCTGAAAAGTAATTTGACATAATATAAGGTACAAAATCCTCTCATTTCATAATAAGCATAGAACGGTTTACAACATACGGTACTATCAAAAAAGAACAATCTGTGCATTGGAACTATAGATGCACGCGACGAACGTGAGCTTGTAGATCTGCCATTTTCAGAGCATAATATCAAGAACCCGAGTGCAACCAAACATGCCAAAATGAAGCTTTTTTTGCCCTCATATGGGTGTCCGCCATCATTGCTTTAATGGAACCCAAGGAATGCTATAGACAAGGGGTCTTCAACGTTTTCAGGCCGGGGACCCCCAAACTGATGGGGAGATGGAGCAGGGACCCCCTACCACCTCGTAGGTCGTATTTTAAACATGTACAAGTTACAGCGACCAGGGTGGCCATACCACTACCATTTCTAAACTAAATACTATTTATTAACTGAGAACCAATGTCAATACTATCAACAATCTTCAATCAATATCATGTATTCAAGCTATTCAAAATGGATAGAATCATGATTTATTTTTTAACATAAATGTGGAAAATGGCAAACAAAAAAGTTTTTTTTTATTGTTTAATCAAGCAACAATTTCGTGGACCCCCTGCAGTACCTCCGCGGACCCCCTAGGGGTCGCGGACCCCCTGTTGAAGACCTCTGCTATAGACACACACGGGCTCCTACAAATTCACGCCCCCTATTGTGACAGCGGCCCCATTTCGGCTAAGGGAGAACGGAGAACTGCAGCTGCCAATGCAATCCCAATGAGAGGCATCGTGAAATATCATCATTTCAGTGGTTGACTACTGAGAACGTAGCGATTTTTTTGTGTGTTCTAATAAAGTGTCCCATGAGTTTAATTTGGCCTTTTTAAAGTGGCATATCTGTCATCTTGATACACTACCTACAATATACTTTAACTTAATATACTTCATCAGTGAGTCAAAAGTGCTAGCATTGGAAAATCTAAGTTTAAGTGGCCGCATTGTACACACGTCATGGACGCATCCCTTGAGGTTTTCAATACCCAGATACGCTTGTCTCTCATGTATAATTAGGCTATTTAATTTGGGACATTGTGGCATCTTGCTTCTTCCAAACAGAGTCCTGCAAGTTATTTTTTGGTTAATACTAACCTGGAGAATCCACTCTGTAGTTGAAAAAGTCGGGATCTTCAAAGTCGGCGCTCATCATAAACGCATAGCAGTAAAGACAGTGATGTCACTGAAAAGCGACAGGTTTTCTGTCTGCCGTTTCCCCTCTTCTCTGTTAACATTATGGGTAACCCCTTCAAGTGGCAAATTAAATGTGACACACATCATGTATTTAGAAAACAAGAAGATATGTTGGCAGAGTCAGTCAATACATTTGGAAACATATTTTTATTTAAATCAATATAGTCTTCAGTTCCTGTAGGATTATTTTAATATCAGGCTAACCACAGTTGAATTGCAGCGACTTTCTATGGGCTGGCTTGCAGTACACCGTTCTCCCTTACCCGAAGTGGGGCCGCTGTCTCAATTGTGGGCGTGAATTTGTAGGCACCCGTGTGTCTCTATTGGCTGCCAACAGTCACGTGCAACCGCAGGGATACTTGGGACATTGTCGAGCTTGCCGAAAATAAAGCACACGAAGAAGAATCATCACAATCCTATGATCACAAGCCCCTCCTACAGCACAGCCTGCTATAACATCAATTATAACATAAATGGGAACATATTTTCACAAAATGCAAATCATGGTGATTGAAATGAGATTTTAAACTAGCGACAGGAACCATAAAGTATTTATGACAATGCTTATTAAAGGACAACTTTGTTTTTTTACAACAAGGATTCATATTTTAGATTGTAATTAGAGAAAAGAAAAGATGAGTGTTAAAAAGTTTTCATTTACAACTTTCCATCGTTTTAGCCATTTTAGTATTTTGATTTCAGTGGGTGGGAGCATGCGTATAAGTGGATAAATATATCTTTTTAAACAACAAGCCGGCAATTTCTTTGTTACTATTTATGCATGCAAATCAAAACCGTTAAAATCACTAAAACGATAGAAAACAGTAAATGAAAACATTTTAACACTCATCTTTTCTTTTCTCTAATGACTATCTAAAAAAAAACTAAGTTGTCCTTTAAATCTGGACAACTGGACCCCTGGGGACTGAGCAGAAAATGCTTCCTGGGTTTGATCACAGGCCCAGGGGGGAGGGGTTGTCATAGGGGCCCAGGCCCAGGCCCAGGCCCAGGCCCAGGCCCAGGCCCAGGGGGGAGGGGTTGTCATAGGGGCCCAGGCCCAGGCCCAGGCCCAGGCCCAGGCCCAGGGGGGAGGGGTTGTCATAGGGGCCCAGGCCCAGGGAGTGGCCCCTCTCACAGGCCCAGGGGGGAGGGGTTGTCGTAGGGGCCCAGGCCCAGGCGGTGGTCTCTCTCACAGGCCCAGGAGGTGGTCCCTCTTGTCGTAGGGGCCCAGGCCCAGAGGGTGGCCCCTCTCACAGGCCCAGGAGGTGGTCCCTCTTGTCGTAGGGGCCCAGGCGGTGGTCTCTCTCACAGGCCCAGGCGGTGGTCTCTCTCACAGGCCCAGGAGGTGGTCCCTCTTGTCGTAGGGGCCCAGGCCCAGGCGGTGGTCTCTCTCACAGGCCCAGGAGGTGGTCCCTCTTGTCGTAGGGGCCCAGGCCCAGGCCCAGAGGGTCGTCTCTCTCTCCGCTCATGGCCTTCTCCTTCTTGCTCTTGCGGTTCCTCTCGGCCTTGAACAGGGCGCCCACCACAGCCAGCATGACGGTGCACGTGATGCCCAGCACGGTGAGGGTCTCCGCCATGCACAGCTCCGTGTCCATGTCGGCCAGCGCCATGTGGGCCAGCTGGGGCGGCCCGCGGCACCGGATGTCTGCGTAGTCGTCCACGTGCAGGTGGCGCACGTGCTGGAACTTACTGAAGACACGGTGGAGGTCGCAGTCACAGAACCAGGGGTTGAGAGACAGCTGCACGTGGGTGCTGACCGTGTGGAGGCTCACGAAGGTCTGGGGGAGAAACAGACACACACACACACACACACACACACACACACACACACACACACACACACACACACACACACACACACACACACACACACACACACACACACACGCAAGGCAACACATTGTTTTATAAAAAGGAGCAGTAAGTGATGTTTGTCTTGTTAACTCATTGAGTGCCAGCGCCCTCTAGGGGCCATAGAATGCCAGCGCATCTCTCATAGGCGAGCGCTTTAGCTTCCAGGACCTCACCTTCCAGGACCTCACGTGTGCACGTTCATGCACGTCATGGAAATGTCCCGGATGATAATGCTAACAGAATGGCTATTCCCATTTTGTCATCTAAAAGATCATTTTTGGGCGATTTCGCCGTAAATAAACCTCGCTCCGCTTCCCTAAAGACACAATCCAGAGATATAAGCCTTCAAAGATGTGGTCTTTCATTGGATTAGGCGGAGATTGGCGATTGCGTTCGCAAATGACGGCCGGCCGGGAGGTTGCTAGCTTTCGGCTAGTAGCTAGAAAAATCAGGCCAGGCTTCAGAAGGCCTCTTATCATTTTATTCATTTAATTAAAAAAAGCCGGACTACTTCGGGATCGGCACACTCGTGTACTCATCGGAAGCGGCGCCGAACATCGGGTGAACATTGGGGAGCTCAAAAATGTATTTTAAACCATTTTTAATGGAATATATCGTCGGACAGAGTAGAATGGCTAGCTGGCTAGCGGCTAGCGAGCCAGGACCACCCACGACTCTACAAGCAGCTCGTTGAGATGTTCCATCTGGTTCCTCTACAACCTACCTTGAAGTTGAGGTGTTCCATCTGGTTCCCCTGCAGGCTCAGCAGACTCAGGCTCCTCAGAGGGGTCAGGACCTCCTGGTCCAGTTCCGTCAGGTTGTTGTGACCCAGCAGTAGAACCTCCAACCTCTGCTGCCTGGTCCAAAGGCCCCCCGGCAGGACCGACAGCCGGTTCCCCTCAAGGTTGAGGAAGCTGAGCCGGGACAGGCTCTTCAGAACCCCCACCTTCCAAGAGAACAGAACAGAGGATGTTGAGAACCCCCACCTTCCAAGAGAACAGAACAGAGGATGTTCAGAACCCCCACCTTCCAAGAGGACAGAACAGAGGATGTTCAGAACCCCCACCTTCCAAGAGAACAGAACAGAGGATGTTGAGAACCCCCACCTTCCAAGGGTTATTTATTTGAAATAAGGATAATCCCATTGAGTTGCATCAACTCGTTTTCAACAATAAACAATCTAATAACACAGAACAATCAGTGACAATAAAGGACATACACATAAGGCTCTTCCAACATCAGTATACTTGTATCCTTAGCAATGCAAATAAATAAAAATAAGATTCAAATGCAAAAAAAGAACCAGACCATGCAGATACATTACATCATACCAATATAGGATCAAGGATTTTTAGAACAATAAAATTCATAATTACAGTTAATACAATCAATACAATCAAAAACAGGAACAGCTGGATGTAAGCTGAACCAGAAGATAAAACAGGAACATCTGGATGTAAGCTGATCCAGAAGATAAGTCTTGAATTAAAAGAAGAAATTGATCTAAGCGACAAGGGAAGGAGGTTGAATGAATGTAGAGTACTTCTACTCCACTACATCTCTGATAAAAGTATTATACGTTTTACTCCACTACAGTTCATTAACATCTTAGTTATTGTTACTAGTTACTTTGCATAGTCAAAGACCTACAAGCTCACAACATGTTACTAGTTACTTTGCATAGTTCAAGACCTACAGGCTCACAACATGTTACTAGTTACTTTGCATAGTTCAAGACCTACAAGCTCACAACATGTTTCACGTCACAAGCTTGTAAATCTGCTATTTTCCACCACTTTGTCAACATCTTTCTTACTTATTTATGGAAATGATTTGATTTCTCAATTTTATTCATGAAATACTTTTGGAAAATGTAGGAATAGTTTTTCATTGATGACATTATTTTTGGTTTAAGCTTTTTTAAACCCCACAAATATTTTTTTATTTGTATGTACTGTATGTACTTGCTCGACCCACACAGTTTTGGGTGCGTGAGCACCGTGACCGAGTATTTCCCGATGAACCTGAGCGCAACGGTGGGGGCTTGGGAGTGTGGGGAACACGCACCACTGACTATTGCTGATGATGGAGAGGTTATATAGCTTGAGAATGAGAGGCACTCTTGCCGATTTAGTAAGAGACTCGTCGCCAATTGCAAGATATTTAAAAGTTATTTGGGGCCATGATGATATACTTTTCTTCCCACTACTAGACTAAGGATTTATATTGTCTGTGTTATTGTTTACAACCACAATTATTCACGTGTGGCAAGATCGCGGTTCACTCGTTTTTAGTAGGCTATAGTGTAGGCTTAGAAGCCTTTTCAGAAGTTAAATTAATGTTTTCCATGTAATGATTTCCTTTATCCTCATCTCATCTTGCGCTAATGCACGCAACTGTTCTTGCCATGTTTTAAGGCCATGTAGGCTTTTCAGAAGTTAATTTAATGTTTTCCATTTAATGATTTCCTTTATCCTCATCTAATCTTGCGCTAATGCACACAACTGTTTTCGCCAGGTTTTAAGGTCTTGTTTTAGTTGTTTCTCATAAGCTCGCGACCCTCCTTGCCCATCGGCCCCCACCTTTGCGCACAGGTTCACCGTGCGCCAATACTGATCCATTACAGTTTGCATACTGTGCTAATAGATCAGTCGATGATGCTATTTCTCTCGCACTACACATTGCCTTGAAACATCTGGAGAATAAGAACTCTTATGTCAGACTACTCTTCATAGATTATAGCTCTGCCTTTAACACGATTGTACCATCTAAGCTTGTGTTGAAACTCAGGGGTCTTGGTCTGGGCAGTAGTATCTGCAACTGGCTGTTTGACTTTTTGACAGGCAGGCCACAATCTGTACGAATAGGGAACAAGCATTCATCTAAGATATTGACCAGGACTGGAGCGCCCCAGGGCTGTTGCCTCAGTCCCTTGTTGTATAGTCTGTTCACCTATGACTGTGTTGCCAGGTGTGGAAATAATTCTATTCTCAAATTTGCAGATGACACCACGGTTATAGGACTAATATCCAACGATGATGAGAGGGCCTATAGGAGGGAAATTGAAGAGCTAACCCTATGGTGCCAGAATAACAATCTCTCTCTAAATGTTAGTAAAACAAAAGAGATCATCGTTGACTTTAGGAAATCTGAAGTCAATCACAGTCCCGTAACCATAAATGGTTCACCTGTAGACATAGTGGACAGTTTCAAATTCCTGGGTGTTCACATAACAAACTCACTCACATGGTCTCAAAACAGCGAAGGTATCCTTAAGAAAGCGCAGCAGCGATTGTACTTTCTGCGGCGCCTCAGGAGATTTGGCCTAAGCACCAAGGCTCTTGTTAATTTCTATCGCTGTACCATAGAAAGTGTATTGACAGGATGCATAACAGTGTGGTTTGGTAACGTGACTGCTCAAGACAGTAAACAGTTACAGAGAATTGTGAAGAGAGCTGCCAAAATCATTGGCACAGAATTACCACAGCTACACACAATCTATAACACACGCTGTAAGAAAAAGACAGAGAACATCTTAAAGGACAGCTGTCATCCCGCCCATTCCCTGTTCTATCTCCTCCCTTCAAAAAAACGTTACCAGAGCATCAAATCTCACACCACCCGTTTCAGTAATAGTTTTTATGCTCAAGCAATCAGGCTGCTTAACGAAGAGATGGAAGCGCGACGTAGGTAGTCATGTACAATATACGCAGTTTTTAAACTGTACACTGTCACACTGTATGGTTGTTTTGTTGTTTTTTGGGTTGTCCTGGGTGACCTGTTGTTGTCATTGTTTTGTGTGCAATAAGGCTGAGAGTGCTCTTGGCACAAGCATTTCATTGTTTGTCTGTACTTGTATGGATACGCATTTGACTAATAAACCGAACCTGAACCTGAACCTGAACCTGAACCTGAAATACGCGGTCGAAATAATCATTTTTTTAACAGGGGACCCGGCACCCTGGCGAGCACTAGTTGAGGAATTTTGTATAACACGGTTCTATTGTGAAAATAGCAGATCTACATGCTCACAACGCCTCGCAACGCGAGGCGTTGTGAGCATGTAGATCTGCTATTTTCACAATTTCTGCCTCTAATATTTGACAATTTGGCCCATGTTTAATTTGTAATTTCAGAGGTATTAACAAAATCAATAACCAAAGACAATGCATAGCTATTTTTTCCAGGACCTTCCAGGGCCCTTGATCAATTCCAAAACGTTTCCAGTACTGGAACAATATTTTTCTAATTTCAAAATATTTCCAGGAATATCATGACCGTGGGAACCCTGTACACAGTTTTGGGTGCGTGACCAGACCACCACCACCACCACCCACCACCACCCCCACCAACACCACCTCCACCACCCCCACCACCCACCACCACCCCCACCAACACCACCTCCACCAGATGTAAGCTGATCCAGAAGATAAGTCTTGAATTAAAAGAAGAAATTGATCTAAGCGACAAGGGAAGGAGGTTGAATGAATGTAGAGTACTTCTACTCCACTACATCTCTGATAAAAGTATTATACGTTTTACTCCACTACAGTTCATTAACATCTTAGTTATTGTTACTAGTTACTTTGCATAGTTCAAGACCTACAGGCTCACAACATGTTACTAGTTACTTTGCATAGTTCAAGACCTACAAGCTCACAACATGTTTCACGTCACAAGCTTGTAAATCTGCTATTTTCCACCACTTTGTCAACATCTTTCTTACTTATTTATGGAAATGATTTGATTTCTCAATTTTATTCATGAAATACTTTTGGAAAATGTAGGAATAGTTTTTCATTGATGACATTATTTTTGGTTTAAGCTTTTTTAAACCCCACAAATATTTTTTTATTTGTATGTACTGTATGTACTTGCTCGACCCACACAGTTTTGGGTGCGTGAGCACCGTGACCGAGTATTTCCCGATGAACCTGAGCGCAACGGTGGGGGCTTGGGAGTGTGGGGAACACGCACCACTGACTATTGCTGATGATGGAGAGGTTATATAGCTTGAGAATGAGAGGCACTCTTGCCGATTTAGTAAGAGACTCGTCGCCAATTGCAAGATATTTAAAAGTTATTTGGGGCCATGATGATATACTTTTCTTCCCACTACTAGACTAAGGATTTATATTGTCTGTGTTATTGTTTACAACCACAATTATTCACGTGTGGCAAGATCGCGGTTCACTCGTTTTTAGTAGGCTATAGTGTAGGCTTAGAAGCCTTTTCAGAAGTTAAATTAATGTTTTCCATGTAATGATTTCCTTTATCCTCATCTCATCTTGCGCTAATGCACGCAACTGTTCTTGCCATGTTTTAAGGCCATGTAGGCTTTTCAGAAGTTAATTTAATGTTTTCCATTTAATGATTTCCTTTATCCTCATCTAATCTTGCGCTAATGCACACAACTGTTTTCGCCAGGTTTTAAGGTCTTGTTTTAGTTGTTTCTCATAAGCTCGCGACCCTCCTTGCCCATCGGCCCCCACCTTTGCGCACAGGTTCACCGGGAAATACGCGGTCGAAATAATCATTTTTTTAACAGGGGACCCGGCACCCTGGCGAGCACTAGTTGAGGAATTTTGTATAACACGGTTCTATTGTGAAAATAGCAGATCTACATGCTCACAACGCCTCGCAACGCGAGGCGTTGTGAGCATGTAGATCTGCTATTTTCACAATTTCTGCCTCTAATATTTGACAATTTGGCCCATGTTTAATTTGTAATTTCAGAGGTATTAACAAAATCAATAACCAAAGACAATGCATAGCTATTTTTTCCAGGACCTTCCAGGGCCCTTGATCAATTCCAAAACGTTTCCAGTACTGGAACAATATTTTTCTAATTTCAAAATATTTCCAGGAATATCATGACCGTGGGAACCCTGTACACAGTTTTGGGTGCGTGACCAGACCACCACCACCACCACCCACCACCACCCCCACCAACACCACCTCCACCACCCCCACCACCTCCACCACCTCCACCACCCCCACCACCTCCACCACCACCACCCACCTCCAGGGTGGCGATCATGTTGTAGCTGAGGTCCAGCTTCCTCATGCTGTCGAAGTGGGCGAGTGAGGGGGCGCTGAGGCCCTGCAGCAGGTTGTGGTCCAGACGCAGCTCCTGCAGGGAGTACAGGCTCTGGGAGAAATCCCTGGGGAGCCACAGCAGCTGGTTGAAGCTCAGGTCCAACCGCTCCAGGAACTGCAGGGACGACAGCGACTGGGAAAAAAAATAAAAAAATCAAACCTCGGTTCGAAGTGAAGCGGTGAACTCTGTGATCTATACATTCTTCCAATTCTGAATGAATGAATGATTTTATCTGGAGGAGCTGGATTGTCATGTGAAGCTTGACCAATCCTCAAAGTATGGTCTCATTGGACATTTTTAATCATCCAATCATCAGACCGGGAGGGACACTACACACATATTCTGGACGTACGGGACAGATAAAACCTGTTCATTCTGGACTGGAATGACCATATATGGACATGAACGGGACACACAAAGCCACTCCTTGGAAGCGGCTTTCACCGCTTCAAAAAATATTGAGACTACGACAACAACGTTGATTTTGTAAATTGCAGAACAATGCTGCCTAGAGAGACCGATTTCTCAGAGCGGCAACCACTTTAACCATTGTTATGCATTTATGCAATTCAAAAATAGCGCTATGAGCTTGTAGATCTTTTTTTTTAAGTTTGTGAAAATCTGAAAGAACGGCCCATACAAGGAGATAGGCGTGTGTGTTGTTTTTGATACCATGCAAAGTGAGCAATGCTCTGGCAATGCGTAAACGTATGTTTTCTCATGCCAATAGAGCTCCTTTCAATTGAAAATGTCATCGTTTTTTTTTACCTGTGGCCCTTATTTTGAAGTCCACCGACCGGAAGCCAAGGGTTGACGTTCGTCTAACTTGAGACATAAAGCTGCTTAACGTGCGGTCAGACGTGGACTAGTATGGAACCACAGTACATGCAACAAAACTAAAGTGTAGCTCTGCGTGTGTTTTTTAGTGTTAAATAGTCACAACATTTTTGGAGCTGTGTGGAACACAAGCTCCCTATACGTGGCCGTGTGTGTAGGTATGTGGGTGGGTATGTGGGTATGTGGGTGGGTGGGTCTGTGGGTCTGTATGTAGCCTGTATGTAGTAACCCTGGGTGACCAGAGAGGTGCTGTTGAGTCTAGCCTGCCCTGAGCATCAACTGCAATACACACACACACACACACACACACACACACACACACACACACACACACACACACACACACACACACACACACACACACACACACACAGCTCCACTTCGAACAGAGGTTCGATTTTTATTTTCTACTGGGAAAGAATGCTTGAATGAGTTTTGACTGCACTTTGAGAGAGAGAGTGTGTGTGTGTGTGTGTGTGTGTGTGTGTGTGTGTGTGTGTGTGTGTGTGTGTGTGTGTGTGTGTGTGTGTGTGTGTGTGTGTGTGTGTGTGTGCATGCATGTCACAGCTGACACAGCTGAGTGAGAAGTGAGTGGATTAGCGACCAGCGTGACGGACATGTGGTGGAGGCTTTCATACTAACTGCAACCTGACAGTCACAACAACAACACCACCATGTTTACCTGAGCCTGGGTGTGTTGTCAGGATTCCCACACATTTTTACCAATTAATTTACAAAACTTTTCAAAAACTTTTCCAGAATATTTAACCCAATTTCCAGGACTATATAACAATAATTCAGCTCAATAACAGGTCGCTTACTCCTATGCGCAATGCCCAAAGACAGGTAGTGTATGCCAGTGGTTCTCAACCTTTTTAGGCCGTGACCCCCGAAATAATCATATTTTAACTGGGGACCCCCCCCCCCCCCCCACCCTGACGAGCTAAGAGTTGAGGAATTGTATAACATGTTTCTATTGTGAAAATAGCCGATCTACATGGTCACAAGCATGTAGATCGACAATTTCTGCCTCTAATATTTGACAATTAGGCATTTCAGAGGTATTAACAAAATCAATAACCAAATCAATAACCAAAGACAATGCAAAATTGCATAGCTATTTTTTCCAGGACCTTCCAGGACCCTTGATAAATTCCCAAACTTTTCCAGTACTGGAAAAATATTTTTCTAATTTCAAAATATTTCCAGGTATTTCATGACCGTGGGAACCCTGTGTTGTTAACAGTTTTACTGCCAGATGTTATCATTTATTTATTGGGTCTTGTGCCAGCAAAAGCAGCTTACCTTTGCGAGGTTATAGACAAAGATCTATTCATCTTTTCTTTTTTTTTCTCATTACATAGTGCACTTTGGTCATACTAGCAGTAGAGGGCAGCCTCATGCAAGAATTAATGTGAAATGGGCCGCTGTGGCTTCCATACATTCAGGGCGCAGAGTCGCATCAGATCAATAGATCGACAGCTAGCAGCCAAGAAGTGAATTTGGACATTATTGATGTTTACGTGAGGTGGAGATTTCAAAGCAGGATTACGGGAGATGCTGTTACCGTACACACCCGCGCGACCCCTCATCAGTTTACAGACATCAAAACAAGGTACAAAAGAACGAGCCAAAGAACGTACTATTGGCATCGCGCCGCCGTGAAAAATGGGGCGAACGGGAACGTCCAAAACGGTAAAAGAGTTAACAACACCACCACCATGTTTACCTGCGGCTGCAGGGCTTGCAGGGTGTTGTTAACAACACCACCATGTTTACCTGCGGCTGCAGGGTGTTGTTAACAACACCACCATGTTTACCTGAGGCTGCAGGGCTTGCAGGGTGTTGTTAACAACACCACCATGTTTACCTGCGGCTGCAGGGTGTTGTTAACAACACCACCATGTTTACCTGAGGCTGCAGGGCTTGCAGGGTGTTGTTAACAACACCACCATGTTTACCTGCGGCTGCAGGGTGTTGTTAACACCACCACCATGTTTACCTGAGGCTGCAGGGTGTTGTTAACACCACCACCATGTTTACCTGAGGCTGCAGGGTGTTGTTAACAACACCAGCATGTTTACCTGAGGCTGCAGGGTGTTGTTAACACCACCACCATGTTTACCTGAGGCTGCAGGGTGTTGTTAACAACACCACCATGTTTACCTGAGGCTGCAGCGCCTGCAGGGTGTTGTTAACAACACCACCATGTTTACCTGCGGCTGCAGCGCCTGCAGGGTGTTGTTAACAACACCACCATGTTTACCTGCGGCTGCAGCGCCTGCAGGGTGTTGTTAACAACACCACCATGTTTACCTGAGGCTGCAGGGCTTGCAGGGTGTTGTTAACACCACCACCATGTTTACCTGAGGCTGCAGGGTGTTGTTAACAACACCACCATGTGTACCTGAGGCTGCAGCGCCTGCAGGGTGTTGTTAACAACACCACCATGTTTACCTGCGGCTGCAGCGCCTGCAGGGTGTTGTTAACAACACCACCATGTTTACCTGAGGCTGCAGGGTGTTGTTAACAACACCACCATGTTTACCTGAGGCTGCAGGGCTTGCAGGGTGTTGTTAACACCACCACCATGTTTACCTGAGGCTGCAGGGTGTTGTTAACACCACCACCATGTTTACCTGAGGCTGCAGCGCCTGCAGGCTGTTGTTGGACATCAGGAGGATCCTCAGGGACCACAGGCCACTGAAGGTCCCACTGCGGATCTCCCTGAGCTGGTTCTGGCTCAGGTCCAACAGCCAGGTGCCGTGAGGCACGTGGTGCGGGATGTGGGTGAGGTCGCGCGACGCGCAGTCCACCAGGTCAGAGGCCTCGTAGCAGACACACTCCCCCGGGCACAGGGCCTTCTTCCTGGGGGAGGAGGGGGAGGGGGAGACGCTGGCCCCCGCCGGAGGACCGAGGAGGAAGAGGAGGAAGAGGAGGAAGAGGAGGGTGGAGCGAGGCATCCTGCGTAGGCCTGTCAGCAGGGCTGAAAAACAGCACTCATAATGGTTTACTTAAACCCCTTCTCCACTGACACGGCCCAACACCACACCACTCCACACCACACCACACCGCCCACTTGTGTCAGGTTTTCCACTATAAGGACCTGGGTAGAGTGGTGTGAAAGTGGTACTAAACGTTGTACTAAAAAGTATCCACTCCAGAGTAGGTCTGAGCTAGGCCAAACAGGGCCAAACACTTCATAATGACTGATCACTCACTGACTTTTCATTTAGACCACCAGGATATAGTTGTAATGCATGATAATAGATTCTATTGTGTTATAATCACAGTTATAATCCATTATAGTGTATAATAATTATCATAGTAATACATTACTTTATAATGTATTATAATCACAGTTATAATCCATTATAATTAGGATAGTTGTAATACAAATTTATTATGTATTATAATCACAGTTAAAAGGGTCAATTTGTTTCTTACCGATAGGGGTACTTTTGTGTAATGGAAAATGTAGATATTTTTTATGTGGTGTGGTGTAGTGTGGTGTGGTGCTAAAACTGCAGTCGAAAAGGGGCTTAAGTTACATAACTAAGTTACATTTTGCTGTAACTTTCTGGTAACTGAGTTACATTCATATTTCTGTAACTCGTCAAGTAACTGAGATACTTTTTGGGTCATTTTTGGCTCAAGTTACAAGTTACAAGAAGTTACAAGCGAAGTTATAATTTTACATTTAAGTTTTGTTAAGACGTACGATCAAATGTCCTCAACAGATCATAATTTTCTTCTTTTTTTATTTCTGCTGGCATTTGACTTTTTTGTAGGATATTATATTTTGTTTCATGTACACCAAATGTACATTCTCAATTTAACGCTGAAAAAAAAGTTACTTGAGTTGCATTTCTCCAGGGGTATAACTTTAACTTGATCAAGTTACTGCCATGGTGAGTTACTTGTAACTGTACAAGTTATGCTTTCAAAGTAACTTCCCAACACAAATGGTTTACTTGGTAACACAAAGAACAAGTAACACGCCAATGGCGAGTGGCGACCGTCAGGTCAGAGCTTCTAAATACGGCACAAACTTGACGTTGTGTCTTTGGCCAACGACGGTGGCGTTTTTTGATGGCGATGCACCGCGGTAACATGATCCTCCTCTCGCCCCAAACAGACGCAGCTGACTGAGCAGTTGTTGAATAGCGTGACGGACATAGGCTCGGTGTTCTCATACTAAATGCTACCTGACAGTCACAATCAATACTGCAATATAGAAATACTCTGTTACTTTAAGTAAAAGCTTGGAATTCTAAATGTACTTGAGTAAAAGTACAAACGTACTGGTATCAAAATGTACTTAAAGTACCAAAAGCAGAAAGTACTCATTATACAGAAAGAATGTCCCATTTTCAAATGTGTAAAGATCTTTTGAAAACAGACGATCTACAAGCTCTCAATGCGACTCATTGAGAGCTTGTGACTGTAAAGGACACCAGAAATAAGATATACAGTTTGTATAATAAATAGTCCTAATATTTAGTTAAACCAATGAAGATGAATTTATCATCTAATCTTTTGCCATCGTTTTCTTTTTTGTATCGTCGTGGAACCCAAAACAGGGAATCGAAATCGATAAAAAGTGACAATTTCTGACGATACCCATCCCGTGCTCCTATGACCAGCTAGGACGATAATCACTATCATGGTTTATCCTGATAAAATAATAATAATAATAATAAAATAAAAATACATACATAATCGCATCGCAGTTTAATTTATGGTAGAACTGTCCTCAGTCGTACACTAGGATGAATTCTCTTTTGTTGAGCTGTAAATTCATTCAGCACCACTTCAACCCTCTGTACTACAGAGCTGTTAAACAGAGCTGTAAAACAACACATTTGGTATTTATTGGTACACTCTTGTTTCACTCTGCCGGCAAATCAATGTGTTTGCAGAGTGAAATAAGAGGGTACCGATACCAAATGTGTTGTTTACAGCTCTCAATCTCACGGCGTGTTGAGTTGGAGATCGGCTATTTTTAGTGAACGTGTTGCCCATGGAACAGGGGGTTCAAGTGGTTAAACCAAAACATTATGGTATCACCACCACAAGTCACTTCCATACGGTCCCATGTATCACCATGTCCTATAGCCATGTATCACTATGTCCATAGCTGGGGCGGCAACCTTTGGGACTTGAAGTGCCATGTTTTCATTTTCTCGATAGTCATCGTGTCAACATTTAAAATAACCTTTATTTTTGCTCTTCTTTAGAAATATATTATTTCACATTAGGATGTACAGTAGGCCTAATGATCATCAGACTCATCATTAGGAACCAATCAAGTTTGAATGAATGTAGAATTACTGTATATACAGGATGTAAATTGCATATTGTCACTGTCGTGTGGAAACCTTGTATCTCCAAGTTTCAAATGTGTATGTTTTTTTCTCAAAGCAAAGCCCTGCTTCATCATACAAGGCTGTGCACAAAAGTAGTGAAAACAGCCGATCTACATGCTTGTAGATCTGCTGTTCTCACTTGTAGATCTGCTGTTCTCACTAGTTTGTTCATTTTTAACATGATAAATACAAAACGAACGGTCTTGGACATACAAGGTTTCCACCTGACAACGACGATATAGATATGAGTGCACTCTCTCACACCTATGCCAGTGTGCCAGTGATCGCCCACCCCTGTGCCAATGTTGGCACCGTGCCTAAGGTTTCCTTCCCCTGCCCTCTAGTATAGATGTAATGCTTATAGCAGGGGTTTTCAAAGTGGGTGACGGGGCACCCTGGGGTGACGGGGCACCCTGGGGTGCCGTGACGGCAGTCCAGGGGTGCCGCGAGATCAATTGATAAAGTTTTCAGTCAGTTCTAACCAAAATGGCTGTTATCTCAACGTTTTACTCACAACACAATCACTAAAATATCGTCACTGTCGGGCAGAAACCTCGTATCTCCAAGTTTCAAATGTGTACGTCTTTTGGTAAAGCAAAGCCCAGCTTCATCATACAAGACTCTCGCACAAAAGTAGTGAAAAAAGCAGATCTACATGCACACAACGCGTGTGCTTGTAGATCGGCTGTTTTCACTAGTTTAGTACATTTTATAGATGATAAATTGGACATACAAGGTTTCCACCCGACAACGACGATATGCTATAAATATAAGGTGCTGGGAGTGAGAATTATAATGTAGGGGTGCCTCAGATTAAAACAATATTTATGGGGTGCCCTGAGACAAAAAGGTTTGGGGACCCCTGGCTTACAGTACCTTACCTGTGTTGTGCTGTGTGTTGGTGCGGGCCGGGGTGAGGGGGTCACTCTCCACGGCGGACACAGGTGTGGCGGCAGCAGTATGATGATGAAGATGAAGAAGATGGTGATGAAGCCACCATGGTGGCTGCTGGTGCAGGGTCTGCAGACAGAGACTGTTTCAGTCGTTGAAACAAAACACAGACAGATGTGGATGAAAACGAATGAAAACCCCTCCCACCTCCCAGAAACAATGACGTGAACGGTGTGTGGAGATGGTTTCTATCAGGGCAGAAACCTCTTATCTGCGGATTTTACGTTTTCGGTGTTTTCTCGTTATTGACACCCCGACTCGATCACACTACAGGGTCAGACAAACGCATCGAAAGCAGCAGATCTACAAGCTTGAGACGCGTCGTTCGCGACATGTTTCGAGCTTGTAGATCTGCTGATTTCGATCCTTTTTGGTATGAAATCCTGGAGAAAAGTGACAGTTTGTGGACATGTGGGGTTTCCAGAGGACAGGGAGGATCTACTGAGAGAGGGTTCCTGATTACAGAGGGATTACAGAGGATTAACAGGATGAACAACATCAGAATACTGAGCTCTGAGCCGTCTGGGACAGACTGACCACCATGAGGACAGACTGAAGGTAACTAAAGTACATGTACTACTGGAGGTACTGTACTTAAAGATGGGGTGCCGTGCAGTGGCCAGCCGGGGCGCCTGATGGAGGGGAAAGGAACTGGTTGGAATAACGTTGTTCCTTCCACGCGCTACGTCCAACCGGGGAAACTCCCCTCTTGAGCCTCTAGTGATAAGAAGCAGCCTGCTCACTCCTCATGCACTGAAGGAAGCATGTGCTCAGTTCAGAGCTCTGCCGAGGTTGGCAGAGGGAGAGCAGAGCCCAGGATTACAGTTTAGGCAACTGGCACTGGGTGAAAAAAAAATGGGTTACAAAAATCGTGGGATAAAAAATAAATGAGAATTAAAGATGGGGTGCCATGATGATCAGGTATTATTGATTATACTAGAAGGATATTTCCCCCCAAAAAAGTGTACAGAAAGAGTTGAAATTATGTTTTTATGTGGTGAGCCTACTGAAGTTAGCCACACCCACAGTGTTGGGTGAATGGTAAAAGGGGAGGGGATGAGTTTATGATGTCATTAAATCTGTGTGGTTTTTCAGTCTGGCCTTTTGCCTCATAGGCTTTCAGCTTTCAGGAAGAAACCAAAAATACAAAGAAGGCAGATTTGCACATTATAACCCCACCCCCGTGGTCTATTAGAGTAATGTTACCTCCACTGACATCATAGATCTCTGACGTCATAGACCACATGAGATTGACACAGTATGTCCGTATATGGGCATTCCAAGATTTGATGACATCAGGGATCTCCATATATGGGCATAAAAGGGACAAGGACTAACACAGAGATCTCCATATATGGCCATTAATTTATTAGTGAATTAATTTTCCCCATTGACTTGAATGGGGAAAATTCAAATTGTAAGACCGAATACATCTTTATAGTTATTGTCTCCACCAGCCGAAGGCAGGGGGAGAGTATGTTTTCGCCCCTGTCCGTCCGTCCGTGCGTCCGTCCGTGCGTCCGTGCGTGCGTGCGTCCGTCCGTCCTCCGAGTTTGTGTACAGCTAATCTCCGGCGCCGTTGGCCCGGACACTGCCAAAATGAGCACACACACTCCCTGGATGCCAAGTCAGAACCTCTGCCCCACATTTCTCAAATGGCCCTGTTCTAGCGCCACCATGAGGCCGAGGTTTGCAAAACACATTTCTGTACACTACTCCTACAGATTTTGTCCAAAAATCACGCAAATCGGTAGACGGCATCTCTACAGTCATGTGATCGGCACGGATCTGTCTGATTGTCCATATTCCATCCTGATTGGCTGATATTGGCTTTCAAAGTTTGTGAGATTGGTGCATTTTGGACAAAATGCCTCAAATCACAAATGCAGAGTGCAATTAACATGAAATCGCGCACACAGGTTCCCACTAGGCCGAGGAAGAAATGCCACTTCAAATTTTTGAAATCAGCCTCATGGTGGCGCTATAACAGGCCGATTCGTGGTTTTACCTATAACTCCACCGATCAGTTTCTAACTTTGTAAGCGCACTCCCTGGATGCCAATTCAGAACCTCTGCCCCAAATTTTTCACATGGGCCTGTTCTAGCGCCACCAGGAGGCCAATTTGTGCAAAACTACCTTTTGGCCAGTACTCCTACAGAATTTGTCCAAAAATCACACAAATCGGTAGACAGTATCTCTACAGTCATGTGATCGACATGGATCTCTCTGATTGTCCATATTCCATCCAGATTGGCTGAGATTGGCTTTCAAAGTTTGTAAGATTGGTCCGTTTTGGACAAAATGCCTCAAATCACAAACGCAGAGTGCAATTACCATGAAATCGCGTACACACGTTCCCACTAGGATGAGGAAGAAATGTCACTTCAAATTTTTGAAATCAGCCTCATGGTGGCGCTATAACAGGCCAATTTGTGGTTTTACCTATAACTCCACTGATCAGTTTCAAACTTTGTAAGCGCACTCCCTAGAGGCCAAGGAAAAACTCTTTCCTTGCATTTTTCACATCAGCCTTTTATAGCGCCACCTGGAGGCCGACTTATGTAAGACACATTTTTGGATATTACTCCTTCAGATTTTACCCAAAATGAACACAAATCAGTACACAGTGTCTCTACAGTCATATGATCAAGACGGATCTGTCCTGTATTAAATATACCATCCTGATTGGCTAAGATTGGCCTCCAAACTTTGCAGGATTGATCCGTTTCAAACAAAATGCCTCAAATCAAACACAGCTTGCAATTGTAATGAAATTGTTTACGCACATTCGCAAAAGGCCAAGGAAGAAATTACACTACAAAATGTTCAAATCAGCCTCATGGTGGCGCCATGAAAGGCCTAAGATTGGTGAAGAACACATGCCACCCTTTTTACATTGGCCTATTATACCACCACCAGGACGCGTGGCTGGTGGAGACCTGTGCTCGGAAGAGCACTATTTCTAGTTTTTACTGTTAGAATATTGTCAATATTTTGACACGTTATAGTTTCTAAACTGGTATGATAGCCAGGGGTTCCCAAACTTTTTTGTCTCAGGGCACCCCATAAATATTATTTTAATCCGAGGCACCCCTACATTATAATTTTCACTCCCAGTACCTTATATTTATAGCATATCGTCGTTGTCGGGTGGAAACCTTGTATGTCCAAAACCGTTCATTTTGTATTTATCATCTATAAAACGTACTAAACTAGCGATGCGAGGCGTTGTGTGCTTGCAGATCGGCTGTTTTCACTAGTTTTGTGTGACAGTCTTGTATGATGAAGCAGGGCTTTGCTTTACCAAAAGACGTACACATTTGAAACTTTAAGGGGGTCTTTATACCAGGACGATTGGAAACGCTGCCGGTCTCGTTTTGGGTTTATTACCCAAAAAACGTCGCGTTTACACCTGGTTGTTGGTTCGTTTTTCTGTGTTTATACGACAAGTTGACAACGCATGCATGAATTCAAGCAAAATGTGTCATGTTCCCAGCCTACATAGGCCTATACTGTGTATTTACCCTTCAACTATAAAATATATATTGTTTTAAATGAGACATGCTTTGTAATTAGGCTATGCTCCCAAATCCACATTATTATCGTCTGTTCGCATATTCAATGAGTCCCGCAAAAGGAGGTTTTTAGCGAGGTGAAGTGAAACACCAACAAAAGTCACCTGGAAGATGAAGGTCGGAACATTTATAGCCTATGGAGCATATTTCTGGACATTATCTACGGGGATGGGCTATATAAAGTGAGTTCCGTCTTCTATCTGCAACACAGAAGTAGACCTATAACGCAACATGCTGCGAGGCAGCGTCGAACGGAGTAGCCTACAGAGGCACATATGGGTATGGTAGTCTACCATACCTTGATTACAAGGGAAAATAATAAAATGTACTTCTTAAAATAAATTCATCATGCCTGTTGCTAAGTATTGGCAACATGACTGTCTTGCATGCGTGCCTTACACGTGTAAGACCAGACAACAGTCATGCTGCCATACCTGAACTGACGCACTGGTGCACTGGGACGCGGCGCATGGGGGATGATGAGCCGTCGCAAAAAAAACTAACTGACGCCATACACACTGACAGTCTGTTAGGTGCAAAATAAACTAACGGAATAAATTGTTATGGCTTTAAGTAAATTGCCTACTTTCTCTCTCTCAGTCTTAAACAAATGTCAAGTTTAGGCTACTGAGTCTGATGTTGATTAGCAAATACATTTGTTTAATTTCGCTGTTTTAATATTTAAATGGTATGATGATGATGAAAGCAACATGCGTGCCTTAAGAGGAGGCTGGACGCACTGGAGAAAAAAAGCGAAATAGCCAATCTGCAAGCTCATAATGGACATGATTTATTTCAGTCTAACAGTGGACTGACACTGGACTGTTTATTCTGTCTGTCTGTCTGTCTGTCTGTCTGTCTGTCTGTCTGTCTGTCTGTCTGTCTGTAGGCCTATGTCTGTCTGTCTGTCTGTCTGTCTGTCTGTCTGTCTGTCTGTCTGTCTGTCTGTCAGCAAGACTCAGCATATTACAATAACTCACTCATTACCTGAAGTCCGCTCGCTGCTTCTGTGATGTGATGCGGTGCCGGTGCATGAAGAATTAATCCAGTATTTTTTGGTGAGAAGTTGAAAAAGGGGAACGCAAAATAGTCATTAATCATTAGTTTGCTTAGGATTGAATACCAATCCATAGCCTAATGGTTTAATTTAACTTTGCGGAGAGGAGAGCTGTTGCAACTCCGTCAGGCCAGCGCAGGTGCGACTCATGCGTAATTATTGATCTGACCTTCTGCTGGCAGTTGTAATTGATTATTTTGTCTATAAACCAATAAATGTTTTATAGCCAATAGGCTATAGACATTTTTAAAAGGCTTTCATATACTCCTGACATTTTTCAAATGAGGTTTGGGCTAATAGATCACTATGTGTTCAGTTTAGGCTATTTTCTGGGTTTTAATTAGGCCTACAACAACACAAATAATAATAATAATACATTTTCGGTTAGTCTGACAGACTGCACTGTTATGCAGCAGGGAAGGGGGTGCTATGACATCATCGCACTCTCCCTCGCGGCCGATTTCCTATATTACACCGGTGCGAAAACGATGCAAAACCGCAGGAATGCACTTTCAGAGCCGAATTCCGAAAAGTATCGGTTAGGGTCATGAAACCGCGTCTCCGTGTGTCAAAAGGGCCGAATCAATAGTAAAAACTATCGTCTACAAAAAAATCGACCTCATGTAATGACCCCCTAAGATACGAGGTTTCTGCCCGACAGTGACGATATTTTAGTGATTATGTTGCGAGGAAAATGTTGAGATAATAGCCATTTTGGTTAGAACTGACTGAAAATAACTTTGTACTTTAAAATGATACAAAGTATTTCTTCAAGTGTCCAAATAAATTCCAAATATTATCAAAGTATCTCGCGGCACCCCTGGACTGCCGTCACGACACCTCAGGTTGCCCCGTCACTCACTTTGAAAACCCCTGTGATAGCGTTTAGGAGGGCCACTCCACAAACCCTTCTGGGGTTTTGGCCTTACAAGTACATCATTAGTTTTTTCCTCCATTTCCATTTAAAAATCGTTGTTTCTCCTTTTTGTTTTTGTATTTTATTACATGTTTTTAAAAATGTATGTGCAAATAAACTGAACTAAGTACATTTATTGAGTATTTGTACTTGAGTATTTGTAATTTTTTGGATGCTTATCACTTTCACAGCACTATATACATTTAAACCACAAATATTGTAGGCTACTTTTGACACTGTACTTTTGAAAAACTTAGTTTGAATTAAGCACAAAGTAACTTTTTTTTAAGAATACATTTTGTAATGTTGTTGATTCAATTTCTCCCCCGAGCAAGCAGGCAGGCTCTAAAATGTCAGCACTTGTGGGAAACCGGGTTCAAATCTGGCGTCTTCTAAAGTTATAAAGTGTATTTTCACTATTATTGATATGTATTGAGTTTGGACAGAAGGCCTACAACAGCAATAGCCTGGCGGTGCCAGCCTCTTTCACACACTTTGTTCCACCGCCAGGGGGCAGTGTTGCACTCTGGAACTCCAGGCTACTATAGCAGCAATGCATTATTGTTAACAAGAATATTTCAAGAATATTGAAGTCTTTTTTTAATTAACCATTTTGATCTGATACTCTCCTATCAGGAATATCTGACTGATTTGTGTTCTCTAATAAAAATAATAATTTGACCCCCTTTTCTTTTCCAGCTGTAAACCTGTTAGGTTGAAGTTGTTTTCAAGTTGAAAATGGCATCACTTCACCGCTGTTCTGCACAGTAACCTGAAATCTCCACACTTTAACTTTTAGTTTTTACTTTTTTTCTCACATAAATTCCTACTTTGTTTTATCATTACTACAGTATCACATAAAAGCATCAAAAATAGCAGATCCACCAGCTTCAACGCATTTAGCGTTTGCTACTTCTGTTTTATTTATTTTTTATTTTTTATGGAACAGTAAACAGTTTGTGAATGTGAGGTGTCCAACGAACAGACAATACCATATAATAGAATCCTGTTCATTTATGCTAATATGCTGGCAACACATTTTAACGTTGTAGTAGAGTATAGTCTGTACCGTTCTTTATTACGTAAAGCAGGGGTTTTCAAAGTGGGTGACGGGGCACCCTGGGGTGCCGTGACAGTTAATATTTCGAATTTATTTGGACACTTGAAAAAATATTTAGTATCATTTAAAACTTGAAGTACAAAGTTATTTTCATTTTTCAGTCAGTTCTAACCAAAATGGCTGTTATCTCAACGTTTTCCTCACAACATAATCACTAAAATATCGTCACTGTCGGGCAGAAACCTCGTATCTCCAAGTTTCAAATGTGTACGTCTTTTGGTAAAGCAAAGCCCTGCTTCATCATACAAGACTGTCACACAAAACTAGTGAAAACAGCAGATCTACAAGCACACAACGCGTGTTTCCTAAACCCACCAGGCTTGAGTTAAGACCCGCCTCGCGGAAACGCCAGAACTTCCAGGAGTGGCTGAAATCTTGCCTCCAGTTACTCCTGTCTCAAAATCCTTGCCGGACACATGGAGGGTGGATAAAGTCAGACCTAGTAAAGGCATGAAGACAATCTTAAAACTTGTAGCCTACTGAGAAAAGCCTGCATTTGCACAATGCACAGCTATTGATTTGTCACTACAGTGCTCAAAATAAACTGTGCTAAAAATAATAATAATAATAAATTGAAACTTACTTTGTACTGTGCTTAAAAAAGGGATAACTTTGTAACTTTGCTAAAGAGAAAAACGTACTGAGAAAGCCATTAATTTGTCACTACTGTGCTCAAAATAAAAACTCTTACTGATTATCAGTTAAATTGTTATAGTTTGGATATGGCTTTGGCCGTATTCTGTTCTGAGTGTATTATTGTAATGGATCGGTAGGTAGTAGGTACAGTAATGCTTTGCACTAAGTCTAACGTTCATAATATGCACTTTCATACTTAAGATTATTGAGAGGGGCGTTTCCACGAGGCAGGTCTTAACTCAATCCTGGTGGGTTTAGGAAACACGCGCACAGTTTAGTACATTTTATAGATGATAAATACAAAACAAACGGTTTTGGACATACAAGGTTTCCACCTGACAACGACGATATGCTATAAATATAAGGTGCTGGGAGTGAAAATTATATTGTAGGAGTGCCTTGGATTAAAAAAAATATTTATGGGGTGACCTGAGACAAAAAAGTTCGGGGACCCCTGGCCTACTGGCATTTAAAAGCCTTCGTTCTGGTTCATATTTACGGGGACGCCCCACAGGTGGAACTCCTGTTGGGTCGACTGAGGTCAGGGTTGGAGTTAGGTATAGTTTTACTGTTGGACCTGAGGTCATGTTACCTGATATTACTTTACTAACCCTAACCACCACGGCCTACAATAGGCAATCGTTGTGTTGCATTGTGAGCTCGTAGATCGACTATTCTTTCCCACCAGGATGTTCGACCCATGGGAATACGGTCAAACCAGAAAGAAAGTGTGGTTGCCATGACGCGAGTCACACTTGAAAACGAATTCCGTCCTTTTCCTTTTATGCCCAAATATGGAGAGCCCTGATGTCATCAATATTAAGCCCATATGTTGGAACGCCCATGTGTGGACGTACCGTGTCAGTGGTCCACAACGTCAGACATCTATGATGTAACACATCTCCATATTTGGGAAAAGACAATTAAAAAAATCAAGACAATGGAGAAAATTAATTCACAAATAAATTAATATAAATTTTAACTATATAACGTTTCTCTTAGCAAAATGCAAGCAAGCGATTCCCGACTTCCTCCATTCCTCCATTCCTCCAACACTGTGGGCAAAATAGTTTATCCAGAAAGACTAAGCTCCAAACCTCCCAAAACAAACTGATTGGTCTACTTCTCCACCTGAGGTCATGACCCATGTTTCCCCCACACACTTTGCTAGCCTAGGATGGCTCAAAGTAGAAGAAAGGGTTAAACAACTAAAATGGGATTGACTTTCAAAATAGTCAATGTAAATCTGCCCTCCATCCCCTCAGTACCAGCATATCTGACCAAACATCTACAAAAGGTTAGCGCCACCCACAGCTACAACACCAGAGGGAGCAACACAATGATCTGATAACACAAACCCATAAGACAAATATGGGTAAATTCTCCTTCTACAACACTGACACTCAAGTGTGGCATCCTTCAAAACGGCCCTGAAAACTCAACCTTTCAGGAGGCCAGAGGTGAAGGCAGTCATCACTTTCTCCCATAAGACAGGCAAGAAGTGAGACTCCTCCCCCCCCCCTTCCCCCTTCCCCTGCACATATTTTCTTTTTTTTATTAAATGCAACGAATATTCTTATGTTATTGTTGCTGTCTGTAAATTGAGTGCCAAGGACTTCCAACGTAAACAAGACCGTAAAAGGCCTTATTGGGATGTTGTTCTACTGTACATTTACTGTACCTGTGATGTTGTTCTACATCTACTGTACAGATGTTCTACTGTACATCTAGTTCATCTACTGTACAGATGTTCTACTGTACATGTGATGTTGTTCTACTGTACATGTGATGTTGTTCATCGTGACTAATAAAATATCCAATGAAAAAAGACAGATGGAAGAAAGTGGGACAAGGAGTTGGGTTGCCATGTTGGGTCAACCAGACTAAAATGAGTAAAAGGAGTTTACGTGTTTAAACCGACAGGAGAGTTTTTCAGTGTGGACGCCTCCAGAACCACCAAGCACACACACCATTATTAGGAGCACAAAAAGCAGAGGTATAAATCACACGCCTACCTGAGCCAGCAGTGAGTCCTCCGGTCCTGAAGCGTGCAGATCTGTGCTCTCCAGTAAACCAGGACTTCTTACATAACTGTGTAGAGATCAGCTCCCTGTTGACCAGAGGCCCTCGTTGGAGACCTCTGGCCTGTAGAATCAGGTACCCTTTTCTTTTTTCTTTTTTTACCTCTTGCCAGCCAGGCAGGCAGGCGGACGGACGGACGGACGGATATGAAGCCGTTCCGGGCATCACGGACGAAACCAGAGGCATCGAACGTGTAAATAATGAATCATTGAACATTGGCCAGGTGAGACTGATGGCATCGGTTCCCTGTAATTAAATCTATTCCTCGTCATAGGCTGGTAAACCCTGGTAGTTCATCTATTCCTACCATAGGTAGGTTCAGATGACTGTAGTCATGTTTCCATAAACGCATTCGAAAATAGGAAGTGATTTATCAGAAATGCGCGTTAAGACAAAGCGAATTTAGCCCGTTTCCATTTGCGGGTGTCATTCGAATTAGCGACGGTCGCATGAGCCGTGTGTAACAACCGGTTTGTTTTGTGGGGTAACGCTATACCATGGACGTTAATTAAGCGGCAGGGGAAAGTGTTATCTTGGAGGACGATGGACCAGAACGTCATCATTTATTCACATTTATTGGCTGACCAGTTTCCATTCTCTAATGCGCATTTAGTTTTTTACGATAAAGGCTCAAAATCCACCTCATCCAAGCGCATAAAGGTTTTTGCGGATAATGAAAGTTTATTCGAATTTTGCGGTGTTTGCATAAAAAGATTTATGCGCAAAAGCCTTAATGCGCATTAAGAGGTTTTATGGAAACACAACTACTGTCCCACCTGAGCCTGACTGGGACTGTCAGCTCTCTGCTCTACAAGAAACGTGTATCAAAACAGCAACCCGGTATCGCCAGTGGAAGCTTGTGATTGCCTGAACCGGAGGTAGGGAGCGCTCCGTTGTGTTCGCCTGGACCGTGCGGAGGTGACGAAATTCGGGGGGATGAAGATTTACAATTCTATCCATAACGGCACATAAGCCGGTAACGGCACTGAGTCGGCTCATGCGACCGTTGCAGACTCGCAACGCTCGACTATGTGATGTTTCATAACATTATAATCAGGTCAAGTATTATACTTAATAATTGGGACTAATTAAGAACCATTATCATAGTTATAATAGGCCAGGCCTACATTTACTGTAGTTTAGGCATTTTGGTTTGATAAGGTTGTGGGCAGAACAATTTGTCCTTGTTTGTTATTTGACTATTTTTACTTTAATTATAATTAAGACACTTCATAGTGAATTAGTGATTATAATAAATATTCTTGTCATGATTGCTAGATCAGATTGTGTTTATAATATAACGCCGGCGTGCCTCCGTCATCTCCACCAAAAACAAGCGCTCCCCCCTTGTTCCATTATCGAAACCGGGATGCTGTTATGATTCACGCCTACAAGAAATGTGTCTTGAGATAACTTGTTTGCGACACCTTTAATAAAATGTAGGGATGCACCGTCACTGATCGTATCGGCAAGACATCGGAATCGTCAAATAAAGCTGACATCAACCGATTGGCAGTAGCTGATATTCATCTGTTTTTGATAAGCATACATTTAGCGCTGGCTATGTTGGTGTGTTGGTGATCTGCAGTCTACCAATCTGTAGATTCTATGTTGGTGTGTTGGTGATCTGCAGTCTACCAAGCTGTAGATTCTATGTTGGTGTGTTGGTGATCTGCAGTCTACCAAGCTGTAGATTCTATGTTGGTGTGTTGGTGATCTGCAGTCTACCAAGCTGTAGATTCTATGTTGGTGTGTTGGTGATCTGCAGTCTACCAAGCTGTAGATTCTATGTTGGTGTGTTGGTGATCTGCAGTCTACCAATCTGTAGATTCTATGTTGGTGTGTTGGTGATCTGCAGTCTACCAAGCTGTAGATTCTATGTTGGTGTGTTGGTGATCTGCAGTCTACCAATCTGTAGATTCTATGTTGGTGTGTTGGTGATCTGCAGTCTACCAATCTGTAGATTCTATGTTGGTGTGTTGGTGATCTGCAGTCTACCAAGCTGTAGATTCTATGTTGGTGTGTTGGTGATCTGCAGTCTGCCAAGCTGTAGATTCTATGTTGGTGTGTTGGTGATCTGCAGTCTACCAATCTGTAGATTCTATGTTGGTGTGTTGGTGATCTGCAGTCTACCAATCTGTACATTCTATGTTGGTGTGTTGGTGATCTGCAGTCTACCAAGCTGTAGATTCTATATTGGTGTGTTGGTGATCTGCAGTCTACCAAGCTGTAGATTCTATGTTGGTGTGTTGGTGATCTGCAGTCTACCAAGCTGTAGATTCTATGTTGGTGTGTTGGTGATCTGCAGTCTACCAATCTGTAGATTATATGTTGGTGTGTTGGTGATCTGCAGTCTACCAAGCTGTAGATTCTATGTTGGTGTGTTGGTGATCTGCAGTCTACCAAGCTGTAGATTCTATGTTGGTGTGTTGGTGATCTGCAGTCTACCAAGCTGTAGATTCTATGTTGGTGTGTTGGTGATCTGCAGTCTACCAATCTGTAGATTCTATGTTGGTGTGTTGGTGATCTGCAGTCTACCAAGCTGTAGATTCTATGTTGGTGTGTTGGTGATCTGCAGTCTACCAAGCTGTAGATTCTATGTTGGTGTGTTGGTGATCTGCAGTCTACCAAGCTGTAGATTCTATGTTGGTGTGTTGGTGATCTGCAGTCTACCAAGCTGTAGATTCTATGTTGGTGTGTTGGTGATCTGCAGTCTACCAATCTGTAGATTCTATGTTGGTGTGTTGGTGATCTGCAGTCTACCAAGCTGTAGATTCTATGTTGGTGTGTTGGTGATCTGCAGTCTACCAAGCTGTAGATTCTATGTTGGTGTGTTGGTGATCTGCAGTCTACCAAGCTGTAGATTCTATGTTGGTGTGTTGGTGATCTGCAGTCTACCAAGCTGTAGATTCTATGTTGGTGTGTTGGTGATCTGCAGTCTACCAATCTGTAGATTCTATGTTGGTGTGTTGGTGATCTGCAGTCTACCAAGCTGTAGATTCTATGTTGGTGTGTTGGTGATCTGCAGTCTACCAATCTGTAGATTCTATGTTGGTGTGTTGGTGATCTGCAGTCTACCAAGCTGTAGATTCTATGTTGGTGTGTTGGTGATCTGCAGTCTACCAAGCTGTAGATTCTATGTTGGTGTGTTGGTGATCTGCAGTCTACCAAGCTGTAGATTCTATGTTGGTGTGTTGGTGATCTGCAGTCTACCAATCTGTAGATTCTATGTTGGTGTGTTGGTGATCTGCAGTCTACCAATCTGTAGATTCTATGTTGGTGTGTTGGTGATCTGCAGTCTACCAAGCTGTAGATTCTATGTTGGTGTGTTGGTGATCTGCAGTCTACCAAGCTGTAGATTCTATGTTGGTGTGTTGGTGATCTGCAGTCTACCAAGCTGTAGATTCTATGTTGGTGTGTTGGTGATCTGCAGTCTACCAATCTGTAGATTCTATGTTGGTGTGTTGGTGATCTGCAGTCTACCAATCTGTAGATTCTATGTTGGTGTGTTGGTGATCTGCAGTCTACCAAGCTGTAGATTCTGAAGTTATTTCTTATAATGATGTATTTGTTTCCCTGGGATAAAAGGGGTAAATAAATATATAAGCAAATATCAGTATCAGCATCGGTTATCGTCTAAATTGTTATTTTAAACATCGCTATCGGCCAAGAATTTCCATATCGGTGCATCTTTTTATAAAATATAAATAAATGAATTGTCTGTAGTAAATCTATTCCTCGGCATAAAGGCAGCTTCACCTGCCTGAAATAAATCCTGCACAGAAACAATCACATTTTCAAAACGTGTTGGTTCAGTTGAAAACACATTTTCTTAAAGGATCGCAACACCACAAGTGCAAACGTTCCTTCAGAGCTGCTACCACATGATGACATGCAAGGTGACCCAACGGATGAAGCCTCTTATCATTTAAGAAAAGAGAAAGCAGACTCAAAGGAATTCTCTTGGAACTGAAATGCTTGTTAAAGGATCAGTTCACCCCAAAAAGAATGATCACATTCTTAAGCCAATAACATGATGAGAACGAATCATGAACTCTTCGTTCACTTCCTCAAGCCGTTACGTTCAGGCTCATGATGGACCGCAGCACACAGGACGGGCGACGTCATAAAAACGCTCCTGCAAACGGCCGCCATCGTGTTTTTCACAGGACGATAGCACCAGTGAACGGTGAACGTGAACGAATCATTTTAACGGATCATTGCTGTTAACATGAACAAAATGATTAATTCACTGAACTTATTGACCCAGTAATGCGACCAAAAACATCTCAGCGAATTCAAGACTTCATGGGCGATTAATTGATGGAAAATAAGCTTTTTGCTTCCGTTGATTTTCCACCTTCAACCCAGCATTCCTATAATATGATAAGGTGTTTATATTCCAATCATCATCATTGATGTAAATGTTTGGTTGAGTGATTCTCCAGCCCATTAGTAATCAGAAAACTATTCTTTCTGCCTCCCCAGATCAGGATACCAATATTAAGTAAATCACCCTAAAGAAAAGAAAATTAGCAGACACAATTGGAAATCTAAGCTGATAAAACAATGTTTGTGGCGTTCTCACTCCTGATTGGATACCACTGGTATCCCAGGTGAAAAGATATGTTGTTAAAGAGACAGGACTGTTACTGAACAGACACTCCATCACCATGGTTAGTTACCATCCGAATGTAGAGCTCTAACTTTCTTGATTTAGGCCTAGAATTATTGAATGCTTTATCCAGTGAAAAATAAAATATTTTTGAAAAAGTTGTGAAAATGTGTGCAAATCTTTGAATATATGTATTTTCAAAGCGAATGTTTGTAACTCAAATGTTGCTTCTGGGTGGTCCCTGGAACTAGGTATTTTGAGATGGGGGGGGGTCTGTGGCCAAATAAATATCATTTTGGGGGTCCTTCACATGAAAAGGTTTGAGAACCACTGACATAGTGGTCTCTCAAGAACAGACTAACTGAGCTCCAGTTAGTTGAAAAGGACCTTTTCTTTGACGATGGCTGGCCAGATTGCCGACATAGAAACATAGGTTTTTCAAAAAATCTTAGAAGGATTCAAAAGACACTTATAGAATCGGGTCAAAATTCAAATTTTCACGATTTTTCAAAAAATTATCTACAAGCTCGCAGCGCGGCACCGGCGAGCTTGTATATCTACTATTTTTTAATAGTTAAAGCATAAAATAATGATGCACAATAATGTGTAGCCGTTCTAAATGGGTTTTAAACAAATAAACGTCATGTACAACCACCTTAAATAAAACAACATTTCAGTCTGGAATCTTCGGGAGAGGCCCCTCTTTTCAAAAAGCGGTTAAAATCACCAAGTATTACAGTCAGAATTTTTGTTAATTTTATTTTAGAAAATGTCCTTTGAAAGTGTGGCATTTCAAGTCACATTTTTGTTTTTAAAATACAGAAAATAGACACGGTACGTACATGATACAGCAAAACAAGGAAACAATGACAGAAAATAAAGCTAACAAGCATTTCTGACTGCTCTAAGTTTTCTCTGTTTTTTCAACCAATGGAATCCAAGGCAAAGGAAAGAGGAAGAGGAGGGAGAGGAGGAGGAGGAAGAACGAAAAAAAAAAAAAAAAAAAAACTCGGGGGGACATGGATGTGGGATGGGGAGGGGGGGGGGGGGTCGGCGGGACTGGATGAGACGTTAGTTAAAGGGATACTACACCCAAAATATATCACTGGACCAGTTACTCCATCTGCCGTCAATGACAAGTTTTTATTCCCCTCCTCGACCGAATGCTGTTTTCACGGAGAACCAACTGAAGCTGTGGTTTCGTTTCTCATACGATGTGTGAAAGGAAAAGATGTATATATCTATCGTTGTTGTCCGATGAAAACCTTGTACGATCAAAACCGTTCGTTTTGCATTCATCATTTAAAAAAATGATTTAAACTAGTGAAAACAGCTGATCTACAAGCACACAACGCCTTGCGGTGCGAGGCGTTGTGTGCTTGTAGATCTGCTGTTTTCACTAGTTTTGTGTGACGGCCTTGTATGATGAAGCAGGGCTTTGCTTTGCGAAAGAACATACACATTTGAAACTTACGAGGTTTCCACCCGACGACGAGATATATATATATATATATATATATATATATATATATATACGTTCAACGAAATGTCCGTCAAACAAACAAACTACTCCTGCGGTCTATCGTCCGAGTCTCGGTGGGTATTATATGGTACTTCTAAAACGTTTCAAATTAAAATACTAATATTGCTAAATAAACAAAAATCTGAAGATGGAGGGGTTATTTTTTTTTGTTGTTCCCGACGATTATTTACCTAGGAATATTTTAGCGATGATGGGGCCGTAGTTTGAGACACAGTGAGTGGAGGACCGACCGCGATGGTTTAACGGTAGTTTGAGGATGTTATTCTGCTGTTGTTTTTTAAAACGTGGAATCTCTCACCGTAGCAGAATTAGCTTTAGCATTCCGTGCTAACAACATCTCTTGTTCTCCGTGAGGGGGCGGGTGGGAATTAAACCGTCAGGGTATTGGAGGCAACGCGGGGGGGGGGGGAGTGACTGGTGCATTGGTTTATTTTTTGGGCGTGTATCGTCCCTTTAGTTAAAGGAACTATGGTTCAAGGTTTTAAATTATTTGTTTTTATAAAGTCTAATTTTAAGATTTAATTCTTCCTCTTTCTTTTTTGTTTTTTTTGTTGGTTTTTTATCTTTTTCTCTCTTTTTCATTTTAAATGGTAGTTTTGATCTTTTTGCGGAGGGTTTTTAGGACCCAGGGGGTCCCTAGGCGCTCCTCTCTTCCTCCAGGAGTGGGGGGGGGAGGGGGGAGGGGGGGATAGGGGAGGGGCAGGGGGCGTGGTCTCTCCCGGGCTGAGCGCTAAAAGAGGAGGCTGGTGGCGACCCCCCCTAGTGGTGGCAGTGGGAACAACTTAAAACTGCCGGCCGTTTTGGGGCGAGGTCGCCCGCCTCTCCCCCCCTCCCCTCCCCTCCCCTCCCCCCACCCACCCAGGCCCACCCAGCGGAGGCCCACCCCCCCACCCAGCCCTCGTTGGAGGCCCAACCACCCACTCAAGAAGATAAAGTGGAGTCCTTCTGTGTTTGCTGTGCTTGTGAACGTTGCATGGACTTCTGACTTTCCACGTCTCTAAAATGTTTCTCAACCTGCCAAGAGGAGAAACACAAAAACACAAAGAGAGTCGATGGTTAGTTTGGACTGAAAGCCTACAAGGCTTTACCCAGCGTAACTTGTACAGTTAAAAGTAACTCACCATGGCAGTAACTTGATCAAGTTACAGTTATACCCCTGGAGAAATGTAACTTGTAAAGTTTCAAGTTGCATAGAGAAAGTAACTGAGTTACTTCAAGTTACTACTTTTTTATGTTTTATTTCAAAAAGGAACATCGGTGTTCCTTAAAGTAAAATTACACAAAAACAAGAGGATCTGTTGAGGATGCTGTAAGTTAGTCATGACATTTGATCTCCAATTTGATCACATCTCAATTGTAAAACTGTAACGTAAAAAAGAGAAAAGGGCTGGTGCCTTGTATAGTGATAGCAACACCTTTGCTATACATCAGGGGTCTTCAACAGGGGGTCCACGACCCCTAGGGGGTCCGCGGAGGTACTGCAGGGGGTCCGCGAAATTATTGGTAAAAAATATATATATATTTCAAAAAATGTTTTTTTTTCTTCTTTTTTTCACATTTATGTTAAAAAAATAAATCATGATTCTATCCATTTTGATTACCTTGAATACATGATTACTATGCAATTGACAGATTGTTCTCAGTTAATAAGTAGTATGTTTAGAAATGGTAGTGGTACGGCCCACCCTGCTCGCTGTAACTTGTACATGTTTAAAATAAAAAATATGTCGTAGCCCCGACCACCCCCCCACCCTACGAGGTGGTAGGGGGTCCCTGCTCCATCTCCCCATCAGTTTGGGGGTCCCCGGCCTGAAAACGTTGAAGACCCCTGCTATACATAATTAAACTGATAGATGACATTTGATTTGTCAATCTTAACAAAACTTAAATGTAAAACTATAACTGCGCTTGTAACTTCTTGTAACTTGAGCCAAAAAAATTACCCAAACAGTATCTCAGTTACTTGATGATTTACAGAAATATGAATGTAACTCAGTTACCAGCAAGTTACAGCAAAATGTAACTTAGTTACATAACTCAGTTACATGTAACTTGAACTTCCCCAACACTGCTTACAAGGCTTTACCTGCAGGGCAGGCCCGTCACAATTATTTTTGTCATAACAGTTTCCAAGTTGAACAGTGTTCATATTACACTACCAAGTCCACACTTTGGACACAGCTACCAGTCAAAAGTTATTTTCATGACTATTTATTTACACTGTGGATTCTCACTGAAGGCATCAAGACTATGGATGAACACTATGGAATTATGTAGTAAACAAACTAAAAAGTGTGAAATATCTCTAAATATGTTTTATCTTTGGTCCAAATTAGGGCATTAACGAAAAGGTCGACAAGTCGACTGAGTTGACTTCATTACACAAGTCGACTCCCACCAGAGAAAGTCGAAAGTCGAAGTTGAAAAAAGAAAAAAATCCTTTGTATTTTTTCTATCATTATTTTTAATCCATGTGTGCGTCTGTACAGCATTCAAACAGTAGGATTGCTTATTGTCAAGAACGGAATGATCCAATATTACAGTGCTATTGTGACAATAGCGTTGCGAGGCGTTGTGAGCATGTAGATCTGCTATTTTCACAATTTCTGCCTCTATATATTTGACAAATTGGACAATGTTTAATTTGTCATTAAACAGAAGTATTAAAACGTCCTTAAATTGGCACTTTAGAAATGTGTAGATACCCTCTATACACTTAAACTTTATAAAATAATTGGGTGGTCGTGTGTGATGTGATGACGTCATCAAACGATAAAGTCGACTTCAACTCAACCGCTACCGTTAGAAATAATGATTTGTTGGCTTTAAGTCCAGTATAGTTTCCCCTTCTAAATTGAAGTCAGCACCGGGGGATGCTGAGAAACGGAAGTAGGTGGGCGGGCCGTGAATAGGGCTAATTACCCGGCTTGGTTGAATGCTTGACTCTGATTGGTCAAGCCCTGAAATCAGAGGTCTGATATTCCCTGATAACAGACCGCTCTGCTTTAAGCCGTGACATCATTTTGTAGTCAAACCTCCAAGCAGATTTATTGTCAATATCTGTCCTTCGCTGTTTCAACAGATCCCAGACAAAAATAACGACTAAAGCAGGGGTCTCAAACTGGCGGCCCGGGGGCCATTTGCGGCCCGCGAGACGATATTTTGTGGCCCCCACCTTAATATGAAAGTTTAATGTTAGTGCGGCCCGCGAGTTTGATATGAACCTCAAAACAGTTAATAATATAGTACAGTTAACAGTAGAGTACATGTTCCATAAGTTAAACAGAACTTGTTTACACCAGGGTCCCTTCATCTTATTTTGTGTTAAAATATAAAAAAGACATTTGAGAAGACTGATGGGGAGATAGATACAGTAGTTGTTAGACTGGTATGAAACTACAGTATAATAATCAAACAAATTAGTGCACAGGCACTAATTTGTTTTATTAGTGCATGTGTGCTGAGGCTGCGGCCCAGCCTCAGCCAGACTCTGCCTCCAGCGGCCCCAAGGTAAATTGAGTTTGAGACCCCTGGACTAAAGTATAATTCTACCACTTTCCTTTCAACAACAAAGAGAAGAAAAATTTGTAAATAGTAAAAATAGTAAAAAGATTCGCTTTTTTGGGGGACAAAAGTTCTCCTCTGCCTACAAAATGATGTCAGACTTAACCGCTGCTAATCAAAGGCTCAGAACACCTGCTGCACTAAAGCTGAACTGAGTGATGGTTTGGGATGAGATGGAAGGCAACACGGCCAACAAGTGCTAAACCAGTAAGACTCCCGGGAGTTAAGCGACCGTCAGGTTGCAGCGTGATTTTATAGCAAAATGTGTAGGAGCAGTGTCCAAAAATGTGTTTGAAAAAATCAGCCTGAAGGTGGCGCTAAATGGGACAGATCCACGTTAATGACATGAGTGTAGACATACTGTGTACCGATTTAAATCTTAGGAGCAGTGTCCAAAAATGTGTTTTGCAAGAATCGGCCTCATGGTGGCGCTAGAAGAGGGTGATGTGTGAATTGATGGCATGGATCGGGGCAACGGTTGCGGAGTGCAGAGAGCAAATGTGTTGACGTCATGACGCAGCAGCGTTCTCTGCGCTGAGCAGAGCAGCAGAGGGGGGAGGGGGGAGAACACATGCTATTGGCTGGAGACTCACCGCGCCCGCCCATCTGTCTACACTAAACTGTCCACGTTAGGTTAGAGTGCTTGTACCCTAACCCACTGAAAATCAAAATAGCAAAAAATCACTAAAATGATAGCCCCGTTTTAATAGTATTAAGAGTAACTTATTTCACTTTGGGTTGTATATGGTTATCTGGAAGTTAAGATAGAGCGGAGGTAACGGTACCTCCATTATTTTTTATTATATTTTATATATGGTCATCTCTGGTGTTTAGGAGAGAGTGGAGATTCAGTGTTACTAGTTGATATATTTAGGATAGAGAAGTGTTCAGTGTATATTTAGGATAGAGTGGTGTTCAGTGTACTTACTATTTTGCGTACATGACTTAAAGCGCTTCCCTCTTTGCCTTTGCAGTTCTCTGCCTGGTAAGGCGGCGAGATTACGACGTCGTCCATCACCATAATGTTCTTCTCCTGCCATTTACAGTCTTTGATGCTGAGGAGACAAAACAAGCAGAGTTCATTTAGACCAGCGGTTCTCAACCTTCTCAGGTTCATTTAGACCAGTGGTTCTCAACCTTCTCAGGGTTCATTTAGACCAGTGCTTCTCAACCTTCTCAGGTTCATTTAGACCAGTGGTTCTCAACCTTCTCAGGGTTCATTTAGACCAGCGGTTCTCAACCTTCTCAGGTTCATTTAGACCAGTGGTTCTCAACCTTCTCAGGTTCATTTAGACCAGTGGTTCTCAACCTTCTCAGGTTAATTTAGACCAGTGGTTCTCAACCTTCTCAGGGTCATTTAGACCAGTGGTTCTCAACCTTCTCAGGGTTCATTTAGACCAGCGGTTCTCAACCTTCTCAGGTTCATTTAGACCAGTGGTTCTCAACCTTCTCAGGTTCATTTAGACCAGTGGTTCTCAACCTTCTCAGAGTTCATTTAGACCAGTGGTTCTCAACCTTCTCAGGTTCATTTAGACCAGTGGTTCTCAACCTTCTCAGGTTAATTTAGACCAGTGGTTCTCAACCTTCTCAGGTTCATTTAGACCAGTGCTTCTCAACCTTCTCAGGTTCATTTAGACCAGTGGTTCTCAACCTTCTCAGGGTCATTAGACCAGTGGTTCTCAACCTTCTCAGGTTCATTTAGACCAGCGGTTCTCAACCTTCTCAGGGTTCATTTAGACCAGTGGTTCTCAACCTTCTCAGGGTCATTTAGACCAGTGGTTCTCAACCTTCTCAGGGTCATTAGACCAGTGGTTCTCAACCTTCTCAGGTTCATTTAGACCAGTGGTTCTCAACCTTCTCAGGGTCATTAGACCAGTGGTTCTCAACCTTCTCAGGTTCATTTAGACCAGTGGTTCTCAACCTTCTCAGGGTTCATTTAGACCAGTGGTTCTCAACCTTCTCAGGTTCATTTAGACCAGTGGTTCTCAACCTTCTCAGGGTCATTTAGACCAGTGCTTCTCAACCTTCTCAGGTTCATTTAGACCAGTGGTTCTCAACCTTCTCAGGTTCATTTAGACCAGTGGTTCTCAACCTTCTCAGGGTCATTTAGACCAGTGCTTCTCAACCTTCTCAGGTTCATTTAGACCAGTGGTTCTCAACCTTCTCAGGTTCATTTAGACCAGTGGTTCTCAACCTTCTCAGGGTCATTTAGACCAGTGCTTCTCAACCTTCTCAGGTTCATTTAGACCAGTGGTTCTCAACCTTCTCAGGTTCATTTAGACCAGTGGTTCTCAACCTTCTCAGGTTGCGACCCCCCAAAAAGCACTAAGATGTGAGGCATTACACTTTGTATAACATGGTTCTATTGTGAAAATAGCAGATCTACATGCTCACAACGCCTTGTGTTGCGAGGCAATTTCTGACAATTTGACCAATATTTAATTTGTCATTTTAGAGGCATAAAAGTCTTTAAATTGTCACTTTAGAAATGTGCAGATACCCTCTATACACTTAAACTGTATGTTGGTTTGTTTACTGTTGAGTGAGAAAACAATGTTGCACATTAAGTTAATCATCTGGGGACCCCCCTGGGGGTCCCGAACCACAGGTTGAGAATCACTGATTTAGTCAACCAAAACAATGACGAAAAATGTCTGTCGACAACGTTTTTTACTGACGAAAACTAAAAGAAAACTAAATAAAACAAAGCTATGATGAGGAAAAGGAAATACACTAAATATATTGACAATTTCGTCAAACAAATAAACACTAGAGTAAACAGTAAAGGGAGAGACTGGTGGAGAAGAGATCCAGTAGAACTAAAAGACAAGTCGTTTTATGTTTGGTGGCACTCAAAATAGCAGATCTACAAGGTGCGACGCGTTGTGAGCTTGTAGATCGTCTATTTTCAGCACACAACCAAGTTTAACATCAGTCATTACGATGACATCATCAAGGCACCACCAAAACACATAGATTTGGTCGATTAAAATCGTATGACATTTAGTCACAAATGTATTCAAAAGACTAAAATGTGAATAAAACTAAATCTTAAATTTGAAAAGTCAAAATCAACACTGACATTAGTTACAGCATCACGTGTGGTTCAACTGAATACTTTACATTTACACTTTAGGCATTTAGCAGACACTCTTAATACAGAGCCACTTAACATCAATACATCAAATACATAGGAAGAGTACGTAGGTAGACCACGCACATATTCAGTCAAAACTTTACATAAAGACCTAAACGGTTTCATGTATGGTCAATCATTGAGGGAAGCTAGGGAGTGAGTCTGTAGTTCTAATGGAAGCTAGGGAGTGAGTCTGTAGTTCTAATGGAAGCTAGGGAGTGAGTCTGTAGTTCTAATGGAAGCTAGGGAGTGAGTCTGTAGTTCTAATGGAAGCTAGAGAGTGAGTCTGTAGTTCTAAGTGCGACAGGGAGTTTATTCCACAGTTTGGGGGCCAGGAGGGAGAAGAGTCTAGGACGAGTGGATTTTTGCCCTGGGGTTTTTAGCGAGGGTTCTGTCAGCATCCCTGTGTTGGCTGATCTGAGTGAACCGTTGGGGGTGTAGGGGTTGATCAGACTTTGGAGGTATGGAGGTATTTTTTAACTTTTTGCCTGCTTGTAACTTCCATGACCCTAGAGAATAGCTCGTAACTTCCATATAGAGTAGCTTGTAACTTCCATGACCCTAGAGAATAGCTCGTAACTTCCATATAGAGTAGCTTGTAACTTCCATGACCCTAGAGAATAGCTCGTAACTTCCATATAGAGTAGCTTGTAACTTCCATGACCCTAGAGAGTAGCTTGTAACTTCCATATAGAGTAGCTTGTAACTTCCATGACCCTAGAGAATAGCTTGTAACTTCCATATAGAGTAGCTTGTAACTTCCATAGAGAGTAGCTTGTAACTTCCATGACCCTAGAGAGAGTAGCTTGTAACTTCCATATAGAGTAGCTTGTAACTTCCATGTGACCCTAGAGAGTAGCTTTTAACTTCCATAGAGAGTAGCTTGTAACTTCCATGTGACCCTAGAGAGTAGCTTTTAACTTCCATAGAGAGTAGCTTGTAACTTCCATGACCCTAGAGAATAGCTTTTAACTTCCATAGAGAGTAGCTTGTAACTTCCATAGAGAGTAGCTTGTAACTTCCATAGAGAGTAGCTTGTAACTTCCATGACCCTAGAGAATAGGGAAGCAGGGTCCAGGTGTCTGATGACTGATGGGTGTCGGGTGGCTGAGACTGCCGTCAATACTAAAACCTGATCCGACCAGACGCCACTAACAGGCCCGGATTTAAACACATGTGGCTTGGTTTTCTGTGCTGGGGTTTCTGTTGCGCACGCACGCACGCACGCTCACACACGCACGCACGCACACACACGGTTTAGGGTTTAATAGCTCCATAATGGAGGATAAAGTTTCGTGACTTTAATTAAATTAATGTAATGACCTCACTGCTTCTTTGTATCTACTAATAACATGCTAATTACACTTAATTAAGTGTCTACGACCAATAGTGAAATGATGTTGGTTTTTCCATTTGGATAATAGCAGCCTACTGTACCGCACTGGTTCAGGGACCCCCCAACATAATCATATTTGAACTGGGGGACCCCCCAACATAATCATATTTGAACTGGGGGACCCCCCAACATAATCATATTTGAACTGGGGGACCCCCCAACATAATCATATTTAACTGGGGGACCCCCCAACATAATCATATTTAACTGGGGGACCCCCCAACATAATCATATTTAACTGGGGGACCCCCCAACATAATCATATTTGAACTGGGGCCCTGGCCCCCAGCCTGACAAGGGTTTGCAATTTATTGAATCTTTCTGTGAAAAGTGCATTTTTTCCCTGATGCACGAAGCAGCACCAACTCTACGGTGCCTGTTAATCCCACCGCTAAGAGAAGTTAAACTTGTTGTCGTTTCATTCAACATAAACGCACGCGCCAACGACAAAATACGCTCACTGTATAAGCCTATCCTCACCCGCTGTGCTCTTATTGGGCCCCTCGTTGATTACGGAATCCTCGTTTTGGTATCGCGACGCCCCAGCTGCCTTAAAGGTCCTACACCATGCATTTAAAAATAATTTATATAACACTGTTTGTGTCCCAAAAACGTTTTTCAAAAGGTTTGAGCCTAAATTACCACTCCTGAATACAGAGCCCCTGTCATTTCTGCCTGGCTTTCAGAGCATTTTCAAATGCAGTACCACCTTGTCCTGAGTGGGAGGACTGCGCTATTGAGCCAGTTTTGGCCCCACACTCCTCCCCACCTCCTGCTCAGCAGGCCTGCCCACCCCTCCCCAACCCTCTCCCAGCTCCTCCTGCCTCCTTCTCAGGCCTGCCCACCCCTCCCCAACCCTCTCCCAGCTCCTCCTGCCTCCTTCTCAGGCCTTGTGACATCACAAATCTGACATTTCACAATCAGGACCGTTCTGAGACATGCTAACATAGATCTGCCCATAAACTGAGAAAGACACAATGGTCAGAAATAGGACTTTGTGAGGATAGAAGTTGCTGGTGGGACACCAAGAAAATACATAAAAATTGGAAAAATGAAAATTCATGGTGTAGTCCCTTTAAAGTTAAAGCTCCAAACAGCCCAGAACAAACTGATTAGGGTCCTGCTTGGTCTTCCTCCTCAGGCCCACCTTACCGATCATCACCACGAAAGCGTGGGGTGGCTCAAAGTAGCTGACAGAGTACAGCATCTTGCAATGGGCCTGGTGTACAAGATACACTAGGTGTACAAGATACACTAGGTGTACAAGATACACTACACCTCCCCGATACCCATACCTGACAAACTACTCTGAGTGTGTGTGTGTGTGTGTGTGTGTGTGTGTGTGTGTGTGTGTGTGTGTGTGTGTGTGTGTGTGTGTGTGTGTGTGTGTGTGTTTACGTTTTGTGAATAGTCTGGAACAGCTGTTGTCCTTCCACTGAAACCCCAGCACTGATTGCATAGGCCTGGGAGAGCTTGTCTTCCTTTTCTGACCGCGCTCTATTGGCAAGCTGGGGAGAGAGACATAGAGAGAGAGAGAGAGAGAGAGAGAGACAGAGAGACAGAGAGAGAGAGAGAGAGAGAGAGAGAGAAAAAAGGTGAGTTGTTATTCAAATAATACAACTTTATATGTTCTTAGACACACTCTGCGGTTCCATCCGCCTCACAATAAACATTGACCATGGTATTAAACTACTAGTAACTAAATAACATGTACATAAATGCATACTGTGAAGTTGAATATATTAATCTGTTGCAAATAGAACACTCTGTGAAGATGGAAAAATATGCTGTTGGCGTATAGAATATGCCAAACTTTTTGCACAAGTACATCTGAGGATGCTCTTTTCTTTTCCTGTTGCTCTTTTTGCCTTTTGCACTCCTTTTTAGATTATTATTATTACTAGAAGCTGGCGGGCGGCCCAGCGTCTAGTCGGCGACCTGGCCAACTCGGAACAATGTAAATAGGGAATGAATGCCCCGCCCTTTAATGCAAACCCCATTATACCTGTTTTCATAGGACCCATTTTGACCATCTGTCTGCCTGTGTCCATTTATGCCCATATATGGAGATATCTGTATCTGTCTGTCTGTCTGTCGGCGTCCATTTTATGTCCATATATGGAGATCACTGCAGTTATAGTTCTGGGTCCATTTTATGCCCATATATGGAGATATCTGTCTATCTGCGTCCATTTTATGCCCATATATGGAGTATCTGTCTGTGCCTCCAACTGTGTTGCAGACACAGTGCCGGTTCCCCCTTTAATGCAAACCTCATTATACCTGTTGTCATAGGACCCGTTTTGAACATCTGTTTGCCTGTGTCCATTTATGCCCATATATGGAGATATCTGTATCTGTCTGTCTGCGTCCATTTTATGCCCATATATGGAGATCTTTGACCATCTGTTTGCCTCTGTCCATTTATGTCCATATATGGAGATATCTGTATCTGTCTGTCTGCAATCCATTTTATGCCCATATATGGGGGCATTCATTTTATGCCCATATATGGAGAACGCGCGTGCCCGTGGGACGAACGGTTCTCGAGATACGCGGATTACATACATACATACACACTCACAGAGATTTTTTGTTGACTCATGTGGCGTACGTGATGTCAGAGCCTTTTATGAAGTGATGTCACAATGAGTCAGAGCTTTCGCCGATTTCCTCCGGAACAGCCTGATGTCAACAATCAACCCCGCATAAGGATATTCTGAACGTTTCGCGCCGGTTCGGGAAAACCGCGCGTCGGGTCGGGTCGAGACCCGGCACTGCACTCCGTGCCGCGGCAGGGAACGCGCGTGCCGAATCTGAAGCCGGTGGGACGAACGGTTCTCGAGATACACGGATTACAGACACACACACAGACAGACAGACAGACAGACAGACACACACGCAGAGACTTCTCGCATTTATAGATAGATTATTTTTAGATGTGGTTTGATGTTATTATATTGTTTTTTTTTTCTTTGATATACGACTGCATTGACTGAAGGATGCCAAACAAAAACAAATTTTACTCTTATGTACCTGTACAAAAGACGTAACAATAAAGTACAACCTTGAACCTTGACCTTGAACTTGAACTGGTGTACTGACCATGGTATTAAACTACTAGTAACTGGTGTACTGACCATGGTATTAAACTACTAGTAACTGGTGTACTGACCATGGTATTAAACTACTAGTAACTGGTGTACTGGCCATGGTATTAAACTACTAGTAACTGGTGTACTGACCATGGTATTAAACTACTAGTAACTGGTGTACTGACCATGGTATTAAACTACTAGTAACTGGTGTACTGACCATGGTATTACAGGGCTTAACTGAGCAGCCAACTAACCTGACCTGAACCCCACAAAGAATCTGTGTTGTGTTGTCAAGAGGATGTTGTGTTGTCAAGAGGATGTGTTGTGTTGTCAAGAGGAAGATGAGAGACACCAGACTCAACCACACAGATGAGCTTAAGGCCTCTATCAAAGCAAACCTGGGCTTCCATAACACCTCAGCAGTACCACAGGCTGACCACCTTCATGCCATTATAACTATAATATAAATATATTTATAATATAAACCTGGGCTTCCATAACACCTCAGCAGTACCACAGACTGACCACCTTCATGCCATTATAACTATAATATAAATATATTTATAATATAAACCTGGGCTTCCATAACACCTCAGCAGTACCACAGACTGACCACCTTCATGCCATCATAACTATAATATAAATATATTTATAATATAAACCTGGGCTTCCATAACACCTCAGCAGTACCACAGGTTGACCACCTTCATGCCATCATAACTATAATATAAATATATTTATAATATAAACCTGGGCTTCCATAACACCTCAGCAGTACCACAGGTTGACCACCTTCATGCCATCATAACTATAATATAAATATATTTATAATATAAACCTGGGCTTCCATAACACCTCAGCAGTACCACAGACTGACCACCTTCATGCCATTATAACTATAATATAAATATATTTATAATATAAACCTGGGCTTCCATAACACCTCAGCAGTACCACAGGTTGACCACCTTCATGCCATTATAACTATAATATAAATATATTTATAATATAAACCTGGGCTTCCATAACACCTCAGCAGTACCACATGCCGACCACCTTCATGCCATTATAACTATAATATAAATATATTTATAATATAAACCTGGGCTTCCATAACACCTCAGCAGTACCACAGGCTGACCACCTTCATGCCATTATAACTATAATATAAATATATTTATAATATAAACCTGGGCTTCCATAACACCTCAGCAGTACCACAGGCTGACCACCTTCATGCCATCATAACTATAATATAAATATATTTATAATATAAACCTGGGCTTCCATAACACCTCAGCAGTACCACAGGCTGACCACCTTCATGCCATCATAACTATAATATAAATATATTTATAATATAAACCTGGGCTTCCATAACACCTCAGCAGTACCACAGGCTGACAACCTTCATGCCATTATAACTATAATATAAATATATTTATAATATAAACCTGGGCTTCCATAACACCTCAGCAGTACCACAGGCTGACCACCTTCATGCCATTATAACTATAATATAAATATATTTATAATATAAACCTGGGCTTCCATAACACCTCAGCAGTACCACAGGCTGACCACCTTCATGCCATCATAACTATAATATAAATATATTTATAATATAAACCTGGGCTTCCATAACACCTCAGCAGTACCACAGGCTGACAACCTTCATGCCACGCCCCATCGATGAAGACATTTGTTCAAAAGTATTCCATACAAAGTACTGAGTGCATAAATTAACATACCCTTTCAGAAGTTTGACATTTCTGTATTATAAATCCTTCTTTTGAGTGGTCGTGTGGAATATTCTAATATTTTGAGACATGGATTTTAGATTTTCATGAACTGTATGCCATAAAAAAAGAAAGCTTTTGAATATTTCACTGCAAGCACAATGAACCGAAAATTTAGAAGGTTTAGAAAAAACATTTATATTATGAAAGAAAATGAACTTTAACACAATATTCTAATTTTATGAGAAGGATCTCTACATGGCTATTACACGGCTTGGTTGAATGCTTGATTCTGATTGGTCAATGGCGTGAATCAGCATTGTGTTATATGTGTATAATGACCACTCCGCTCTATAACAGACCGCTGGCTAATCAAAGGCTCAGAACACCTGCTGCACTCAGGGTGCACTGTGTGAATGTATGCTGTATTCAACTTGACAGCCAAAAATAAATAGGAAGCGAATTGCCCGAAATTCGGAAAAAGATATAGCAAATTTAGCCTCAGCCCTGTTTCCATTAAACTGATGAAATGCGATTCTTGGGAGACCTGCTGTAAATGACTTCCCGCGGACTTGTGCACACAGCGCACACAGTGCACAGAACGGGGATCGGGAAGATTTTTTCAGACCGAACCCGAGACGTGAGCTTTTTGTCCGCCCCGAATCAACGTCCCATCCTGCAAGTTTCTGCGTCTGGAAGTGTTAGCCAGGATTTACGTGGGTGATGTTGACGGACGAGGCTTGCACACAACAGAGCCGTAAAATAAACATCCAATGCAAGGTACAGTAGTCGGGAACACAGCGCTAACAAATTAGTAGCGCCCTTCAGCCAAATCCATACCATGCAAGTTCAATGTATTTTAATTAAAACCCTATTTGCTTAGTGTTTCTATTTCCCTTTTGCGCATTTCGTTTTTTCGATTAAGCCCCAAAATCCACCTCCTCCAAGTGCAGTAATGCTTTCGCGGATAATGAAAGTTTATTCGAATTTTGAAGTGTTTCCATTAAAAGATGTATGCGCAAAAGCCTCAAACGTTGCTCTCAAGAATGTTTTGAGAAATAGACGATGCAGTCAGAAAATGGATTTGAAATGGATCTGATCAGCACTTCCTTGTTTTCCAAGGAGATCGCGCTGCGCTGGGGGAGAAATACTCGTTTTGTTTTAAGTTTTAGTCGTGTAATAAGCGGGATAGCAGGATTCAGGCTGTTATCAGCCTGTTGGGATTTGTATTTCTCGATACCGACCGCTGATCCAGACGTTATGCCTTACATATCCTTACATGTCGGGCCATATTCTAACTTTTTGTGTGTTTTATTTTTTGTGTGTTATATTTCTTGTAAATGAACGGCCCGGCCCCACTCGATCGTAGCCTGGTATAACCAGCCTAGATAGATACTAATGCAGCTAGCTAACTACCTGCAGTATCTATCCCCTCCTTGTTTTAACATGGGTGGATGGTATAGCTGAGCTAGGCTAACTCCATCACACCACAGTGTCACACAAAGGCATCAAAAAGTAGATGATCCTCAATTTTCCCAATTTAAAAGAGATTGTATCCTGAAAGGTTTTGGACATAATCACTGTACACACACACACTAGCGCTACGTAGCTACGTACCTTGCTGACATTCAGAGATGCTAGTGGCGGGGGACTCTCAGTGCAGTCATGAATCATTTTCACGTCAGAAATATAGTTTACGTTGACCAGGATCACATCGTTGAGGTTGGGCTTGCCGCTGGAGGAAGCACATTCTTGGGAAGGAACTTAGGGTCAAGGAATACATGAATAATATATATGTATAATATATGTATAATATATGTATAATAATGGATATGAATAATATATATGTATAATATATGTATAATAATGGATATGAATAATATATATGTATAATATATGTATAATAATGGATATGAATAATATATATGTATAATATATGTATAATAATGGATATGAATAATATATATGTATAATATATGTATAATAAACAACTTAGGGTCAAGGAATATATGAATATTATATATGTATAATATATGTATAATACATGAATAATGATGGATATGTATAATATATGTATAATAAACAACTTAGGGTCAAGGAATACATGAATAATATATATGTATAATATATGTATAATATATGTATAATACATGAATAATGATGGATATGAATAATATATGTATAATATATGTATAATACATGAATAATAATGGATATGAATAATATATGTATAATAATGGATATGAATAATATATGTATAATAACTGCATAATATATGTATAATATATGTATAATATATGTATACTATATGTATAATAATGGATATGAATAATATATATGTATAATATATGTATAATATATGTATAATAACTGCATAATATATGTATAATATATGTATAATATATGTATAATATATGTATAATAATGGATATGAATAATATATATGTATAATATATGTATAATAATGGATATGAATAATATATATATAATAAACAAGCACAACACATTTATAAAAACGCGCCGATCCCACTCACTTCCAAAGCTTTGTTGTACAATCGTGACGCTCGATCGCCAGTTATTTTGGTGACCAGCACGTCATGCAAATAAGCTTGGACCTAGTAGCCAAAAACAGCTTGTAGACTCGGATTTTTTGGCCAAGAGATATGGTGTAGATGTAAGAAATGGTCCGAGTACAGAGTGGTAAACCGGGTTAGGGTTAGGACAGAAGATCAGCCCGTTGAAAACAGGAAAGCATGGAAGTCATTTTAGATTCTAGCGTTGGCAATTAATCAAACATAGCAGACGTACAAGCACACCGCTATTACATCTGTCACATTCACCAAAAATGGACGATCTATGAATTGTTGATCTATTTTTGGTGAAGACACTTGGTGTACTGTAGGCTGAAAAAGATCACACCAAGTACAGTGAAACTCAGGTCCGTTCTGCAAAGCAGAAGTGCTTAAACTGAAGAGAAATTGATATAATTCCAAATATTATTCTGGAGTAGCCCTGGATACACCCACTTTCAGATGCCCTGCCCTAGGGGTCGCGGACCCCCATGGGGTCGCGGACCCCCATGGGGTTGAAGACCCCTGCGTTAGAGACGGCACCAGGGACATGCAGAGAATGTTAGAGAGGCAGGGGCTGACATGTCTAAAAGGGCCTTTTGGTGAGAATATCGAAAATAGCAGACCTCCAAGCTCACAACGCTGACAGAGTGAGCTTGGAGGTCTGCTATTTTCAGTGATTGATCCCACACTGAACTAAGCATAATCAAGTGAATACTGGAGATGTGGTGTAACAGCATGGATTTCTACACAGAGAGGGCAATTCTTTCAGCATAAGATGCTGCATTCAAGTTCAGGAGAGTTTCTTGAATGCTGCCTTCAGGTATGGCATGGAAGGGCATTTCTTTCACCATAGTAAAAACTGCATCCACAGTCTGAAGAGGGCCCTTTTTACAGACGGATAAAAGGGCAGGGGCTCAAGCCAGTGTACAGAGAGTCCTATGCACTACAGTGAGAAGCAGTGCCTGTCACTGTCACAGCTCAATGCAACCAGCAGCTACAGGCAACACTGCCACCTAGAGGGACAGACCTAGAACAGCACCCTAAATGCAAGCTCAATAATGCATGTGTTGATCTTGTATGTTAATGTAACTCATTAAGACAAGAGGTTTTTCTGAAAAACATATTATGTTCCTATAAATGCAATTTAGGCATTTATCAGACACCCTTAATCCAGAGCGATTTACAATAAGTAAGGACAGCACATGGTAATACATAAATAAAAAGTCATTAAAAACCATAGGTATGATAGGATCCCCAGTAAAAAATGATGTACGTCTGCTATTTTCACAGTATCTGCCTCTAATATTTGACAATTTGGCCAATGTTTAATTTGTCATTTTAGAGGTATTAAAAAGTCCTTAAATTGTCACTTTAGAAAATGTGCAGATGCCCTCTATACACTTACAACTTTATGTTGGTTTGTTTACTGTTGAGAGAGAAAACAATGTTTTCACACTAAGTTAATCATCTGGGGACCGGCCACAATAATTTGGGGACCCACCTGGGGGTCCGGACCCACAGGTTGAGAACCACTGTATCTACAGTATGTGTACTGTATCTACAGTATAATGTACTGTATCTACAGTATGTGTACTGTATCTACAGTATATGTACTGTATCTACAGTATATGTACTGTATCTAAATGTGTCAATCTGAAGGCCTTTCGGGGGCAGAAGAAGATCAAAGAGGCTCAGTGAGGCATTACAACTGGTTAATCATTACTCTGGGAATCTGGTGCAACTCTGAAACCCACTACCCCACCTCCCCCCACCTCCCCCCAGCCCCCACCTACTCCACCTCCCCCCATCCCACCCTGGTCTACCCCCCCCCCCCCCCCCTCACAGGCTGATTAGCACCGTTGACACCAGCACTGATTGCACTAACAATGAGAACAGTGGGAAGCAGCATTATTACACTAACAATGGATAAAAAGAGGGATAGACCGGCTATTAAGATCTACCGGTTAGTTAGTCTTGGTTTTAACCCATTTAGGCCTAAGGCTGATTCTAAAGCCTTCTAAAGCCTGACCCAAGTTTTCTGAAAAACATTATAAAAACAAATGTTGCTACATACTGTACATGTACAGTACATGTACAGTACCTCACATTAGGTACTACTATTATGTACTACTCACATTAGGGGTCCTTGAGGGTGTTCCAAGGGGTCCCCTGGGCAGAAGAAAATAGGAACAGTTTGACTATCTCTAAGCCATGTTTAACATACTCAATAAAAAACTACACAAAAAAGCAAAAATAGCAGATAGCAAAGCAACAAGCTCTCAACGTGTTGCATCGCAAGCTTGTAGATCAGCTATTTCAGATCACACAGGTTTGATCTCCTCAACCACAGTGCAGATTAACACAGTGGTAGGATGAGGTGTACCAGACCGGGCACCAATAGGCTCATAAGCACCCTGACGGCGTACTGCAGGTTCGAGTCCCGTTCCGGGCCGGCCTTGTTGCTTCTCTCTCCCCATCCCTAGTAGTCTATTGGCCAACACTAACTTTTTGAGGCACTTGTCCATTGGACAAGAAATTCTTCTCTTTAGGGATTCTTCCGGTAAAACGGTTAAACCTAACCTTACTCCTAATCTTAACTTCAGAAAACGATGCCAAAGCCTCACCCTATTCATAATCTTAACCTCAACAAAACAACGTCTAACCCTAAACTTATTTCCCATCTTATCCTCAGTAAAACAAATAAGTATACAAAAACGGCCCCAAAGAAATTAGGGCGAATGGGATTTTGGGCGAACTGACTTGTTACCTTGATAAGTATATGTACTGTAAGTGTGTTTCAAACCTTCAAAACATCAGCCAGTCCTTCTCAAACGTATTAATTTCAGAAGGACCCCCAGAACCCATGAACTCTGAGAACAGACAAATGGAACCCTTGCAGGCCCATTCGTACACGCTCAGAGACAGTAAGGGACGGCTCCATTTGTACACTCGCAAGAGTTTCAAACCGCTACAAAGAGACCATTTGGTTGATAACTAACATGGATCATTTAACCCATTCAGGCCTAGAATTATTGAATGCTTTAACCAGTGAAAAATAGCAGATATACAAGCTCACAGCTGCGAGCTTGTAGATCTGCTATTTTTGAAAAAGTCGTGAAAATGTGTGCAAATCTTTGAATATATGTATTTTCAAAGTGAACGTTTGTAACTCAATTTTTTTCAGATTTTTCAAAAATAGCAGATCTACAAGCTTGTAGATCTGCTATGTTTCAATGGTTAAAGCACAAAATATCGATACACAATAATGTGTACCCGTTCTAAATGGGTTCGTGGGACCCCCTGGAACCTCCTCAAAGGGGTCCCCCGTTCAGAACCACTCTCCTACCAGGGACCACCAGCATCATGTCTCAATGCCCCCTCCCCACCCACACAACCGTCTTTTCAAGAGCTTCATTTAGCCTCATTTAAATGACACTTAATTAAGTGTCGCTTGCCGACTAGAAGGAGAGCTACAAGCCCTGACAAGTGACAACACGTTGGATGGGGCTTGCAGATCTACTAAAAATATGTGGTTCTCAAAGTGGATTCTTAAGGGACTCTGTGGGTTCCTTTGGGGCAGGGGTCTTCAACAGGGGGTCCGGGGACCCCTAGGGGGTCCTCAGAGACAGAGTTACTACAGGGAGGCCAGCACATCTTTGTGAGATAAGAACTAGCACAGTGTTGATTTCGTTGACTAAAACTATGACGAAAAATGTTTGTCGACTGCCTTTTTTTCACTGACGAAAACTAAATAAAAACTAAGCTGTGATGACTAAAACTAAGACTAAATATATTGACAATTTCGTCAACAAAATAAAAACTAGACTAAAACATTAGGGAGGGACTAGTGGAGAAGAAGAGAGTCATTTTATGTTTGGTTGCACTCAGGTGTTGCGTGCTGAAAGTAGCCGATCTACAAGCTCACAACGCGCCGCAGCGCGACACGTTGTGAGCTTGTAGATCGGCTATTTTCAGCACGCAACCAAGTGTAAAATCAGTCATTACGATGCCATCAAGGCCTGCCAGAATACATTTTAGTTGACTAAATCAACAGTAAATTTAGCCGCCTAAAACATATGATATTTAGTCAACTAAAATTAGACTAAAACTAAAACTGTTAGGGTGACTAAATTATGACTAAAATTAAATGACATTTTATTCAAAAGACTGAATCAAAATGTGCTGTCAAAAACAACATTGAACTAGTATCCCTATTATGAGGACAGTAGCTGAAATAGCAGATCTACAAGCTCACAACACCGTAGATCAGAGTACAGAGTGAAAGTTTAAATGTCTGACAAACCACATTAACACAAACCCACCCGACCATGCAGTGATCTGATAGTGCTGTCAAATAAGTCTACAAAGCCATCTATGAAAAGGTTTAATCTGTATCATTTTATACAGCATGTATTGGGGGTCCGTTTGGTCCCTCCCTGCTACCAAATGGACCCTTTTAGGGTTCATTTGGTTCCATTCGTACCCTGTCAGAGTTAAGGGGAGACCTTGACAGAAGCACTGTATTGGATGTGCAGCAGCAGCTAAGCTACAGTTAGCCTAGCCTAGCAGGGTTGACTGACTGACTGACTGGAGCTCAGCTAGCCTATAGCAACACTTAGCATCTTAGCTTAGCATGGCTAACGTCCACTACAGTGGGGAGTGGTATTATCAATATTCAACCATCATTCAGTTACACAAAGTTCATACATAGGGTGACATACAGCGTTTAAACCCCGGGGTTTTTATCAACGATGAGAACATTACAGTGTGTTTATGAATGAATGAGACACATTTAAAACGTTTATCAAAGATTATCCGCGCTTGTTTTCATTGAAGTCAAAAGCTAGCTTCACCAAGCTAGCAGCACTGTTAGCTAGCAGCGGACACACACACACACACACACACACACACACACACACACACACACACACACACACACACACACACACACACACACACACACACACACACACACACACAGTGGTGGAAACAAGTACTCGGGTGTTTTTACTTGAGTAAAAGTATCAGTGCTGCTCTGTAGAAATGTTCTGTTAAAAGTCCGGATTTCTAAATGTACTCGAGTAAAATAAATGTACTCGAGTAAAAGTACGAAAGTATTGGTATCAAAATGTACTTAGAAAGTACCCAAAGTAGAAAGTACACTCGTTGTGCAGAATGTTGTCCCGTTTTTTAAGTTTTCAAATGTATACAAATCTTTAGAAAATAGCAGATCTACAAGCTTGCGGATCTGTGATTTGTGAGCTTGTAGATCTGATTCAAATGGCCGAAATGTACATAGAGATGACGTGGTTCCGGTTAATGTAGGTTTTGTAATAATATTCAAAGTAACTAAAGCTTCCAAATAAATGTAGTGGAATAAAAAGTACACTATTTGGATCCAAAATGTGGTGGAGTACAGTAGAAGTAAAAGTACTGGAAATTGGACATTCTCAAGTAAAATTCCTTTTTTTTTCTTCCTATTGATTAATCACTCCACGGAGACTTGAGTTCAATATTATGTTTTGGTTTTTGTGACATTCTTAAGACACAAATGTAAATAAATAAATAAATAACCAGACTGTTTCCCTATCTGCTGCCATTCATTTGGGTCTCCATCCAGAATCGATGGGGCTAAATTTACTTTACTATAATCACATGTTTGGTCTTAGGAATGCAACAAATACAAAACAATAGTCTCCAAGTCTCCATGGCGTGAGTGATCAATGGGGTGAACTACTCCTTTAAGTACTCAAGTAAATCTACTCAGTTACTTTACACCACTACTACACACAGTCACACACATTACACTACAGCCATGATACTCCTAGCTGCCAGATAGTGATCCTCCCGTCCACACACACACACACACTGCTGCTGCTGCCACATAGTGCTCCATCCCAGTGTGTTAGCACACACACACACACACACACACACACACACACACACACACACACACACACACACACACACAACGGTCACAATCCCAGCCCAGTCGCCAGTAGTAACCCATCCTATCATCCTAGTCCTCCACACCACACCGCTGCCTCCTCCTCATGAAGGCCGGCCTCAGAGCCTCCATCCCGGGCTGGGCTCCTCCAGGAGGAGGAGGCCCGGCCCGGTGGGTCCGGAGCAGCAGCAGCAGCCAGGCCAGGCCGAGCACAGCGCTCTGTGCCCCGGACAACACACCACCCCCCTCCCCTCCTCTCCCCTATAGCGCGGACGGACGGACGGACCCCTCCCAGGGGGTCCGCCGGGTCTCGGGTTAAGGATACTGAGGGTCAACATCCTGGACTGGTAGTCGAAGGCCAGCACCTCCCCGGTGAGCCGCTGCTCCAGGCAGGTGGAGCAGGAGATGTGTGATCCTATGGTGAAGTACTCCCCCGGTCCAGGAGCCGCCATCTTCTGCTGCTAGCACCACACAGCCAGGCAGGAAGCAGCGCTCTGCGCAGGCGCGGGGACCACGCAGCAAGCCTGACTGACTGGCGGCCTGACGGGGAGGAGCATCATGACGTCACCACGCTGATGATGCTGGTTTTACGTCGTTGACGTTGTTACGTTACCAGAAACATTTCCTGTGGAAATCATAAGCCTCGGCTTTCTAGGATCTCCTTTTAGTTGAAAACTGTCATGAAACTGTACTTTTTTTTCTATTGCAAACTTCTAATAAATTCTTCAATCAATCAATCAATCAATGGATGTGAAATTTGGCCAGAATTATTATTATTAATTCCCCCTGGCTATGATTTATTTTTTATTGATGTATTGATAACTTGTCGTTTGTGCTTGTGTTGTACTGTACTGTAGTGTATTGTCTGTTTTGTATTGTCTTGTTGGTCCCTAAGCTAGATGCAGAATAGATAGCTTTAGGGCTTGACTCAAATCTCTGCTTCTGGGGGTCCCTGGGACTAAATATGTTGGGATTGCAGTGGCGGGGTAGAGTGGGATGAAGTTGCTTTGCAAGTTGCTGATCCGGTCTGGGTCTTTCCCGGACACGGAAACGTTTCTTTGCATGTATGTGTGCGTGTGAATAACCGGATACAGTAGGCGGGCTCTAGACCGGATCACACTGGTTTGATTCACAATAGAAAGCAGGCTTCCCACGGGTTCTGCAAAAGCCTGGTGAAGCGAGGTTAGTGGCTGGGTAGCTGGCGGGCCTGGCCATGGTGTGGAGCTCCATTATTATGATGATGGCCATTTCACCTTGTTTTCTTAAATGTTTATTTTCCCAACTCGTTTTTTAATAGTTTAATTTAACTAAATAAACAATACCATTAGTTATTTTTTCAATTATAGGCTTTCTTAAATCAAAAATACAATTAATTAGTAAGTTAATTTCATTAAAATAATAATTGCTAGAGCGCGGATTGGATAGACTTAGGGGCCAGGTAATGATTAAAATAAGTTGGTGAGCAAATTACATAGAGAGTGCTGTTCACATTCATTCACAAATACTTACTAGCCTATTACTACTACAACAACAACATAGGCCTACCACTAAACTGTTTCTGATGAAACTCAATGTTATGAAAACCTACATTTTATGGCATTTCATCATCACCATTGAGGTTCAGGTGCGTCACAAGGTGTGAGGTGGGCCTTGAACCCCCCTCCCCCCACGAAGAACATTCACAGGGGCCCCACAGTGAATCCTTGTACCTGCAGGGCCCAGAAGTAGGTTCAAGATGAAGGCTGCTAAATGCCTAAACTGTAAAGTGTGCCACAGGGAGTTCATTCCATAGTTTGGGGGCCAGGAGGGAGAAGAGTCTGGGACCAGAATACAAAAGAATACGCTATAATAAATAACAACACGAATAGTGTGTATTCTTAATGAATTGAATATAGGCCTACAATTGATTGATTGATTGATTGATTGAAGAATTTATTAGAAGTTTGCAATAGAAAAAAGTACAGTTTCATGACAGTACAAATCACTGGTACAAGGTCAACTAAAAGGAGATCCTAAAAGCCGAGGCTTATTTCCACAGGAACCACACTTTAAGTATCTCATATAACATTGAAAGACAGACGGATAGAACATACTTTATCTAGGATAATATCAGTTTCAAAAGCATAACATCAAATACAAAGGCAGAAAAAAAAGAAAAGGGGGGGGGGAGCATGGGGGCTTAGTCTATTTACAAGTCACTGGTAGCAGCTGTCTGAAGGTGACTTTTCATACCAATTTTGAAGGAGGCTAGGGATTTGCTCTCCTTTAAGGCTTGTGGAAGGGCGTTCCACATGTTGATGGTATAGCAGGAGAACGAGTTAGCGCCTTGTTTAGTGTTAAATCTACGTTGATGATGATTAGTGGAGCTGCCTCTGGTGTTGTGATCGTGAACATCCTTGACCTTTAAGAAGTAGTTTGCCAGGTACATGGGAATCTTGGAGGTGTAGTGTATCTTGTACACCAGGCCCATTGCAAGATGCTGTACTCTGTCAGCTACTTTGAGCCAACCCACGCTTTCGTGGTGATGATCGGTAAGGTGGGTCAGAGGAGGGAGACCAAGCACAACCCTAATTAGTTTGTTCTGGGCTGTTTGGAGCTTTAACTTTAAGGCAGCTGGGGCGTCGCGATACCAGACAAGGACTCCGTAATCAATGAGGGGCCCAATAAGAGCACCTCCTAGTGTCTTTCGGGATTTAATATTGATCAGCGGGGCAACCCTTTGCAAGAAACAAATTTGTTGGTTGACTTTTTTGATTACCTTGGTAGTCATTTTTTCACTGGATAGGTTAGCCTCCAGGATGCAACCCAGGTAGCAGATGTGTTTTTTTTTCTTTCTATCACAGTGTCACCTACTTTAAGTGTGACCACAAGACCACAATGGCAACAAGGGCTTTTTGTTATGCTTGTTTTAACAATCATTGTAAACTGTACCTCTGTAAAACCGCTCTGAAAAGTCACTTTTGTATAATATTGCAGGCTCTGTCTTGAGAGAATATGGGTAGTAACTGACCACATGTAATCAGAATACATAATTCAATTTACATTCAAATGAGCATTATTGTCATGAGTAAACATACTAAAGCAGTTGTCACAACACAATAAAAACGGTTTAAGAATGAAATGGGAAAGGTTTGTACAGTTGGAGGGGGTACAGCATTGTGCTAAACAGATGTACAGTTGGAGGGGGTACAGCATTGTGCTAAACAGATGCACAATGCAACAACATGTTGGCAAGGGAATACAGCTTTTTGAAACAAGCTCTTTCAAGATTTTGCAGTCACTTTTGGGACAATTCCCCCAAAACTATTTAAAATATAAGAATACAAAAAGCCTTGTGTGTTTAAAGGCAGCAGCTCTGCTTAGGCATACAGTATATGAGCAGCAGGTTTACGTCAGATTACATTGTGAACCAGATTGTAGGCTATTAGTTTGTAACTACAGTTTGATCAGTTTTCAACCCCCACTCCTGACAGGCGGACTCAACAGGAGAGCCCTGTTGTAGACAAAATCCACATCTCGGCTGCTGACATCTCTGCCTGATGTGAACACAATATCTGGGATATCTGGAATATCTTGCAGTGAACTGAAATGTGTGCCATTGTGATCAAACCAGTCTAGTTCTACAGTGTGCTGTTTACAAAAAATGACTGATAATGAAAATAAAAATAAATAAAAATCCCACATCTGTGATTTTTTCCAAACGTATTTCATAAGGTATGTGCTGGGTATGTACAGTATGTACAGTAGGTCTATGCACAGAGGTCAGTGTCTTTAAGGCGGTATTGAAAGTCCCTTTCCGGTCAACAGCTCACAGACAGACATCACCACTGCTGTGTTCTCATGGTTGTACTTCAGGATCAAGCACAGTTCTCTGGTTTCAATTACCTTTAATCTTAGTTTTTAAGTTGCTATAAACATATGTAGCGCTGTTTGTATGTCTTTATTCTAGTAACATATTTAATATATATATATATATTTGTTATTATTATTATTATTATTATTTTTTTACACATTTATGTATTTATGCTGTTGCTGTGGTTGTGCCATTGAATGGGTGGCAACTCTTTGTCATGGTGGTAATCTGTCATGAACTCAACTCATGAGTGTGTCTGACACACATTACATAGCCAAAGAGGCCTGTTGATTATCCTTACAATATGATGCTGGGATTTACTTAGAAATCAGATTTTAGATGTTTTATGGGAATCTAAGCAGAATTAGACATAGGCCTACAGACACACAGACATATTTTAAAAACGCCTATGAAAATACAATAAAAAAGTTAAATAAAAGTTCCTTTCAGATCTCCAAAAGCAAGGTTCTTGCTCCCCCTACAGGAGCTGTGGTGGAACTGCACGGCGTTTCCCATTAAAAGCTTGCATTGGAAGGAATCCTCAATGCTACTAGCATACAGTTATTATTACAGTTATTACAGTATATACAGTAGTACAGGTCGTTTCTAGAGCAGTGATAGACCAGTGTGTAGGACACATGGAGGCCGTGCACACCCAGGGCATCAGGCTAGCAGAGAGGCTGCAGCAAGCAGCCAGCGGTTCAGAGGGTCTCTGGCTGACTGTCACCCACATGGGGGACCCCAAGGCAGCCTTCCTGCTGCTCTTCCCTCTGTCTTACTTCACGGACCCCCGCACCGGGCTGGCCGTGCTGTGGGTGGCCGCCCTGGCCGAGTGGACCAACCTGCTCTGCAAATGGTAGGGAAGGAATTACATTTAATAATTAATGTTAACTCTATTTATTATAATACAAATACAAATGAGACACTGCAGTGTCCATTTTTTCATTCCAGTTGTATCACTGTATACTCTCACAGTTAAAACTGTAATAGTTGTTGAAATGAAGTTAATTGTAGTTATTAGGACAAAAAATATTATCTTCAAATTCTTCAAAAGTAGTTATTAATTCGTTAATGATGACCATGTAATTTAATGTAACTCTGAGACTAAATACAAATGGAATCAACACAGTGTCCATTTGATTGAATTTGTATTATGTATTATATTCTCAGTCATAGTCAGGACTATAATAGTTGTAGAAAATAAGTTATTTTAGTATTTTTATGTGTTTTCCCCGGTATATTGTAGTGAATGCAACTAAAAGTGAATTATTTTCTCTGTTTGGCTGCCAGCTCAACTTCCTTGATGGTGGAAAAAAACTGTCCGTCTGTGTTTACCGTCCGACTGGAAACGAATCTTAGGGCGGAACCTTTTATATAAATTGTTATTAACCACACATGAAATATGAGGCTTGTTTTTTATAAGAGATGGGATTTATGGTTCTTTGAAGTGAGCTGGATCTCTGGGATCCGTTCCTTTCAAAGAGCCGTTCAAAAGACTGGCTCATTCTAGTTACTAGTTACTTTGTAGATTTTGATTATAAAATACAAATTCACTTCAACCCTATACATTTAAGCCATATTATATAGGCTACATTTCCACCATTTGAAAATAGCAGATCTACAATCTACATTGAAAATATTTTCAATGTCGAAAATATTTGTCTACATTTTCGACATTGGAAAAACTGTGAAATAGGACATTCCGCATAATGATGACTATTTTCTACTAGGCCTATTGGTATTTTAAGTGCATTTTGATGCAGATACTTTTGTACTTTTACTCAAGTACATTTTAATTCCAAACTTCTACTTGTGGCAGAGTATTTCCACGTTGCAGTAGGACTATTGATACTTTTACATAAGTAAAGAAATTGAGTATACTTTTCCCACCACTGTTCATTAGAAAGGAACGGCTCCCTACTGCGAACCGGATCCCATAGTTAATTTCAAAGAGCTGTTCAAAAGACTCGTTCGCGAACGTCCCATCTCTATTTTTATACTATTTAAATCGTATTGAGGAAAAATAAATGCTGCTATTTGTTCCAAAAAGCTTCATACCATGTTTATACTGTACATACTGTACATACTGTACATACTGTACATGTTTATACTGTACATAACAACATGTTTATACTGTACATAACAACATGTTTATACTGTACATAACAACATGTTTATACTGTACATAACAACATGTTTATACTGTACATACTGTACATACTGTACATACTGTACATGTTTATACTGTACATAACAACATGTTTATACTGTACATACTGTACATACTGTACATACTGTACATGTTTATACTGTACATAACAACAACACAGTGGGTGCGTTTATATGCACATTCAGAATGGCATTCATAATGAACTTATTCCGAATAGAGCTTCATACCCAAACGTTTACATGGGACCTGAATACAAGTATCCCTCATTCCACTGTCATTTACATGACCAAAGGATTCATTCGGAATAGAACTTTGGGCATGCGCAAAGTAGGCCTACTTCAGGTCGGAGAAGGGGGGGGGGGGGGGGCAGTTCAGACAGCAGTTCATTCCGAATGGAGTGTTTATATGACAAATGTATCCCGATTGAAACGGCATAAACCACCTCTTCAGACCAGAATGAAAATTCATTCGGGTCAGACCAGAATGGCCATTCCTAAACGTTTATATGAGCATTTCTATTCTGAATGAGCAGTCATTCCGAATATAAGTGGAATACATTTGTGCATATAAACGCACCCACTGTGACTTAGCTCTGTTTAACACAATGCTGTACCCCAACCAACGGTATCATTTTATGTTCCCTATTTTCAACTGTTTTTATTATGTTTTGACACTTGCTTTGGCAATGTAAACGTATGTTTTCTCATGGCAATAAAGCTCATTTGAATTGAATTGAATTGAAGTGAAGTGAATTGAATTGAAGGAAGAAGATTTATTTGTTTTATATTGTTTGCAGGCTGCTCTTTGGTGAGAGACCGTTCTGGTGGATCGGTGAATCCGGTTTATTTCTCCACAATCCACCAGAAGTCCAACAGTTTGCCTCCACATGTGAAACTGGACCAGGTACACTTATCCTAACACCATTTATTTATGAATATACATGGTTTTGGAGGGGGTCCCCATGCAGATGAAAGTGGCAATTTAAGGACTTTTAAAACCTTTGTAATGCCTTGAAAAAACATTGTCCGAATAGTCAAACACTATAAGAAAGAGGCAAATAGCTATTTTCACAATATGAAACTGGAGCTGAGTCAAACTAAATGTAACGTGTGTGTGTGTGTGTGTGTGTGTGTGTGTGTGTGTGTGTGTGTGTGTGTGTGTGTGTGTGTGTGTGTGTGTGTGTGACTGTGTGTGTGTGTGTGTGTGTGTGTGTGTGTGTGTGTGTGTGTGTGTGTGCGTGTGTGTTCAGGCAGTCCTTCAGGTCATTCCATGGTGACAGCTGCAGTATGGTGGGTGGTGGTCTCCAAGCTGGCTTCATTTCTCTACAAACGCACTCACAGGTGGGTGGTAGGGTGGGTGGTGGTATGGTGGTGGTGTTATGATGGGTGGTGGTAGGGTGGGTGGTATGGTGGGTGGTGGGTGGTGTTATGGTGGGTGGTGGTAGGGTGGGTGGTATGGTGGTGGTGTTATGATGGGTGGTGGTAGGGTGGGTGGGGGGGTGAGTGGTGGGTGGTGTTATGGTGGGTGGTGGTCTCCAAGCTGGCTTCATTTCTCTACAAACGCACTCACAGGTGGGTGGTAGGGTGGGTGGTGGTATGGTGGGTGGTGTGGTGAGTGGTGGGTGGTGGTCTCCAACCTGGCTTCATTTAGCCCCTATCATAGTAGGCACCGTGATGGTATAAAGTCGTAAATAAGTCTTGTTAAGTCATAAAACTACAACATTACGTCATTACTATGGTGGGTGGTGGTCTCCAACCTGGGTTCAATCTCTCTTCAGCAGCACTCACAGGTGGGTGGTATGGTGGGTGGGGGTATGGTGGTGGTGGTATTATGATGGGTGGTGGTAGGGTGGGTGGTATGGTGGGTGGGGGTATGAAGGTGGTGTTATGATGGGTGGTGGTAGGGTGGGTGGTATGGTGGGTGGGGGTATGAAGGTGGTGTTATGATGGGTGGTGGTAGGGTGGGTGGGTGGTGTTAGGGTGGGTGGTGGTCTCCAACCTGGGTTCAATCTCTCTTCAGCAGCACTCACAGGTGAGTGCTGCTTATCTTGTTGTAATGTGATATACAAACAAAAATAAAACACACCCTAAATGTGATATACAAATACAAATAAAACACACCCTAAACCATAGACATTCATGCCCTTATATTGTTTCAAAAAGAGCTTATCATTATTTAGTAGTAGTAGTAGTGTAGCCTCGGCGGGGAGGCGAACCCGGGACCCCGATATCCCATGTACGCTGTACGTTACCAGTCAGCCAAAGAGCCAGGCTCGCTAGGCGAGCAGCAACGCACACACCGTATAGCCTACAGTACTAGTACAATTAGACATAGCCTCTTAAAACAATCTATACACCGTGTATTATGTTTGTATCTCCAGCGTGTTAATGTCCTCTCTTCCATACCTGTGCTACATGGTGATGTGATGTATTGTTTCCATAGTGTGTTGCTGTCCAGTCTTCCATACCTGTGCTACATGGTGATGTGATGTATTGTATTTCCATAGCATACTGCTGTCTTCTCTTCCATACCTGTGCTACGTGGTGATGCTGGGGGCAGTAGGCGTGTCCAGGGTCTTCATCCTGGCTCACTTCCCCCATCAGGTCCTGGCCGGCTCCATCGCAGGTCAGAACTACACCCTTCATTTGTACAGTAAGAACTAGCGTAACAGTTAGGTCAGAACTACACCCTTCATTTGTACAGTAAGAACTAGCTAACAGTTAGGTCAGAACTACACCCTTCATTTGTACAGTAAGAACTAGCTAACAGTTAGGTCAGAACTACACCCTTCATTTGTACAGTAAGAACTAGCTAACAGTTAGGTCAGAACTACACCCTTCATTTGTACAGTAAGAACTAGCGTAACAGTTAGGTCAGAACTACACCCTTCATTTGTACAGTAAGAACTAGCTAACAGTTAGGTCAGAACTACACCCTTCATTTGTACAGTAAGAACTAGCTAACAGTTAGGTCAGAACTACACCCTTCATTTGTACAGTAAGAACTAGCTAACAGTTAGGTCAGAACTACACCCTTCATTTGTACAGTAAGAACTAGCTAACAGTTAGGTCAGAACTACACCCTTCATTTGTACAGTAAGAACTAGCTAACAGTTAGGTCAGAACTACACCCTTCATTTGTACAGTAAGAACTAGCGTAACAGTTAGGTCAGAACTACACCCTTCATTTGTACAGTAAGAACTAGCTAACAGTTAGGTCAGAACTACACCCTTCATTTGTACAGTAAGAACTAGTGTAATAGTTAGGTCAGAACTACACCCTTCATTTGTACAGTAAGAACTAGCGTAACAGTTAGGTCAGAACTACACCCTTCATTTGTACAGTAAGAACTAGCTAACAGTTAGGTCAGAACTACACCCTTCATTTGTACAGTAAGAACTAGTGTAACAGTTAGGTCAGAACTACACCCTTCATTTGTACAGTAAGAACTAGTGTAACAGTTAGGTCAGAACTACACCCTTCATTTGTACAGTAAGAACTAGCTAACAGTTAGGTCAGAACTACACCCTTCATTTGTACAGTAAGAACTAGTGTAACAGTTAGGTCAGAACTACACCCTTCATTTGTACAGTAAGAACTAGCTAACAGTTAGGTCAGAACTACACCCTTCATTTTTACAGTAAGAACTAGTGTAACAGTTAGGTCAGAACTACACCCTTCATTTGTACAGTAAGAACTAGCGTAACAGTTAGGTCAGATCTACACCCTTCATTTGTACAGTAAGAACTAGTGTAACAGTTAGGTCAGAACTACACCCTTCATTTGTACAGTAAGAACTAGCGTAACAGTTAGGTCAGAACTACACCCTTCATTTGTACAGTAAGAACTAGTGTAACAGTTAGGTCAGAACTACACCCTTCATTTGTACAGTAAGAACTAGCTAACAGTTAGGTCAGAACTACACCCTTCATTTGTACAGTAAGAACTAGTGTAACAGTTAGGTCAGAACTACACCCTTCATTTGTACAGTAAGAACTAGTGTAACAGTTAGGTCAGAACTACACCCTTCATTTGTACAGTAAGAACTAGCTAACAGTTAGGTCAGAACTACACCCTTCATTTGTACAGTAAGAACTAGTGTAACAGTTAGGTCAGAACTACACCCTTCATTTGTACAGTAAGAACTAGCTAACAGTTAGGTCAGAACTACACCCTTCATTTGTACAGTAAGAACTAGTGTAACAGTTAGGTCAGAACTACACCCTTCATTTGTACAGTAAGAACTAGCGTAACAGTTAGGTCAGATCTACACCCTTCATTTGTACAGTAAGAACTAGTGTAACAGTTAGGTCAGAACTACACCCTTCATTTGTACAGTAAGAACTAGTGTAACAGTTAGGTCAGAACTACACCCTTCATTTGTACAGTAAGAACTAGTGTAACAGTTAGGTCAGAACTACACCCTTCATTTGTACAGTAAGAACTAGCTAACAGTTAGGTCAGAACTACACCCTTCATTTGTACAGTAAGAACTAGTGTAACAGTTAGGTCAGAACTACACCCTTCATTTGTACAGTAAGAACTAGCTAACAGTTAGGTCAGAACTACACCCTTCATTTGTACAGTAAGAACTAGTGTAACAGTTAGGTCAGAACTACACCCTTCATTTGTACAGTAAGAACTAGCGTAACAGTTAGGTCAGATCTACACCCTTCATTTGTACAGTAAGAACTAGTGTAACAGTTAGGTCAGAACTACACCCTTCATTTGTACAGTAAGAACTAGCGTAACAGTTAGGTCAGAACTACACCCTTCATTTGTACAGTAAGAACTAGCTAACAGTTAGGTCAGAACTACACCCTTCATTTGTACAGTAAGAACTAGCGTAACAGTTAGGTCAGATCTACACCCTTCATTTGTACAGTAAGAACTAGTGTAACAGTTAGGTCAGAACTACACCCTTCATTTGTACAGTAAGAACTAGCGTAACAGTTAGGTCAGAACTACACCCTTCATTTGTACAGTAAGAACTAGTGTAACAGTTAGGTCAGAACTACACCCTTCATTTGTACAGTAAGAACTAGCTAACAGTTAGGTCAGAACTACACCCTTCATTTGTACAGTAAGAACTAGCGTAACAGTTAGGTCAGATCTACACCCTTCATTTGTACAGTAAGAACTAGTGTAACAGTTAGGTCAGAACTACACCCTTCATTTGTACAGTAAGAACTAGCGTAACAGTTAGGTCAGAACTACACCCTTCATTTGTACAGTAAGAACTAGCTAACAGTTAGGTCAGAACTACACCCTTCATTTGTACAGTAAGAACTAGCTAACAGTTAGGTCAGAACTACACCCTTCATTTGTACAGTAAGAACTAGCTAACAGTTAGGTCAGAACTACACCCTTCATTTGTACAGTAAGAACTAGCTAACAGTTAGGTCAGAACTACACCCTTCATTTGTACAGTAAGAACTAGCGTAACAGTTAGGTCAGAACTACACCCTTCATTTGTACAGTAAGAACTAGCTAACAGTTAGGTCAGAACTACACCCTTCATTTGTACAGTAAGAACTAGCTAACAGTTAGGTCAGAACTACACCCTTCATTTGTACAGTAAGAACTAGCGTAACAGTTAGGTCAGAACTACACCCTTCATTTGTACAGTAAGAACTAGCGTAACAGTTAGGTCAGAACTACACCCTTCATTTGTACAGTAAGAACTAGCGTAACAGTTAGGTCAGAACTACACCCTTCATTTGTACAGTAAGAACTAGCGTAACAGTTAGGTCAGAACTACACCCTTCATTTGTACAGTAAGAACTAGCGTAACAGTTAGGTCAGAACTACACCCTTCATTTGTACAGTAAGAACTAGCGTAACAGTTAGGTCAGAACTACACCCTTCATTTGTACAGTAAGAACTAGCGTAACAGTTAGGTCAGAACTACACCCTTCATTTGTACAGTAAGAACTAGCGTAACAGTTAGGTCAGAACTACACCCTTCATTTGTACAGTAAGAACTAGTGTAACAGTTAGGTCAGAACTACACGCTTCATTTGTACAGTAAGAACTAGCGTAACAGTTAGGTCAGAACTACACCCTTCATTTGTACAGTAAGAACTAGCGTAACAGTTAGGTCAGAACTACACCCTTCATTTGTACAGTAAGAACTAGCGTAACAGTTAGGTCAGAACTACACCCTTCATTTGTACAGTAAGAACTAGCGTAACAGTTAGGTCAGAACTACACCCTTCATTTGTACAGTAAGAACTAGCGTAACAGTTAGGTCAGAACTACACCCTTCATTTGTACAGTAAGAACTAGCGTAACAGTTAGGTCAGAACTACACGCTTCATTTGTACAGTAAGAACTAGCGTAACAGTTAGGTCAGAACTACACCCTTCATTTGTACAGTAAGAACTAGCTAACAGTTAGGTCAGAACTACACCCTTCATTTGTACAGTAAGAACTAGCGTAACAGTTAGGTCAGAACTACACCCTTCATTTGTACAGTAAGAACTAGCGTAACAGTTAGGTCAGAACTACACCCTTCATTTGTACAGTAAGAACTAGTGTAACAGTTAGATGGGTTAAACTATGTACAGTAAGAACTAGTGTAACAGTTAGATGTACAGTAAGAACTAGCTAACAGTTAGATGGGTTAAACTATGGGAAAAGCCTTATAGTGATTGTGTAGCTATTAGGAGAATATTTAAAAACAGGATTATGATTTTCTAAGTAAACTATTATTTTTGCTTGCAGCAGATTCCTTTTTAATGGGTTGTAAACGATAGGCAAAGAATAAGCAAAAAGAATAAAACTTTTTTTTTTTTTTTTCAAT
>NC_137825.1:2023435-2058435 GCF_963921795.1 Nannobrachium achirus | reverse complement strand
TGCTGTGCCGCTAAAATCTGGAACGCCCTACCGAAGGCCTTAAAGGAGTGCAAATCCCTAACTTCCTTTAAAACCGCTCTGAAAAACCACTTACAGGAGGCTGCCGCTCCAAACTGGTTGAAAAGTGTGTAAATACCATTTATTGTTTATTATTAGTTTTTTTACATTTGATATATCTTTTATATTTTCTGCATACTACTGTTTTTATCGTCAGTCATTTATGAGTTTGAAAAGGACAAGCCTACATCATTCTTGTGGTGTTTATCCTTTTAGTTGACCTCATGTAACCTTTCCTATGCAAACGTCTAATAAAGTCTTCAATCAATCAATCAATCAATGTTGATGCCTCTGCTGATGATATGGCAGCATCGCTGACACACGCTCAGCGTTGACATACTGTAGAATGCAGCATCAACAGCAGGGGGTTTTCAAGTGGGTGACGGGGCACCCTGGGGTGCTGTGACGGCAGTCCAGGGGTGCCACAAGATCATTTGATAATATTTGGAAATTATTTGGACACTTGAAAAAATATTATTAGTATCATTTTAAACTTGAAGTACAAAGTCATTGTCAGTCAGTTCTAACCAAAATGGCCATTATCTCAACGTTTTCCTCGCAACATAATCACTAAAATATCGTCACTGTCGGGCAGAAACCTTGTGTCTCCTCATGTATTTTGCCCTGCTTCATCATACAAGACTGTCGCACAAAACTAGTGAAAACAGCCAATCTGCACACAACGCCTCGCATTGCGAGGCGTTGTGTGCTTGTAGATCTGCTGTTTTCACTAGTTTAGTACATTTTAAAGATGATGAATACAAAACGAACGGTTTTGGACATACAAGGTTTCCACCCGACAACGACGATATGCTATAAATATAAGGTGCTGGGAGTGAAAATTATAATTTAGGGGTGCCTCGGATTAAAAAAAAACATTTATGGGGTGCCCTGAGACACAAAAAGTTTGGGAACCCCTGATCTACACCAGTGGCTGTCAAAAACCTTCAGGCCAAAACCCCCACCGAAATGATCATATTTGAATTTCTCATTCTGTTGGTTCCACTGTGAAAATATCAGATCTACAAGCTCATCAGCAATTGAAATGTATTTTTTCTTAGGTAATATTTCACAAATTGGCCAATGTGTGCCAATTTGTTTTGTATTGTTTTGACACAGCAGTCTTATTCAGTTTAAATGTTATTTTAAGTACTAAAAAGGCCTTAAACGTTCTTAAATTGTAATTGTGTAATGTGTATACACTCACACTGTATGTTGGTTTGTTTACTGTTGAGATAACCGGGCTCCCCCAGAGTTAGTGTGGAAGAGTCCTTGAGCAAGACTCTGAACCCCTAACTGCTCCTGATGAGCAGGTTGGTGTTAATTATCAAGACTCTGAACCCCTAACTGCTCCTGATGAGCAGGTTGGTGTTAATTATCAAGACTCTGAACCCCTAACTGCTCCTGATGAGCAGGTTGGTGTTAATTATCAAGACTCTGAACCCCTAACTGCTCCTGATGAGCAGGTTGGTGTTAATTATCAAGACTCTGAACCCCTAACTGCTCCTGATGAGCAGGTTGGTGTTAATTATCAAGACTCTGAACCCCTAACTGCTCCTGATGAGCAGGTTGGTGTTAATTATCAAGACTCTGAACCCCTAACTGCTCCTGATGAGCAGGTTGGTGTTAATTATCAAGACTCTGAACCCCTAACTGCTCCTGATGAGCAGGTTGGTGTTAATTATCAAGACTCTGAACCCCTAACTGCTCCTGATGAGCAGGTTGGTGTTAATTATCAAGACTCTGAACCCCTAGTTGCTCCTGATGAGCAGGTTGGTGTTAATTATCAAGACTCTGAACCCCTAACTGCTCCTGATGAGCAGGTTGGTGTTAATTATCAAGACTCTGAACCCCTAACTGCTCCTGATGAGCAGGTTGGTGTTAATTATCAAGACTCTGAACCCCTAACTGCTCCTGATGAGCAGGTTGGTGTTAATTATCAAGACTCTGAACCCCTAACTGCTCCTGATGAGCAGGTTGGTGTTAATTATCAAGACTCTGAATCCCTAACTGCTCCTGATGAGCAGGTTGGTGTTAATTATCAAGACTCTGAATCCCTAACTGCTCCTGATGAGCAGGTTGGTGCCAAGCATGGTTTACTCTGACATCACTGTATGAATGTGTGTGTGAATGGGTGAATGCAATGAATGTGTGTGTGTGAATGGGTGAATGTAATGAATGTGTGTGTGAATGGGTGAATGCAATGAATGTGTGTGTGAATGGGTGAATGTAATGAATGTGTGTGTGAATGGGTGAATGTAATGCATGTGTGTGAATGGGCGAATGTAATGAATGTGTGTGTGAATGGGTGAATGTAATGAATGTGTGTGTGTGCGTGTGCGTGTGTGTGTGTGTGTGTGTGTGTGTGTGTGTGTGTGTGTGTGTGTGAATGTCATGCACAGTCATTGTAAAGCTCCTTATTGGATAAATCCGTTATACTGTATGAATGCACCCTTTGCTATCATTTGGGGACCCCCTGTTCTAGAACCACTGACCAACACCATATGGGGACCCCCTGTTCTAGAACCACTGACCAACACCATATGGGGACCCCCTGTTCTAGAACCACTGACCAACACCATATGGAGACCCCCTGTTCTAGAACCACTGACCAACACCATATGGGGACCCCCTGTTCTAGAACCACTGACCAACACCATATGATATCCATGATATGAAAAACCCTCTCATTGAAGTAGAAAAACAACGAACATGCAGGCGCGTTTCAGCTTTGAACCATTTATAAATATGTTATCTTATTTCTTTCAATACATGTTTTGTTGTTTTGTTATGACTGTACAGGTTACAATCAGTTATGAGATAAAAACCACATTCTTTTTTGTTGTTTTTAATTAAACATTTTCTTTTCTTCTTTTTTTTTTAATCACAGCGATCTGAAAGCTCACATTTACAGACAAGAGAGAAACTCCGCTCAGCAAGCAAATACATTAAAATAAAATAAAATAAAATCATCTCTTTTTCCGTTCTTTTTTCATGAGAGTCTTTGCTTTTTGTCTGGTGAGGTTCAAAGAAAAAAAAAGGGGGGGGGGGGGGAAGACGATATTCTCGTTGGGGTGGGGAGGGAAGGACGGACGGACGGACGGACGGAAGTCAGGACTCCACGTTGTTTTTAAAATCTTTTAAACACCAGAATCTGAACATCTTCTGCTGTACAGGGTTTTACTGCTGGAGCTCTGCTTAGAGAGGATATCACATGCTTCTGTCTATTTACAGCGGGAAAAATTAATATACATCGACAGTTGAGAAAACAAAAAAATCCCAGCCCCCCCCCCCCCCCACCAATAGTCCCCCGTATTTAAATGAAGTATATTATATTATTATATTACACATCCATACCTGATTGGATGGACATCTCTCTCTAGGAGGCTTGATGAGAACAGACAGTTTTAAAAGAGACCGTCTCTGATTCTAGCGTCTTATTATCATACAGGACTCCTATATTATATTATATTATATTATATTATATTATATTATATTATATTATATCGCTCATAGGACTCAAAGCTCCTACAGACTTACTGTATTGCCATGTCAAACAAAACCACAACTCAGACGCTACACCGTATGCACATCAAAGTACGCGACCTTTGCGAAAACAGACAAGCTACAAGCTCACAATGCGACGCAGCGTGAGCTTGAAGCTCGGCTATTCTCGTCTGCCATCGACCCCCCCCCCCCCCCCCCCCCCCCCCCCCCACCCCGCACCCCGCACCCAGTCATCACGATGCCAGGGTTCATGTCGCTGATTTGCGGTCGATTATTTTGGAACGATGGGATGATGTTGAACGTATACTTGAATGTGTAAAGATCGGACGAAATGACGGAAGCAAATGGTCTAAGCTGGAGAGAGTGGCGCATGGTTGAGGTGCCTGGAAAGTATGCAATCAACCAATCTGTAATTTCAGAAAATAATAATCTGTGTATTTTTTTATTTGGCCATCTGTGAAGAAGTCTAATTTGTCCTTGTTGTGGTGAGCATTGTCAGCATGATCTCAGGGAGCACGATCGATGTAAGCCATTTACCATGAGAGGGAGTGGGTTGTTGGCTGATTTACCACTGTTTTTGTTGCCAAACGACCCTCGAATGGTACATTGCTTTTCTACCACTTCTACCATATAAATGAAAGAAAACACAGTTGTAACTTGCAAGGTTATTTAGTTACGATCAACTGCAACACAACAGTGGGTGGGGTCCATGAGCCAACTCAAGGTTATTGACTGATTTACCACTGTTTTAAGCCAATCAGAATCCAGTATCTGAACATGTGACCACAAAAAGTGGTAGAAATATATGTACACACCCACAATACGGCATTTTAACAACCTGTGCTATAAATGTCTATACATTATTCACCTGCTTTTAAAATCGTTTGCCGGTTGTACAGGATACAGTATTTTCATTCTGCACAGATCTGTAAATCATATATTATCTATGTGTGTGTGTGTGTGTGTGTGTGGGGGGGGGGGGGGGCATGGCGTCGCGCGTTCCACTTTCTCCAAAGTTGCTCAATCATCAAGAATAAAAGCATAAGTAACAGACATAAAGTGCACTCTCAGTTAAATAACTTCACAGGCTTTGCTAGTGCAGAGGATGGTTTGAAAACGTAAAAAAAGAATATGGTTCAAAAATACGTTTAAAAAAAAAACGATGACAGAATGAAAAGAAACCCTAACTAGAAGCAGTGCTCTTCCGAGCACAGGTCTCCACCAGGCCAGGCGGCCTGTTATAGCGCCACCATGAGGCTGATTTGAAAAGTTTGAAGTGGCATTTCTGCCTCGGGCCTAGTGGGAACGTGCGTGGAAATTTCACAAAAATCGCACGCTGTGTTCGTGATTTGAGGCATTTTGTTCAAAACTGACCAATCTTACAAACTTTGAAAGCCAATCTCAGCCAATCAGGATGGAAAATTATGGACAATCAGACAGATCCATGTCGATCACATGACTGTAGAGATACTGTCTACCGATTTGCGTGATTTTTGGACAAAATCTGTAGGAGTACTGGCCAAAAGGTAGTTTTGCACAAATTGGCCTCCTGGTGGCGCTAGAACAGGCCCATGTGAAAAATGTGGGGCAGAGGTTCTGAATTGGCATCCAGGGAGTGTGTGTGCTCAGTTTGGCAGCGACCGGGCCAACAGCACCGGAGATTAGCTGGTAACAAACTGGAGGACACACGGACGCACGCCACGGACGGACGGAGGCGAAAACATACTCTCCCCCAAGCCTTCAGCTGGTGGAGACAATGAAAAGAAACCCTATTTAGTTGACAGTGGTTTGTGTAAAGCAGTGTTTGGGTGTCTCCCCATACAGTACCTTATAATCAGTGTTGCATCGGTGAGTTCATGCTTCGGTGGGAACGCTGTTTTAACATTTGGGATGCCATTATTTTTGTAATTATTTGGATACAGAGTGCCGCCATTCACTGCGCTTTATTTTGAAGAGCCCCGGAAGCCACGATCGTGTCCATGTTGTGGAAATTCACTAAGATCCCGATGTTGACCCGACCGGGGAGTTTACTTTCACACGGAAATGAAACATTCTAACCGCGGCTCAGTGTCACTGTGGAAAAATGCGTTTCTCTGCTATCAAAGCATTTTTTTGGATGTAGATTCGGAGATTAAGCCGTTTCTTTGCCGTCGCAACGAATAGGAGCCTATGGAGATTAGACGCTTCCTGATGATGGCAGCCGAGTTGCATCATGGGATGTGAAGTTCTTTCGCTCACCAGCCGCCGCAGCGGCACCAGTGGTTGTTACCATGGTAGCCAGGTAACACGTCTCTGGACGTGATAACGGGGCCGTGGCGTCGCACCGTACCGCAGTCATTCTTATCACCTTCCTGGAAGTCTTTGGCATTGGCATCGGAAGTGTTTTAATGACGTCACACGCTGGCACCTACACTGCAGCAGTCAGCAGGTCACACAGTGGAGCGTTGATATGCATCCAGCCTCCACGCTGGCTTAGACTAGCCTGGAGTGAAGTTGTTGTTGAAGTGTGAACTTAAAGGGGCTACACCATGAATTTTAATTTTTCCAGTTTTTATGTACTTTTTTGGTGTCCCACCAGCAAGTTCTATCCTCACAAAGTCCTATTTCTGACCATTGTGTCTTTCTCAGTTTATGGGCAGATCTGTGTAAGCAGGTCTCAGAACGGGCTGTCTGAGAAAGGTCCCGATTGTGAAGTGACAATCGGGACCTACTGGCCTGAGAAGGAGGCAGGAGGAGCTGGGAGAGGGTTGGGGAGGGGAGGGGTGGGCAGGCCTGCTGAGCAGAAGGTGGGGAGGAGTGTGGGGCCAAAACTGGCTCAATAGCGCAGTCCTCCCAATCAGGACAAGGTGGTACTGCAGCTGAAAATGCTCTGAAAGCCAGGCAGAAATGACAGGGGCTCTGTATTCAGGAATGGTAATTTAGGCTCAAACCTTTTGAAAAACGTTTTTTGGGACACAAAAAATGTTATATAAACTATTTTTAAATGCATGGTGTAGGAGCTTTAAGGGTTGTTTTTAATCGCCGTGTGTGCGTGAGCGATGCGTGCTCCTGCTCAAAAGTCTTGGGGCGGTGTTCAATAAGCCATGCAACACTGGTTATAAACTTACTGTAAGTCTCTCATACAGTACTGTATTATACTCTAATATTTATCTGTACTCTACTTGGTTTATACTAGTCTGCGCGGCGGCGCGACGCACCGCTAACAGCCAGCTCTACAATCTGTGTTGTGAGCTTATAGAAACGGCTGTGTCCGGTGCAACGACATACAGTACAGTGTAAAGCATCCTGTTCAGAGATCACATCACCACATTATTAGATATTATTATTATTATTATACGGTAGGTGTTATGAGTTGTTACATGACACATGGATGGATGGAGCCTATATAATAATGTCAAAAGAAGATTTTCTTTTGTTTACAACCCATGTAGCGGAAACAAACTCAAAATAAATGTATTGCACTCTTGGCCATAACTGTAGCGTCTGAAGTACAGCAATCTAAGAGAGAAACCTTCGTGGATTAGTCTGCGAAACCGTCTCGCTGGCTCGTACGGAAAAAAAGAAATGACGACAAATCCTTCATTCTTGTCCTGACGAGCACACAGTTAAGCAAGGATTCAAAGGTTTCTTTATTGATTGGGAGCTTTTCTTTTTCTTTTCTTTTTAAGTCAAAGATGTGGAGGAAGGTTTAGGAGATTGAAGCCTTGGCAGTTAGTTTAACTTCACTCTAAGGCATTATCATGAGGTCTGTTTTATATATATATTATATACGTGTACAGTAAGAACTGTTTTATATGTAAGTTTACAGTAAGAACACGTTGAACACATTGTATGTACAGTAGAGCATCCGTCTACCTGAGCCTGCAAACCTCGGGACAAAAAGAAAAAGAGAATCATGGAAAAAAAAACAAAAGAGGAAACAAACCAGTAAGATGCAAAAATATATTCTCGTAACGTGTGCGTTTTCCCCCGTCGTTACATGCAACTTAATAAAAGAAAGCATTTTTTATAACAGCAACTCAGACATTACCCAGAGATCTCGTAAAAGGCGCGCTCATGCACGTTTTCCTATTTTTGCGATCAACTTTCGGGACTTGTGCGTCGATGCGTTCGTCCAAAACGCAAACCTTTTCGCTGTGAGCTCCAACCAACTCCATTCCTTCGTTCATTCCCACGGGAGGAGCTTGAGATTAGTGAGGACTCTACGGAACGGGAGGGAGCTTGAGATTAGCGAGGACTCTACGGAACGGGAGGGAGCTTGAGATTAGCGAGGACTCTACGGAACGGCGATGGACGAAAAAGCTTGTTTATCTTTGTGAAATATGAAACAATGGAGTTCATTCTGTCACTCAGAGTTGGTCTCCTGTCCCTTGTTGCCCCCCCCCCCTGTCAGGTTGACCACACCCATCTGTGAAGGCAGGGTTTTCAACAGAATACAATTCAACGCCAAACTATGTTTTTGTATATCTATGTACAATATATAACTTAATTATAAATATTGTCGTTTTTCTCTTAAGTACTGAGTTGTCGCGTTGCTTAGTATTATTATTATTCCCCCCCCCCCCCCCCCCCAGTGATCAATTTACAGTATCGGACATAGGATATTGTATTACACAGAACGTTTAAGCCCCGATTACACCTGCGCGCCGGGAGCTCGCCGGAGACGGCTGATCTCCGAGCTCGGAGGGAGATGGGCTACGTGGTTCCCCGGCCGCTCGACACCGGGACGCAAACCAGGACTAGATGGGGGCGTGGAGAGCCTATGACTGGAGAGCCTATGACTGGAGAGCCTATGACTGGAGAGCCTATGACTGGAGAGCCTATGACTGGAGAGCCTATGACTGGAGAGCCTATGACTGGAGAGCCTATGACTGGAGAGCCTATGACTGGAGAGCCTATGACTGGAGAGCCTATGACTGGAGAGCCTATGACTGGAGAGCCTATGACTGGAGAGCCTATGACTGGAGCAACCTTTGTTAAGAGCACACTTTGAAAGAACAGAAGATGGATACGCAAAAAAGAAAAGAAATCCACAAGCACAGAGAGTTCACACGGCTTCCTGCATCCGCTGTCACAGTCTGGCGCGCGCAGCGTTGGCTTTGTGCCACACAACCTCGTAGATACGGCGTGTGTCCTTGACCGCCGTACGAGATCCCACGTGTCCTTTTTTCCCCTCGTAAAGAACACAACGAGACCAAATGATGGCTTCTTATATCAGTCGTTAGTCCTAGAACCAGTCTGCTGTGTCCGCTTTGTGTCTGCCTCCCCGCTGGGAGCAGGACTGGGATCTTATCCTTATGTCCTCACCAGGAGTCTGATTCCGTGCCACACGCACACGCGTGAGCGTGCATGCGCACACCCTCACACACACACACACATACACACGCTCACAAACACTCACACACACAAGAGGTCAGCAGCATCTGCTGTAGAGCCAAACATTCTCTGTGGTCTCCTGCTCTCTCTCTCTCTCTCTCTCTCTCTCTCTCTCTCTCTCTCTCTCTCTCTCTCCCTGTCCCCCACACGGGGCTCCGCCCCCCAGGGGGGGGGGGGTCACACGTTGGACTCCACAAACGGTCTCTTTGGTTTGATGGGCGAGGTGGGCGGGGCCTGGGTCCGGGAGTCGCGGGACAGCTGGCGGTACATGTTGTCCTGGTAGGCCTGGGCCACGGGCAGCGTCCGCGCCACCTTGACGTCGGGGTAGGTGGGCGCCTGGCTGACGCGCTCCAGGATGTCGCCGCCCCCCAGGCCGCCGCGGGAGCCGCCGTTGGCCAGCTTGCCCAGCGAGGAGGAGGGGGGGGGCTGGGGGGCGTAGTAGCCGTCGTCGTCCAGCAGGTGGCCGTTCTGGGCGTTGTTGGTCTTGTTGTAGTAGGCAATGTTACCCAGCGAGGTGGGCGGGCTGTACCCGCCCTGCCCGGGCGAGGTGGGCGAGGTGTCCATGGAGGTCAGGGCCCAGGGCCGCTGGCCCCCCGCTGGCTGGTGCAGGTACTGCGCCGTGCGCGCCGTCTTGTCTATGATGCCCATGAAGGGCGTGGTCCGAGAGCGCGTGGACCCCGCCTCCCCCGGGTAGGCCCCGCCCTGCGGGGGCGAGATGGGCGAGAGGTCGTCACCGTAGGCCACGCCCCCCTGCAGGGGGATCTCCATCTGGCCCCGGGGGGCCGGGCCCCCCCCCCGCCCCCGCGATGCTGCTGCTGGAGGGCGAGAAGCGCAGCCCCACGCTCTGCGAGTGGATGAGGGGGCGTGGCGTGGGCGCGCCGTGCTGCTTCATCTCTGTGGTGTTGGCGCTGACGGGCCGCCGCCCGCCGCCCCCCCCCATGTGCGGCGGGGTCATCTCAGGCGAGCCCAGCTGGCACTGTGGCGTCATGACGTGCTCCGACACCGGGTAGTAGGCGGCCGATTGGCTGCGGCTGATCTGCGGCGTCTGGCCGTAGCGCAGGGGGCCCCCCGGGCCCCCGCCTCCCCCCGGACCCCCGCTGCTGGCGCGGTAGGCAGAGGAGGGGCGCTGGGGCAGCTCCGCCTCCCCGGCCCCTCCCCGCCCCCCGTGCTGACAGAGGGCCCCGGCGCTCAGGCTGGCCTGCACCTGCAGCGGGGGCCGTCCGTCCAGAGACGGCTGGTACACCAGACGGCTCTCCACCACGTCCACCGAGCCCCCCTGGTAGCGGCCCCCCATGGAGTGGCCCCCCATGGAGTGGCCCCCCATGGAGTGGCCCCCGCCGTAGCCGCCGTTGCCCCCCAGCGTGGCGGGCTGGTTGGTGCGCACGATCTGCGCGATGGAGGGCTGCAGGCGCAGGCCCTGAGCCTGGTGGTGCTGCTGCGCGGAGAGGCCCTGCTGGGCCTGGTGGTGCTGCTGCGCGGAGAGGCCCTGGGCCTGGTGGTGCTGCTGGGAGCTCATCTGGAAGGAGCGCTGGCTGCTCATCTTGGACAGCGGGGACTTGGGCCGTCCGGGGAGCTGCTCCGTCTGGTAGCGCTGCACCGGGGAGCCCGACGCAGAGCGGTACAGGCACACCGCCTCCACCGGGGGGCTGGCGCGGTACTGGGCCTGGGCCGCGCGGCGCAGGGGCGACGGGGGCGGGCTCTGGTGCTCCATCCCCCCTCCTCCCCCTCCCCCGCCCCCCATGGGCAGCGGGGGGCTGAAGCGGTAGGACGGCTGGTGGACGGGCGAGTCGTGCTGCAGCGGTGGGCTGTGGGCGGCCGAGCGGGACGAGGCGTAGTGGGAGGAGTTATGGTGATGCGTGGGCGACAGGGCAGAGGGTGACGGAGAGCGGTGGTAGGTGGGGCGGGTGGGCGAGGACATGGAGGAGGAGGTCTGGGCCTGGTGGTGCTGGTGGGGGTGGGGGTGGTGGTAGGGGTCGTAGGGCGAGGAGGAGGAGCCTCCGTACATCTGGGTGGGGGACAGCGAGGGGCTCGGGGCCGCGGCGGGCAGCGATGAAGAGGAGGAGGAGGTGTGGTGGTTGTTGTTGACCAGGTGGTGGTGCTGTTCAGGCAGACCCACCGTCATGGACTCCAGCTCCTGCACCAGGTAGTCGTCCTCGTCCTCGAACAGGTCCTGCACAGGCTCCATGTCCTCAAGGCGGGGCTCCGGGGGAGGGGGCAGGGCCAGGGGGAGGGGCAGGGACAGGCACAGGGACTCCTCCTCCCCGTCCTCCTCTTCCTCCTCCTCCTCCTCCTCCTCTGGGGGCGGGGTGGGGGGAGGGGAGGGCGGGGGCTGCTGGAAGGGTTGCAGGGCCATCATGTCCTCCGTGCCGTACGTCCTCACCTCCTCCTCCACCCTCTGGAACAGACGCTGGATCTCACGGTTGTTGGGGCACTGCTGCATGGCTTCATTCAGGTCCTCCAGGGCTTCAGGGAACTGCCTGTGAAGGAACCGGGACACACACAACCACAGTAGGGCATTAACGACTTGTGATTTTTGCAAGTCGACTCGACTCAGTAAAAATTTGAGTTGAATTCGACTTTATCAGTTTGATGACGTCATCACATCACACACGATCACCCCAGATGATTAACTTAATGTGCAACATTGTTTTCTCACTCAACTGTAAACAAACCAACATAAAGTGTATAGAAGTGTATAGAGGGTATCTGCTCATTTCTAAAGTGACAATTTAAGGACTTTTTAATACCTCTAAAATGACAAATTAAACATTGTCCAAATTGTCAAATATATAGAGGTAGAATTGTGAAAATAGCAGATCTACATGCTCACAACGCCTCGCGACGCGAGGCGTTGTGAGCTCTGTCTACCTACGTCCCTTTTCTGAGATTACTATTTCTATGCATTTGATGTATTGTTGATGTATTGATGCCTTGCTTATTGTAAATCGCTCTGGATTAAGAAGCTCTGGATTAAGAACGTCTACTAAACGCCTAAATTGTAAATAGCGGTCAAAGTAGTTTCAAATGAATTGAGCACTAAGGACCCCGATGGAAACAAGCCATAGCTTTCTTGGGTTTAAATCCTATTAGTAGACCTTGTATTGAACTGTACTTTCCTGGTCTTTTTACAGCAAAATGCTAATGTTGTATTCAATCAATCAAAAACCTTTTTTTTAAGTTACACTATAGTTTTGATATTCTTAACTAGGTTAGGTTGTTGTTTTCTTCTGTAATTCTGCTATGTTTGTATGGTTGTGTTACAAACATAGCAATGGGGAATATGGAGGGAAATCTAGCATGCTGATTTAGCTGTTTAATTTCACTTTCAAGTATTAATGTGCAATGAACCATCTAAATATATAAGAAAATAATGCATTTGATTAAAAACAAAACACTAAAATCTCCTGCATTCGTTATCTCATTAGACGCAGAAAAAGCGTTTGATAATGATGGAATGTGAATAAGTGCTTGCTGCCACCATGTGGTAACAGCTTCACCTCAAAGCATACGAAGCGTGTGTTGCCGGTACCTGCTGCTACGTTTGGCACGAGCCCTGGCGTAGTACGCCTCGTAGGAGTTAGGTTTCAGTTCAAGAGCCTTCGTAGCGAATTCCTCAGCCATCCCAAAGTCCTGGAGAGACAGAGAGGGTTTCAGTTTACACAACACAACACAACACAACACAACACAACACAACACAAAGTGTTATGCTCAGTGATGCTGACTTTGTATTCCCAATAATTATACGTTTTCAGGGTTTTAATGTTTTATAACTTTAAATGAAATGTTACACAATCCTCTATGGGTGACCCTTGACCTAACGATCCTCTATGGGTGGACACTTGACCTAACGAAACAATCCTCTATGGGTGGACCCTTGACCTAACAATCCTCTATGGGTGGACACTTGACCTAACGAAACAATCCTCTATGGGTGGACCCTTGACCTAACAATCCTCTATGGGTGGACACTTGACCTAACGAAACAACATCTTGTCTCTATGGGTGGACCCTTGACCTAACGAAACAACATCTTGTCTCTATGGGTGGACACTTGACCTAACGAAACAACATCTTGTCTCTATGGGTGGACCCTTGACCTAACGAAACAACATCTTGTCTCTATGGGTGGACACTTGACCTAACGAAACAACATCTTGTCTCTATGGGTGGACCCTTGACCTAACGAAACAACATCTTGTCTCTATGGGTGGACCCTTGACCTAACGAAACAACATCTTGTCTCTATGGGTGGACCCTTGACCTAACGAAACAACATCTTGTCTCTATGGGTGGACCCTTGACCTAACGAAACAACATCTTGTCTCTATGGGTGGACCCTTGACCCTATGGGTGGACCCTATGGGTGGACCCTTGACCTAACGAAACAACATCTTGTCTCTATGGGTGGACCCTTGACCCTATGGGTGGACCCTATGGGTGGACCCTTGACCTAACGAAACAACATCTTGTCTCTATGGGTGGACACTTGACCTAACGAAACAACATCTTGTCTCTATGGGTGGACCCTTGACCTAACGAAACAACATCTTGTCTCTATGGGTGGACCCTTGACCTAACGAAACAACATCTTGTCTCTATGGGTGGACCCTTGACCTAACGAAACAACATCTTGTCTCTATGGGTGGACCCTTGACCTAACGAAACAACATCTTGTCTCTATGGGTGGACCCTTGACCTAACGAAACAACATCTTGTCAGTTATTTGTTTGCACTGTTGCCACGATATGACAAACAAGAACATGTATCACAACCCTGATGTAGTGCCTGTTAACAAACTCTCAGTTTGTTAACGAATCAGCACCAATCACAATACGGCGTTCAGTGGCTACAAGCCACACTTTGTAGCAGTGCCCAAGACTAGTCTACTGTGACAATGTAGGCACAAATGTACATTTTGGCAAAATGTAAGAGATTTTTAAGAATACTTTAAGTGTCTATAAGTGTTTTATACATGCATGTTCAGAGGAGGTGGTTATGATGCCAAGCAAGCAGAGCTGGTTCAGGCAGACAAAGGAGAGCCAATTCCTGATCAGATGATCATCAACCTGCTCTCTCCATCTGACTGGGGAGGGTTATTTAAACCTCCCTGCTCACAGCTCATTGTTCTGGCTTGTGCTCTGTGCAGAGTAAAGCTCCCACCACCACCCCAGCATCCTCCTGTGGGCTCTGTCTCTATGATTCCAGCGAGTGACTCCGGCACATAACAAAGTCTAGCTGGAGCCTCTGGGAACTTATGTTCATCTTCCTGCAACATCGGGACAGGTTGAGGAAGAACTTACGTTCATTTTCCTGCGACATCGGGACAGGTTGAGGAAGAGCGACACCTTGAGTTCCCTGAAGGTCTTGAGGTCGTCACTGAAGCCCTCGCGGGGGAACTTCTTGAGGGCGTACTGGTAGCGCTGGGCCGCTTCTTTCACCTTCCCCTTCTGGTGGGAAATTCATGGAAACAAAGACTTTAAAAACACTCTTTCACGTTTCACCTTCCCCTTCGGGTGGGAAATTCATGGAAACAAAGACTTTAAAAAGCACTCATCAAACTGAAGAGGGGACTGAGAGAACAGGATGATGCGTTGGTAGAAGCTTGGGTTGTGTAGTTTCTTTGAAGTAAACCAGTCCAATTAGCCTGCTATCTTGCTCACTTGTACATACAAATACTTTGGAAAATGTGTATTAATTATTATCGACGTCCACGAAAGGTTGATTATCTCAGAATCTATTTGTACTGTATCTAGTTGTTTGCAATAAACAAGCCACATTCAAACGAGCCTAGCAATGGAGTGGATTATTTCGGCATTATTGTTTTTCACCCAGCGTTACAAGAGATCCTCCCGTACACCGTTTGTTTTGGACATGGTATAAAACACGTCTGCAGATGATCAGAAACACAGTAAGAGCCTGGCAGTTTGGGCTTAAAACATCCTGGCATTTTTAGATCAATGTTTCTCCATTTTGAAACATCACTTGTGCACTCTGTATATTGTTATTTCAGCGTAGCTAGGTGATCTGACCTTGTAGAAACATTTTTATTTCAGTGTAGCTAGGTGATCTGACTTTGTAAGAACATTGTTATTTCAGCGTAGTTGGGTGATCTGACCTTGTAGAAACATTGTTATTTCAGCGTAGTTGGGTGATCTGACCTTGTAGAAACATTGTTATTTCAGTGTAGCTAGGTGATCTGACCTTGTAGAAACATTGTTATTTCAGTGTAGCTAGGTGATCTGACCTTGTAAGAACATTGTTATTTCAGCGTAGTTGGGTGATCTGACCTTGTAGAAACATTGTTATTTCAGCGTAGCTAGGTGATCTTTCTGACCTTGTAAAAACATTGTTATTTCAGTGTAGCTAGGTGATCTGACCTTGTAACACTGGGCGAAAAGAGCAAGAATCCCAAAATATCGAATTTTGATTCTTTCTGGAATACGGACATTTCCGTCACATATCCTGACTTTTTTTGATATGCACCATATCTGGTCAAATATGAACCAAATATACATCATGAAGACAATATGGTGTACTAGGATACAAGCAAATATTTTATTTTTGTCATATATATGTTCCGTAAATGACCTTAGGTCATATCTGTAAATATCTGATCACAATATTCTTTCTAGAATACTTGATGTGTCAAATATTGATTCATATATGACCTTAAGTCATATCTTTACAGTGGATTTGCTAGAGAATACTGACCATTTCTGAGGCATATTTAAGGTTTTGTTGACATCAACCATATCTTATCAAATATGGACAAAGTATACATCTCCTTGTCATATACAAAGTATGCATATACGTAATGAAGTAAAATATGAATATACTGAAAGCATATTTTGACAAGAATAATGGCAATATCTGTAGCATATATCATCAACGATTTTCATATCAAATATACTTACTACAGATTTTGCCATTTGGCATGTTTTAGGTGAGATATTTAACTGATATTGATAGGTCATGAAACAGAACATTTCTGATGCATATATGAGTTCCATAAAAATGCCATATCTGGTCAAATATGAACCAAATATATATCATGGAGACAAATGTTGTACTAAGATACAGGCGTAAGTTTAATTTTGTCAAGTATATGTCCTGTAAATTACCTCAGGTCATATCTAGAAATATCTGATCATAATATTTTTTCTAGAATACTTGATGTGTCAAATAGTGAGTTCATATATGACCTAAAGTCATATCTTTACAGTGGATCTGCTAGAGAATACTGACCATTTCTGAGGCATATTTAAGTATTTGTTGACATCAACCATATCTTATCAAATATGGATGAAGTATACATCTCCTTGCCATATACAAAGTATGAATATACGCAATGCAGTATATATGAATATACTGACAGCATATTTTGATAAGAATAATGGCAATATCTGTAGCATATATCATCAACGATTTTCATATCAAATATACTTACTACAGATTTTGCCATTTGGCATTTTTTGGGTGAGATATTTAACTGATATTGATAGGTCATGAAACAGAACATTTCTGATGCATATCCTGACTTTCATGGAAATGCTAGATCTGGTCAAATATGAACCCAATATATATCATGGAGACAAATGTTGTACTAGGATACAGCCGTAATTTTAATTTTGTCAAGTATATGTTCCATAAATTACCTCAGGTCATATCTGGAAATATCTGATCATAATATTTTTTCTAGAATACTTGATGTGTCAAATAGTGAGTTCATATATGACCTAAAGTCATATCTTTACAGTGGATCTGCTAGAGAATAATGACCATTTCTGGGGCATGTTTAAGGTTTTGTTGACATCAACCATATCTTATCAAATATGGACAAATTATACATCTCCTTGTCATTTACAAAGTATGAATATACGTAATGCAGTATATATGAATATACTGACAGCCTATTTTGTTAAGAATAATGGCAATATCTGTAGCATATATCATCAACGATTTTCATATCAAATATACTTACTACAGATTTTACCATTTGGCATTTTTTGGGTGAGATATTTAACTGATATTGATAGGTCATGAAACAGAACATTTCTGATGCATATCCTGACTTTCATGGAAATGCCATATCTGGTCAAATATGAACCAAATATATATCATGGAGACAAATGTTGTACTAGGATACAGGCGTAATTTTAATTTTGTCAAGAATATGTTCCATAAATTACCTCAGGTCATATCTGGAAATATCTGATCATAATATTTTGTCTAAAATATTTGTTGTGTCAACTAGTGAGTTCATATATGACCTGAAGTCATATCTTTACAGTGGATCTGCTAGAGAATACTGACCATTTCTGAGGCATATTTAAGGTTTTGTTGACATCAACCATATCTTATCAAATATGGACAAAGTATACATCTCCTTGCCATATACAAAGTATGAATATACGTAATGCAGTATATATGAATATACTGACACCCTATTTTGATTAAAATAATCTGTAGCATATATCATCAACGATTTACACATCAAATATACGTACTACAGATTTTACCATTATGCCTGTTTTGGACGAGATATTTAACTGATATTGATAGGTCATGAAACAGTACATTTTTATGCATATCCTGAGTTCCATGGAAATGCTAGATCTGGTCAAATATGAACCCAATATACATCATAAAGACAATATGTTGTACTAGGATACAAGCAACATTTTATTTTTGTCATGTATATGTTCTGTAAATGGCCTTAGGTCATATCTGGAAATATCTGATCACAATATTTAGTTAGAATACTTCATATGTCAGATAGTGAGTTCATATATGACCTCAAGTCATATCTTTACAGTGGATCTGCTAGAGAATATTGACCATTTCTGAGGCATATTCAATGGGCGAAAAGATCTAGAATCCCCAAATATCTGATTTTGGATTCCCTATAGATACAGACATTTCTGATGCATATCCTGAGTTTTGTTGATATGCAACATATCTGGTCAAACATGAACCCAATATACATCATGAAAACCATATATCATACTAGGATACAAGCATAATTTAAAATGTGTCATGTACGTGGTCCGTAAATTACCTTTGGGCTAAAATATCCAGAATCCCCAAATATCTGATTTTGGATTCTCTCTGGAATACGGACATTTCTGATAAATATCCTGAGTTTTGTTGATATGCACCATATATTGCCAAATGTGAACCCAATATACATCATGAATGTTCATGAATACAAGCAGCTGTTTAATTTTGTCATGTATGTGTTCCGTAAATGACCTTTGGTCATATCTGAAAATATCTGATCACATTATTTTGTCTAGAATACCTTTAAGTCTCTGGTAAATCTTGATGTATCAGACTTTGACTTCATATACCACTTAAAGTCATATATTTACAGCATAACCACTTCCAAATACAGACCATTTCTAATGCATATTTAAGGTTTTGTTGACATCAACCATATCTTATAAAATATGGATGAAGTATTCATCTCCTTGTCATTTACAACATATAAATATGACCTATTGCAGTATATAGGAATATACTGACACCTATTTTGGGTAGAATAATGGTAATATCTGTAGCATATATCATCAAATATTCTCATATAAAATATACTAACTACATATTTTGCCATTGGGCCTGTTTTGGGTGAGATTTTTAACTGATATTGATAGGTCACGAAACAGAACATTTCTGATATATATCCTACATTTCATTGATATGTCATATCTGGTCAAATATGAACCCAATATACATCATGAGGACATATTTTATAGAAGGATACAGTTACATCTTTTTTCTGTCATGTGTATGTTCCAAATATCACCTGGACATATCTGAGCTCAACAACTTTTCTAGAATACGGATCAAATCTATGGTATGTATATGAATGTGTCACAAATACAGTCTATGTTACATTCATATATCACTTAAAGTCATATATTTACTCTGGATTCCGATATTCAATATTCACTTGGCCCAACCCATATCTAATCAAATATGGAATATGGAAGTATTCATTTCCTTCTCATATAAGAAGTATATGAATATGAGGTATTGCAGTGTAGGAATATATTGACACCCTATATTGAGTAGAATAATGGCAATATCTGTAGCATATATCGTCACCGTAACTTATACAATATACTTAGGCCTACTACAGATTTTGCCATTGGGCCTGTTTTGGGTGAGGCATTTAAATGATATTAATAGGTCATGGAAATTCACAGAATTGGGTGATTTATACTGGGCAAAACAGACCAGACCAGTGTCATTGGTATTTCATATTTGGTCAAATATGAACCCAATATACATCATGAGGATATTATATACGGAATCTTTGTCGTGTGTGTTCTAAATATCACTTTATATCTTATTTTTGTCATGCGTATTTCAAATATGACCGTATGTCCTATCTGGACATTCTGATGAGCACTATCCTTTTCTAGAATACAGATCAAATCTATGGCATATCTGAAGGTGTCCCATTTTCGATGGTTCGATTTTCTTGGCATAACTAATCAAATATGGATGAAGTATGAATATGGCTTAATGCATGCAGTATACTGTCTGGAATGTTGATAACCTATTTTGAGAAGATGACAATAGGGCCTATACTGTATGTAGCATATGATCACCTTTTGCCATATATTGGGCCTGTTTAGGGTGAGAGTTTTGGGTGACAGTCCAAACTGATATTTCATGAAAAGTGACAGAATCTGGTCATTTTTACTGGGTGAAATCCCCAACTTTTCTATGGAATACGGACCATTTCTTATTCTTAGTTTTCTATTACCTTGGAACCTTGGAAGACAGTGACATATGTCATTTTTCACTTTATTAGCGTTTTGTGAAGTTTGGAAGTTATTAGCAAATGCGGCCACAGGTTCTGTTATCAAGGTTATGTCCCCCAGGTTATGGGATCAGCTCTGTTGTCACAGATACAGTCCCAGGCAGTGGATGGAATTATAGCTACAGGATGCAGTACACACACTCGCACCCTGTCACACAGACAAGAAACAGACAAGAAAGAAGTAGCGACAGCTACTAAAAGGTCTTATAAAGGACTTGTGGAGCTGTGTCCACACAAGACCGCATTTATGAGCATAGCTTTGGATATCATGTCCATAGAACAATGTTTATTCACAGGCGCAATGTTAAACCTTGTTATTTGCACATTGTTGTTTGCACATACCGGTATAACCTAGCAGCCCAAAACAATGTAAGTGTAGTGGGTTGACCTTTCCTGTAGGCAATCCTTAATTATGTGATACTCCCTAATCACCCCTAATCAAGACAGGTGAGACACAGATGACTGCTAGTTTAATAAAAATGAAACACACCAGGCCATCATAGTAGATGGCTGGCTTGGGTTTATCTGGTGGTATGTTAGGTCACAGGGGGAGCGTGTCGCTGTTAATACATGTCATCTTTTCGACACCCGACTCAAACCCTCACCCTAACGCTAACCTCCGTGGAGTGAGTCGCTAACCCTTCGGTCGAAATGATGGTCGTTCGAAAGAGCGTGATTTCCCCGGTCACAAGTTCATGTCCATATTGGCATTCCCAGATATGGGCTTAATATTGATCACTCAGGGATCGACCACACTGGTTATCATGAGACTGACACAATATTTATGACAACAGGGATCTTGGCAATATATGGAGATTGATATAAGGCATAATTGACACACGCACAGACGGACAGACAGACAGACATGATCTGCAGGTGTTCATGCTAAATAGATTTTAAACTTTGTCTAGTACAAGCAATTGATAAACTATTATATATTTCCCAAACTGACTTCTCTGCTCCTCTCTTTCATTCTGAACTGTGAATTTATAGAGCAAAATCATGCACTATTCATGGTTGTGGTAACGACTTACTCAACATCAGGTAAATGACTGAGTTACACACAGCCATGATCAAATGATCAGCCTCCACTCCTGAAGTTTAACTAAGCATATACTGTGCACACAGTGAGTGCATAACCCAAAGAGTGCTCATATGTATCAGTATTGTATAATACCGATTACATCTATGGCATATCTTTGTGTGTCACAATTACAGTCTATCTTGGGTTCATATTATGTAAAATATCTAACTGATGCAAGTTACAAAAGAAATGGGTCGAGCTCAAGAGCTTTAAGTGGATACAGACTGTCTCACAGGTCAAAATGGGATTGGGCCTATAGATTCCAAAGACCTTACCAGAGAAGCTAAGCATAATCAGTCTGTTTTTATACCTTTAATAAACAAATTGAGTCAGCTTGTAAATGTCCTTATTTCTGTATGCATTGCAAAGGATTATGCTTTGCTGGGGATAAAAACAGAACATCTCTGGTTAAAGACCACATAAAGTATGCAGTTGAAGGGACAGTAAGGTGTCATTACAGTTAGGGACATCTGAATGTTTATGAAATTAAATTAATTAGGATCATAGCATTCATTGGACTATCAGCGTCTCTCTTGAATGTAATGGTAGTTACAGGTAAGCATGAACATTACGTTAATCTTGGAAGTTAACAAGACGAGTATAACTGGGGAGTTTATTGGCATTGACATAGTGAACAAGGTATCTAGCAAGAATGTCAAAGTTCCTTGATAAGCAACCCCTGAGGACACTAGCCACTTCATTGGTCCAGCGTACCATTACATTGACTCAACAAAAAACTAAAGATAGGCCGCAACAATGCCGATTATAAACGAATGTGGGTTGTCCTTAAAGTCCAAGACCATTTCAATTTCAATGTTTTGAATCCTAAATAAGAGCTAGTCTATCTAATCTGAAATGACAGGAACTTAGAGGACAAGTAGGCCTATATTTCTTCAGAGGGGGTATAACAAAATGCATTGTGGCCTGAACTCGGGCGATAAAGAGAGAGAGAAAGACAGACAGACAAACAGACAGACAGACAGACAGACAGACAGACAGACAGACAGACAGACAGACAGACAGACAGACAGACAGACAGACAGGCACACCATGATGCTTATCTAACAGTACACAGCAGCACTGCTTTGATAATGACCTCTGAATCTTGAACCCTAGAGTCCATGATTAAAGGCATATCATTCAGCCACAGAAGGGCTTACATAGGCTAGAAATGGCTAACTGTTAATGGAAAGGTCTTGACCTCAGCTGTCATAGGTCATTGTTGAACATCTATGGGACACCATCAAATGGGGTATACCCATTTAAAGATAAAAAAAAAAAAAAAAACTCACACAAAAACAACATATCCCATCATATCTCCTGGCACAGGGATCATCAATGTCTGTACATTGACATATGTGGCGAGACTTGTCTTTGTCCATGGTAGATTTTAGATTTTGTTTTTACATAACAATGTTGAAAATTTGATCATGAGATTAAATTTCTGTCCCAGTCTCCAGGGTTTCTTCAGGATATGTATGACACTATAGTCCACTAGTACAGTGGTTCTCAATTTATTTGTATTATTATTATTGTTAAGGACCCATAACTCTGAGAGTGTTTATGGGTCCATTTGGTTCCATACACTCTCAGAGTTACATACCTGTAATGTTCGATTTGGACCACATTCAAGGAACTTTGAGGTCCCTCTCAACCCGCTTTGAGAACCACTGTGCTAGTATACATTTGAGACTGGCACTTTGTGTGCTTCTGGTAACATTATTGTTCACTCCATGGCAAAAATATCGTTCAGACAAAAATGTCCACCGCAAGCCAGCATGACGATGAACCCTGCCTGGGGTATATCCACAGTTTAATACTGCATACTATTAACTATGAGGTTTATCAATGTAAAACATTATAGATGTGATATAGAACTTGTTACAAAGTGTACAACTCAGCCCAACATACACAACCCATTATGGACGGGAACCCCTGTTTTATCCCTCAGGTGGGGAAAACATTTTTGTGTTGTTTTTCTGAAAACTTAGGTCAGGCTTTAGAAGGTATCGACCTTAGGTCTTAATGGGTTAAAAAAAACAGTAAAGATATATGGAATGGCAACCTGATATTAACTGCATTATTTATCGAAGTGGGGTCCTTGAGGGAGTTCCAGGGAGTCCCCGGCTAAATGATAGTTAGGAATGAAATGGACCCTTATGGGTAACTCAGAGTGTACAAATGGAACCAAAATGGACCCATTAACATTGATTTTACAATAAATTGGGGTCTCAGATAGAATGCCATAAAATGGGGGTCCGTACTTAGACTAATGCATGTCAAACTGGGGTTCTTGCAATTAAAATAGTTGAGAATCACTGCTAGACTCATCAAAATCTTCTCTAATGGAAATGTTTCTTCTTTGAAATGTTTGAGATCCACTACCATACTGTATTCCTCAATGCTTCAGAAGCTTAACTATCCTGCTTGAAATGAGTACAATACAATAAAAACATCATCATACAACAGACACGACATACAAGGTTATATAAGCAAATTATCATCTGTAATTAAATCTGATTAAAACACATTTTAATGCCTATCTTTTGGGATATTATAGTTTGGAGGAAACATATGAAATATGAAGGGAGGAACAGAGAGGAACATGATATATATGTGTGTTTATGGAAAGCAGTTTGAAAATCAACTACACTGCCCACAATGCAATTGCAAATGCCTGATTGGCTGTGTGTCATGTGACTGTGACGTGGCCAGCTACCATTGGCTCTGCTGAGAGCACACCCCCACTTTGAAATCCAAACAGCCAGCAGCAGTTACATTTGTCACCAACAGCAAGCATGAGAGCTGCTTGTGTAAAAGTGATTTAGGATAAAGCTAAACTAAATAAAATCACTGTTGATTGTTGAACTGGAAGATAGGTTGCTGCCAATCTATTTGTGGGATAAAATCTACATTATGGAGACTTTTGGCACACAGAGAAGGAGTTTTGGAGCAGGGAGATGACACAGGTATGTAAAGCTATTTCAATTGATTGCTTTTGCTTCCAGTATTTTTTACAACTTCACTATTTAGAATTCATACTCCAGTGTTTTCAGCCCTTTTCATGTCAAGGACCCCACAATCCAAAATGTAGACTATGGCTGCAGACCCCTTTTAATATGTGACAGGAACCCTCATTCCTGTTAAAATGTTTCCATTATATAATGTTTCCAAGGTCCATTATTTATTCAGCAGTTAAATAGCGTTATTGTGACAGTAATCATTGCTATAGAGTATTTGTTTAGTAACATGTTAGGTTGAGAACCACTGCACAAGTGGTCCGTGAGGTGGTTCCAGCCTTCCAGGTGGTCCCCAGCTAAATGATGGGGAGTTGATAACCAAATGGACCCCTATAGATCTTTTAATTATTGTAAAATCAAACCAAATGGACAAGCTAAATTATTGTTACACATGATCTGTATTCCTTAACTCATTTAATGCCCCCCTTTCACCACTAGAGGGGGCTCAGTGTGCCCCAGACAATCCCATAGAGATATGCTGGTATATGCAGAAGCCCTGCAGCCATGACTTGCCTGAACACTTTCCTTTGTGCATGTACAGGAAGAGGATGAAGTTAGCTTGAAGTTAGCTATTAGCTACCAAGCATTTTAAAAGCCTTATTTTCGTCAACTTAGCCATGATTAACGCTTGCACACCTCATGCATGGGAAAAAAACAGAGAAGAATGAGCTCTAAAAAATCCAATGCAATCCTGGATTGCATTGGAGTGGATTTGTGCAGTTTGTTCACAGCTTTCAAACAAAAAAATCCGATTGGAAATCCGTTCAGGCATTCTTGAGATAATAGCCATTATGTTTTACACTGTTGTGAGCTTGGAGGTCTGCTACCTGAGTTGTATGGGGGTTGTATGGGGGTTAAACATGCAAAATCGCGATTGAAATCATTTTCACTAGATTTGATGGGGTCCAAAAAAAAAATTTCCAAAAAATTTTTTTCAAAAAATTTTTTTTTTTTTTTTTTTTTTTTTTTTTTAAATCACGAGATATCTCGTGATTGGCACTGTGGCACTATATGATATATCACGAGATATCTCGTGATTGGCACTCAATGAGTTTAAGTATTGGGTATGAGACTGAGAGGCTAAATCTCACTAAATGGTGGTCCATGGCTCAAATGCATAAATAATTGATATCAAAAAGGTTGACAAACACTGATTTTTTTGCCATGGTTCTCAAAGTGGGAGTGGGAGCTGATTTACAGGAGTTCATACTGCATTGTGTGTGTGTGTGTGTGTGTGTGTGTGTGTGTGTGTGTGTGTGTGTGTGTGTGTGTGTGTGTGTGTGTGTGTGTGTGTGTGTGTGTGTGTGTGTGTGTGTGTGTGTGTCATGAAATGTGATTTTACCATAATCCCAGTAATCCTTAATAATATTCCATCATATTCAAGGGCTTTTGAGAAAGATACATTCAAATTAGACCACTGCAGAGGGCAGGTGTGTTTGTCCAGCCACCAGCTGACACTAGTTTGAATCTGCATCAAGGCAATTATGCTTCTGCCCAGTCAAAATCATTTCAACAGAAAATTTACTAGTATTAGGCTACTTAGTGAGTTCACCAACAAGTAAGACAGTAATTCTAAATTCATAACTATATATTATTTTCTCCCACATTTTTAGAGAACTATAATTGCTCAATAACGGGTTGGTGACCTGGCAGAAAACCTACATTCAAAATGGGATGCCATCATGGAGAATATTGATGGGGTGGACACAAGGACTTCCTCATCCAAAATCCCATCAGAGTTGTCTGTAAGTACTTTAACATTGTTCAGGCCAAGGACCCCTTATCTGAGAAATATCAAGCAGGAACCCCCCATTACATATAGTGTATACAATTGTGTTAAAGTTGCATAGATGTTGACTCCATATATTGGTAAACAGTGCCCTCTAGAGTTGAAACAGGTAAGTAGTCAAATCTCGTCTGCTGCATTCTGTGCAAAGTGATAACTCCCAATGATGCTGCTAGCCCTGCATCCTGCGTCCCTGACACATATGTTTAATAAAGGACACAATAAGTATCACTGCATCCCCAATACGCATTCAACTCTATCCTTTCTGCTATCAGTAATTTCACTGGACCAGCTGAGCTGCATGTGGTGGAGTCTCCACAGCTGTGTGTTCTGGCACTCTGACTTCTCCATGGCACATGATTTGACACCACTGTTTTAATGTCCCTGCAGTCCTCAGTCAAGCAAATCTACAGAGGCCTTGGAGAGGATCTTGGATGGCATTTTTACATTTTTATTATTTTTCCTTCTGAAAATGCCTTGCTTTGTGAGATGTCAATTTGTATAATGCTATGCTGAATGAGTGCTATCTTAAAAGTGTTTTTTTCCCACCATAGATTCCGTACCGCACACAATGAGTCCGTGACGCAGGCTGAGGTGCAGGCCATAAAAGACGACGACTCCCAATGGTCCACCTGCCTCATCAGAAGTAAGTATGATATTGCGTTAATTTGGGGACATATGCCCTTACATTGGTTGTAATTTTAACTATAGGCTGTCCTGGCATACCTGTGATCCTAGTTTACTGAGTTACTACACTGTCTCTCTGCATTCTATGTATGTGTTAACTTTGCTCACTGTAAGTTGCTCTGAATTAAAAGCTTCAGCTAAATGCCTAAATTGTAAATATGATATTACACAGTTGAAGTTAACAGATGGCACACTGACTAATATTGAAAAATGTAATATTGGTGCAAGTGATTTGTTTGAAAAGGTTTGTTTTCTATTCAAACATTAGTGATTTCTATAATGTTTGCTAAAACATAAATATGTTGAATCTAGAGCTGCTGCAACAACAACCTTTGGCAGCCCATACATCTAAACAGAAATCAGAAAACAAAAGGTGAGTTATACTGTCAGTTAGGACTGTTTGTTTGGATGTACGGGCTGTCAATGGTTAGTGGTGCAACTCTAGAATAGATTGCAGATTTGTACATTTGGTCTGCTTATTTCTTCGAGTTATCATCCTTTTGAGATGCCTTTATTTCATATTTAGAGTTCATTTAGTTGTATTTGTTGTTTAATTCACTAGAAGTTTGCAATAGAGCTATGAAAACCTAAAGGCCAGCAAGAAGATGGAGCTGGATGGGCCCATAGAGGACGTGAAGAGGAGGAAGATGATTACCAGCAAGAGAGATCGGGTGAGGTATTGCCCTGTTGTATTACGGTTGCATTTGTTTGATCATGTAACTTATCAATTACCTTATGTAAGGGATATAACAGTGAGGTGGTCATTGCTGAGATATGGTTTCACTACTCACAAAAACAAAGGCAGGTTTATGATCTTAAGTTTATTCTACAGGTCTGGGCAATAGCATTGTTGTCCAGTCCAGATAGGTGGCACACTTGAGTGAATCAAAAATTCTGTCTGGTGGGCATATTCTATTTCCTGGCCAAAGGTGGATTTTACCCAAAAGGTGGGGTTCTGAGAGGCTTCCTACCATAAGCTTTCATGATGGTATCATGAAACTGCCTTTGAGTCAGTAAATATCAAACTGTTTACTCAAGTGTTGATGATTCCCAAATGGTGGTCCACTGATGAGTAACTAATGCAACATTGTTTTCTCATCCAACTGTAAACATATCAACATACAGCATATTTTTTTAACTGCTTTAATTGTGAGCTTGTAGATTTTAACAATAGTTATCAGTGGAACAGTCAACTAAATGTAATAAATCAACTCCTGCAAGTCCAAGTCCTTGTCAGGGTGGGCATCCCCAGTTCAAGTATGATTGTTATTTTTTTTTCCTAGACATAATATAGCCCCCATACAGTCATTTTGGATGGAAGCTGGCAGCAAGGGCTGCTGGTAGCAGTGAGTTGGATGATGCCTGTGACAAGCTGTTGAGCTGAAGTTAATGCATCTGTAAACCAATTGAAGTAGTAACTAATAACATTACTTTTTCTTCCCATCTGTAACATGTAGAGTATTGTCATACAGTTCATATTGGATGAAAGTAATCTCTGGTTTTCCAGAGCTTTAATGCCTATTTCATTGTTACATTGTGTTGCCAAGAACAGGGTCAGATTCATTTTGTGACCTTGAATAAGTGTTTCATCTGGACCAGAATAATCCCTATTCTTTAAGATCCTAGTTGGTTTGGAGTTTGGAAAGGGTTGACATTAACTTGTTCCTGGTCCTTCTCTAGTCGCCAGCATTGATTATTGCCCTTATCTGTTTCATTCAACTTCTTCCTTAGTGGGCAGCAAGTGTAATGCAGGTAATCACTTTATTGCCAGGTTTGACAAGAGAAACAAGGGACTAGGTATAAGTAAAACAAGCACAAAAGAACTAGGCTAAGTTTGACCACTCTAAAGTACACCGGCTATTTGAAAATGGCAGATCTATAAGGTTTGTTAACCATCTATGTGTGCAGTTAACCTGATCACGTCTCCTCCTATCCATGCTGGCCCACAGCAGTTGCTCAGAGTGTGCTCAAAATATGGTTAGCTGTTTGATATTAAGTTGATTATAACAAATGAGGATGGAAAGGCAGCATTCCCCTCTTTATCTGGCCGACATGGTGCTCAATGATGTAGACCAAGTCACATCATTAAGGTAACTTTCCACCAAACAGACTACAAGAGACTCTTTGCAGCTCCTTCAGACTGGCAGTCTGTCGCTTTAGTTGGCACAGACTAAGCACAAACTTTAGTCGTCTGAAAGAACATGTTTTTGTACTGATGTGTGTTGCCAGGTCTGCTCATTATAAGAGACTTTGGACTTGTTTTCCTGTATAGTCGCTTGTAAATATTCATAGTTGCGGGTTGCTTTAGTTTGGACTTGTTTTCGTAAGTGTGGTTGCTTATTTGGGCTTGCTTTTAAGTACATAGACCTGTTCCCCATGTTTCACTCACAGAATATATGTGGCAACACCAAACAATCAAACCCACATTTTATTATTCAAGCTTTGCTTAGGAATTGATCGATTTATGTTGAAATAGATACAGTAATATGGTATTGGTTCAAATGTGCAATGGGAAAATGTCCCTGGCTTATTTAGGCTTGTTTCTGTTGCAGACTAGAGGTCCACAGAACTAGAGTATCTACTTCCTCATTGCTGAAAGGCTCCCAAAGGCAGCTTTTTGGCGCTTTTCCACTTGTTCCAACGCTGCGTTGCAAAATCTGTTCGGTGGGAAAAGGGGCTTTAGGGATGTCCTCAGTGGTTTTGATGTTCAGAGACTACTGTAAAATATATGCACAGCCCAATATGCTGTCACGCATGAAGGGCACACGATGGCGCAAACACACACAGTATGCAAATTAAAAATATATATATTGTTTTTGCCAAGTTAAATGTAACACCAACTAACTTTAGAATGGAGCTCTGGTCTAGACAGAAATCAATGGCAAATATTTTACACAATCCAGGGCAAGGGTTTTTCCTTGGCCTCTAGGTAGTATGTTTGAACAATGTTTATTCAGTGGAGTTATAGCGAAAACGGACAGCCAGTAGCAAAAACATTGTCTCCCTATGCCTTCGGCCTGGTGGAGACAACAAGCCTAAAATTGCTTATCATAAGCAGACAAGGCAAAACAGGGGGCCCCATATCAAAGGTTTTCCTTTTGACCAGAATGAATGAATAGAACATGTTGAGTCTAACCTCCTCTTCCCATCTGTTACACAGCTCTTCAAGAAACAGGTCGGTGTTGGACAGAAGATACTGTCCAAAGAGGACCAGCTATACCTCAGCGGTGCAGTCGCCAATTCCGTCAGTGACGAGGACAAAACTGTTTTCAAAATCAAATCACCAAAGTGGCGCTCATCACGGCTGTCCAAAAATGGCGGACTGTCAGAAGGTCCTGGATGACAATGGGAAGAAGGTTGTGTAGCCCAGGTCCACCCATGTTCACACCTATCGTGGACAGTTTACAAGAAGAGCCCCCCCTCCTGCAGAGGGCAAGCATATCTACCTGCAGCAGAGTGAGGAGGACACCTCTGGGACTTAGTAAGGCTTGTTATAGGCTCTGTGTACAACTGTACTCTTGGGTTTTTAGAAGGGGCATAAATGTTTCCTGTTCAGATTCCCATGGCTTTGTTTCATTGGCTCAGCAGCAGATTTGAACCAGAATAACCAGAACAAGCTATGGAAGAATGGGAACCATTCATGCCATCTTCTGGAAACATGGGATTATAGTTTGCACAGTGCCAATTAATGGTGGTGTTCTGTTCATGCTTTTGGTTCTGATTTGTTTATTCTGTCCAACACTGACCTGTTTCAAATAGTGTTCTTACCTACCTGGAGTGTGTTAAGTAAGAATTGGATGTGTTCTATTCATTTTACAGTATATTCAACAATCAACTGTGTGTGTGTGTGTGTTCTTAAAATACTGTTCTTAGGTTTTAGCCCGTTTTAAAAGAACATTTAAAAGAATATTTGCTCTAAAAATAAATATTTGCTTAATTGCATTAAGTCATTTTCTTGTGTTGAAATGTGTACCTATCATTTGGTGTAGAGAGAAAGGAGCTGGCTTAAGGGGACACTGAACTGTATCCTGGTATGGTGAATCCTGATGGTTAGGACTTAAAATATGGTTATAGGTCATATCAATCAAGAATGTATCCTGACATAAAAATACACCTAGTGTTTGGACTTGACATATGCTTACGGGTCATATCAATACAGTATCCTGAGCTAAAATACACCCTGTGTTTGGACTTGAAACATGGTCATAGGTCGTATCTATACAGTATCCTGAGCTAAAATACACCCCGTGTTAGGACTTAATATATGGTCACAGGTCGTATCTATACAGTATCCTGAGCTAAAATACACCTGGGATTGGCACTTGAAATATGGTCACAGGTCGTATCAATATAGTATCCTGAGCTAAAATACACCTGGTGTTTGGACTTGAAATATGGTCACAGGTCATATCTATACAGTATCCTGAGCTAAAATACACCCTGTGTTAGGACTTAATATATGGTCACAGGTCGTATCCATACAGAATCCTGAGCTAAAATACACCCGGTGTTTGGACTTGAAACATGGTCACAGGTCATATCTATACAGTATCCTGAGCTAAAATACAACCCGTGTTTGGACTTCATATATGGTCACAGGTCGTATCAGTACAGAATCCTGAGCTAAAATACACCCCGTGTTTGGACTTCATATATGGTTATAGGTCGTATCAGTACAGAATCCTGAGCTAAAATACACCCCGTGTTTGGACTTCATATATGGTTATAGGTCGTATCAGTACAGAATCCTGAGCTAAAATACGCCCCGTGTTTGGACTTCATATATGGTTACAGGCCGTATCAATACAGAATCCTGAGCTAAAATACACCAAGTGTTTGGATTTGAAATATGGTCACAGGTCATATCAATACAGTATCCTGAGCTAAAATACACCAAGTGTTTGGATTTGAAATATGGTCACAGGTCATATCAATACAGTATCCTGAGCCAATGTACACCCGGTATTGGCACTTGAAATATGGTCACAGGTTATATCAATACAGTATCCTGAGCTAAAATACACCCAGTGTTTGGACTTGAAACATGGTCACAGGTCTTATCAATACAGTATCCTGAGCTAAAATACACCTGGCGTTTGGACTTGAAATATGGTTAGAGGTTGTATCAATACATTGGATATGAGTTATGACTCATCTCCAGAAATGACAACTGTCCATTTCTGATGAGATATTTTAGACACTGCCTGGAGTTATTTTCAGAATATGGCATGTGGTCGTATACAGTATCTGGGAAAAGATTAACTCCATATTCTAGCAAGAATAAAGTGGTCCCATATTGGGGGTTCGATATGCTCCGAACATGAAATGTATTTCACTTGCTGTTCGGAGAGTATCCAATCTGGATATCAGCACATATATAGTTACAGGTCATATCAATACAATACATGGATTTAGGATACTTCTGGTGTTTGGACTTGAAATATGGATAGTGGTCATATATGTACAATATCTTGACATTGGATATGAGTTAAGAATCATTTCCAGAAATGACAGCTGTCCATTTCTGATGAGATATTTTAGACAGGGATTAGAGTTATTTTCCGAATATGGCATGTGGTCGTATACAGTATCCGGGATAAAGATTAACTCCATATTCTAGCAAGAATAAAGTGGTCCCATATTGGGGGTTCGATATGCTCCGAACATGAAATGTATTTCACTTGCTGTTCGGAGAGTATCCAATCCGGATATCATCATACATGACTTGTATCTGGTAATATTCGGGCAACGATATCTAGGGATTCTTGGTCTTTTTGCGCAGTGTAAGAACATTGTTATTTCAGCGTAGTTGGGTGTTCTGACCTTGTAAAAACATTGTTATTTCAGTGTAGCTGGGTGATCTGACCTTGTAAAAACATTGTTATTTCAGTGTAGCTGGGTGATCTGACCCTGTAAAAACATTGTTATTTCAGCGTAGCTGGGTGATCTGACCTTGTAAAAACATTGTTATTTCAGCGTAGCTGGGTGATCTGACCTTGTAGAAACATTGTTATTTCAGCGTAGCTGGGTGATCTGACCTTGTAAAAACATTGTTATTTCAGCGTAGCTAGGTGATCTGACCTTGTAGAAACATTGTTATTTCAGCGTAGCTAGGTGTTCTGACCTTGTAAAAACATTGTTATTTCAGCGTAGCTAGGTGATCTGACCTTGTAGAAACTGTCGCCCTCTTCGATGAGCTTGCTGAGCAGGATGATCATGATGTCGGGTTTGGAGGTGGCCATGGCCCACGTGGCAGGACCTGGGTGGCACAGGGTGGCACAAGGCAGGGTCAGGAGGGTACACACACACACACACACACACACACACACACACACACACACACACACACACACACACACACACACACACACACACACACACACACACACACACACACACACACACACACACACACACACAGGATGCCAACCACAGATAGAGACAGGTCAGGGTGGGCACCAGGGACATCTGGGCACCTCGATGTAAAGTTGGCTATTTTGTCTCATAATGTTAAAAAGTAAAAGATCTGAAAAAGTAAGAAATGCGAAGTTTACATGATGTGATCATGCAGGGTACATCATTATCAGTACATCACTTAATTGTATCCTTCCAACTTATTGTTTGTGCCCCGAAAATTAGGTTTTGTATAGCAATTTGTAGCAATTGTAGAAATATTAGACCTTACTTGTCAAACGTTTAAGCATGTAATGATCATGTATACTACCTTTTACTTAAGACCATTTTTCAAACATAGGCTATATATCATAAATATTGTTTAGCATTTTGGACAAAACAGACAGTTTTACACGGAGGTTCCCAGCTGTCCCTGGTGCCCACCTGACCAGTTACCATGGAGACGGATAACACACATGGACCAGATGCCACTGGGTGCCACAACACAACAACAATAATAACAACAACAACAACAACCATAACAACATCAACAACAGCGCCACCAAATGGAGGATGAGGGAGAACAGGCTACCGTTTCTTTTTATGAATACTTTTTATAGCTTTTCAGATTTGGACATTTGAACATCATACATTTGAAGTTTTCTAATGGGATCATTCTACTGCGCTGGTTCTCAAAATGGGCTCCAGGGAAACCCTCCAGGGTTCCTTGAAAGAAGGGGTTCTGAATGGACCATTACACTGGCTCTGTAACTCTGAGAGTGTGCATATGGATTTGGATTTAGTTCCATGTGTACACTACTCTCACAGTTATAGGCGTGGCTTGACATTTAAAAAAGCTTTTTGAGATGTTCGTTTAATTCCCCTTGGAGCACCAGGCGAGTGGGACCGTTGACACAGCAGAACCATGAAGCCTGAGTTATGCTTTGTGTTGAAAACATCTACATAACGGAGCTGGATGTTCCTTTTAGGCAGGGTGTTTAACTGTACTTGTACTGTACTACATTTTTATTGTATTGACTATACTTGTACTGTTCTCCATTTTTGTCTCATAAAATATTCAATCAATCAAAAACATCTACAAGCTAGCAGAGCAATATCATCAGGCATAACCTTTGCTGTTGGGAAGAAGCCTCTTACCATATTCTAACTTTGTGTGTTCTTTCATAAATTAACTTCCTACTTGATCACACACATGTGTCCATTTATTTTTGCATTTGAATCCTGATAATGTGAGGTTTTCAGCTGACAGAGACCATGTAGGGTTCATGTGGATAATAATCCATAATCAATGATTATCCGCTGTGTGTTGTTTGCTCCGCCCACTAGACTCTCTGATCAATTATTGTCTAATAGCATTTTTGATCTGAAGGTTTAAATCTTTGTTCCAACAAGACTGGAATCTGGTGGATAAAGCCCCTATCAGAGTCGGCTCCGCGGGTGGAAGGCTATCCACTACGGTGTAGTCTTTTTGAGTCATGAAACTACAATGTTACATCATTCCTCGCGGTGAAGAGCTTTCCACCGCAAGTCCCGACACATCTCTCTGTTTTTACTATCAGACAGACAGGCTCTACACCCCGTTCACTGACTTGGTCGACCTGGACCAGTCAGTCACGGTGAATAGCACTTCACCGTGACTGACTATGATGGCCTTCACTTATTTTCTGACTTGAGTGGAAAGCTTTCCACCTAGAATTTGCGGTGGATATCTCTTCACCTTGGACTATGATAGAGGCTTAAGATGCCAGTGTTGTTCAGCGTTACAGGAACGGCACAAAGTAGGACAACAGGGAAAAATGCAAGAACAAAACAGCAACCACAACAACAACAACAACAACAACAGAATCCCATCTCTGCTCAAAGGGCATCATGGCTGATAAAAGTACAGAGTGGGATTGTGTGGCTGTTCCCCCCTGCCCCCCCCCCCCCACCTCCCCCCATTTCCCTGCAACAACAACTGTACTCAACACACACATAACACCACACACACAGTAAATAAAAAGATGGCAAGAAGGAGGGATCTTGCACAAGGGAGACAGAGGAGAGAGGAGGGCAAGCAGGGGGGAAGATGAGAGGATCTGTGCAGGCGTTTTAGAGATGAGAGAGAGAGAGGAGAGGAGAGAGAGAGAGAGAGAGAGAGAGAGAGAAGAAAGAGAGAGAGAGAGAGAGAGAGAGAGAGACAGACAGACAGACATGAGAGAGAGAGGGGGGGTTGGAAGGTGGAACCACATATGTTTC
>NC_137825.1:1989552-2023235 GCF_963921795.1 Nannobrachium achirus | reverse complement strand
AGACAGACAGACAGACAGAGAGAGAGAGGGGGGTTGGAAGGTGGAACCACATATGTTTCTGACCTGACCGGTAAGGAGGTGACACCAACACCAACAAGAACAAAATGCAACGTGACGCTGACCCTGGATCTGACGTGGGGGGGGGGGGGGGGGGGGGGGGGGTGGAGAGGTGATGCAAACACATGCAGCTCCACTGGACTGGTGAGGAGGGGGGGGGGCCTGCATGGGTCTGGGTCTGGGTCAGGTTCAGGTCAGGATCTGGGTTGGGCGCTTATCGCTCTTCCAAGGTCCCAGTGGTCTGAGGCTGACCTGCTGACACTGGTGAATGCTAACCTGCTGACACTGGTGAATGCTAACCTGCTGACACTGGTGAATGCTAACCTGCTGACACTGGTGAATGCTAACCTGCTGACACTGGTGAATGCTAACCTGCTGACACGGGTGAATGCTAACCTGGTGACACTGGTGAACGCTAACCTGCCGATACTGGTGAATGCTAACCTGTTGATATTGGTGAATGCTAACCTGCCGACACTAGTGAATGCTAACCTGGCGATACTGGCGAATGCTAACCTGTTGATATTGGTGAATGCTAACCTGCCGACACTAGTGAATACTAACATGTCGATACTGGCGAATGCTAACCTGTCGATACTGGTGAATGCTAACCTGTCGATACTGGTGAATGCTAACCTGTCGATACTGGTGAATCCTAACCTGCGGGTGAACGCTAACCATAAACCTAAAGTCCTAAACCCTAACCGGACTACTGGGACCTCAAAACAACGGGACCTCGGAATATCGACATTTTGCCATCTGGGTTTGGGGTGGGTTTGGGTCGGGGTCTGTGTCGGGGTCATGGTCTGTGTCGGGGTCTGTGTCAGGGTCTGTGTCGGGGTCTGTGTCGGAGTCAGGGTTTGGTTTGAGGTCGGGGTTCTGGGTCTGTGTCGGGGTCTGTGTCGGGGTCTGTGTTGGGGTCGGGGATTGGGTTTGGGTCAGGGTCTGTGTCAGGGTCAGGGTTTGTGTTGGAAGGTGCAGGACCACTGATTGTCATCATGCAGTTCCTGGGTGGGATGGAAGAGCGGTGGCAACACCCTGGCACACACAACGTCACACGAGGACCCCCCAGGGGGCGGGGCTAGGTGGGCATGCTTGCGGGCACGAGCCGAGCCGAGCCATGGAACATGAAGAGCCCGTCCCGTTGGACACCGAGAAAACAGCAGGTCTCGCCGATCCGCTATATTTTCGGTACGCGACTCGGGCACACGACTTAGGATCCGTTCACACCGGGAGCCGTTAATTCACATTAATTTAAACCATTTTGTCTTGATGAGTACATCTAGCCTTCCCAGCCAGCACGGTCAGGACCTGGACCAATCATTGACGTCACCACGGTCAGGACCTGGACCAATCAGTGACGTCTCGATTGGGGCCAGATCAAGTCAAACCTAGTCAGATCTGGTTTCAACGTTGAAATCAGGTTATATTCTAGGCCAGATCTGACTAGTCATTGTTTGACTTGATCTGGCCCCAATCGAGACGTCACTGATTGGTCCAGGTCCTGACCGTGGAGACGTCACTGATTGGTCCAGGTCCTGACCATGCTTGCTGGGTGGTAAACCAAAGGTCATCATGTGTCTTCTACAGACCAATCAGATGGATGGTTTACCAGGCTAGAAGCACGTCCTCACAGAACACAAACATGACAAGGTGACGAAGCCACGTCATCAAATAAAAGCGTCAACCAGCATGAATGACGTGTCACCAAATTAATAGTCTTTTCTTTCGCCTTCTTTTGGGCAATTTCCGCCACTGGTGGTGGCCCACCTCAGCGGATCATAGACGTGTTCTCTGATGGTTGGTGGAGCTCCCGGTGTGTAAGGAGGACCTCTGGTCCAACTCTCTCTAGGTTTAATCCTCACTGACAACATTTAAGGCCCAAGGGTAATTTTTTCTTGGTCGTGCACCGCTGTGTCAACGCAAACAAACAGCAGATGTACAGGATCACAACGCAACTCAGTCTCACTCCAAACAAGGCATATCGAGTAGTAACTTCATGGGACAAACGTGACCAAAGTCAGATGTTTTGTCATCCACTGCCGTCCTGGACATTTCTGCACTCCAGGAATGGGGAAGGCGACGTCCACTAAAACAACTACAACGACAGAGGCCTGAAGCGGACTTCAGCACAATTACAACACCAGAGGCAGCTCCAAAGATCCAAGTCCAACCCAGATTTGGCACAAAAAAAGGGTCAAATGCGTACTCCTGCTATGCTGCTAAAATGTGGAACGCCCTACAGGAGGCCTTAAAGGAGTGTAAATCCACACCTTCCTTTAAAACAGCTCTGTAAAGCCACTTAAAGGAGGCTGCTACTCCAAACTGGTAAAAGAAAACAAAGCCTAACCTAACATTCCTCTGACCTTTCTATTGTAAATACAGTTTATTTTGCATTGTGTTTTTCTTCTGCATAGTTCTGGGTTTTAATTGTCTGTCATTCAATTCAAGATTTAAGGATTGCCATGTCAACAGAGTTGAGTGGAATTGGTTGCAGTGCAGCTCTTAAAACCAGCGGCGTCAATTGGGTATGGCAGGGGTATGCAGCTGCCATACCCTGGGTCCAGGGGGGTCCAGGGGTATGCAGCTGCCATACCCTGGGTCCAGGGGGGTCCAGGGGTATGCAGCTGCCATACCCTGGGTCCAGGGGGGGAAATAAAAGTTACCTTTAAATATAAATTCATGAATGTCTCTTTGTCTATCTGTATTATGTTGTTAAATTACAGTAAAATAACTACAAAATGTAACAAAATGGTCACTTTAACAAGGTATTGTGTCACGTTTACTAACATGCCAAGTTTAGCTGCACTTGAACAACCATTCCAGGCTGCCATATCCAGCCCAAGAAACCGTAGAAACGGGGGGAAATAGAATGTACTTCTTAAGGTATGGCAACATAACTGGTGTCTTGCACGCGCGCGAAGGCGCGCATGCAAGACACCAGTCATGTTGCCATACCTTAGCTTTTTCTGAACTGACGCCACTGCTTAAAACATACATGTTATGTTATATGAGTTAGAAAAAGGACCCCACTCGAAAGCTTCTTGAGGTGTTTATCCTTTTAGTTAACCTTGTACCAGTGAACTGTACCTTTTCCAATGCAAACCTCTAATTAAGTCTTCAATCAATCAATCAATCAATCAATCAATCAATCAATCATTAGGGACAGAACGGTAACTCTAAATCATATCCCCTCTAGTCAACATAGCAGTTTGTCCAGAGAAATCCCTCACATGGCGTTGTGGGAGTGAGACGACGCGGTGAACAAGGCGTCGCAGCGCCACACATCGTTAGCTTGACCGTAGCGCCACACATCGTTAGCTTGACCGTAGCGCCACACATCGTTAGCTTGACCGTAGCGCCACACATCGTTAGCTTGACCGTAGCGCCACACATCGTTAGCTTGACCGTAGCGCCACACATCGTTAGCTTGACCGTAGCGCCACACATCGTTAGCTTGACCGTAGCGCCACACATCGTTAGCTTGACCGTACACCTGCTGTTTGTGTTGCGCGACAACAACGGCTCGCAAAACAACGTATGAATCAGAATTGGTGGTGAAGAGTCTTCCTCTAAGGTTCACTCCCAACCGCCAGACCTCTGCCACGGCTGGAACAGGTCATCATGACATCATAAAAATAAAAGGTTTCCTGACCTCAATTACACCCAAGAAAAAATTACATTCAGGGGCGTCAATTGGGTATGGCAGGGGTATGCAGCTGCCATACCCTGGGTCCAGGGGGGGGGGGGGGGGGGGGAAATAAAAGTTACTTTTAAATATAAATCCATGAATGTCTCTTTGACTATCTGTTCTGGTTATTATGTTGTTAAATTACAGTAAAACAACTACAAATGCAACATTTTACAAAATGGTCACTTTAACAAGGTATTATAATGATATTCTCCACACTTGTATATATCTCTCCCCATCTTGACAAAATGGTATATTCCCAGGTTCCGCAGGTCAGCTGCACAGGTGCAATGCATTATTGCTAATTGTGGCACGTTTACTAACATGCCAAGTTTAGCTGCACTTGAACAACCGTTCCAGGCTGCCATATCCAGCCCAAGAAACCATAGAAACTAGGGGAAAAAATAGAATGTACTTCTTAAAATAAATGTATCATGACTGTTGCTAAGGTATGGCAACATGACAGTCATGTTGCCATACCTTAGCTTTTTCTGAACTGACACCACTGCATTTACCAGTTCATTTGTTGCGTTCAGCCTCACCTCCAACCACATCCTCCCCTGGATGATGATGCGTACGTCCAGAGGCAAATGAACCCACTTTTCTGACCCTAATTATTCCAAAAACTACAGATTACAGAAAAACCACTGAATGTTGAATGTAACAAAATCTTTTGGTGTAACTGAGGCCAGGAAACATGAAAAAAGGCACAACAAATATATTTTAATTTTTTTGATGTCATGACCCCTTGAAGAGTCCGTTTTTTGTCAGTTTGAGTAGGGTTTGGGGGTTGGGTTGTTGTTGGGGGGGGGGGGGGGGGTTGTTTGTTTGTTGGGTTGTTTGTTGGTTGGGTTAGCTAAGCTGGCCTGGCTGACGCTATGAGGAAGGACAGAAGACAGAGACACAGAGAAAAAGAGCTGTCAAAATGCCTGCGGGGGGAGACGTCGCCCCCTACTGGGGGGGAGACGTCCACAGCCGACAGCCTTTACCTCGGGGCCGACTGGGCAGCGTCTGACATCCTGGGGGGCCGGAGAGAGGGGGGGGGGGGGGGGGGGGCGGGAGGGGGTTGAGTGTGGGGGGGGGGAGGTGGTTGGTTGGTCATGAGTGGGGGGAGAGTTCGCCAGAGAATAAAGGGAGGTGAGGGGGCGTGAGAGAGAGAGAGAGAGGTAGAGAGAGAGAGAGAGAGAGAGAGAGAGAGAGAGAGAGAGGCGATGGCAGGAGGAGAAAGTGAGAAAAAAAGAACAGAAAAAAGCAGCAGTGAGAAGCGGAAGGTAAAATAATCAAATAAAGGAATTGAAGAAAATAAATAAAATAGAAAAAAGGAAATTAAACAAACAAACACAGAGAGAGTGAAGCAGCAGCAGCGCCCGCTAGTGGTAAAACCCACCACCTGCCTCTGTTACCACAGACAGAGAGAGAGAGAGAGAGGATGAGAGAGAGACAACATGATGACACAGAGAGAGAGAGAGAGAGAGAGAGAGAGAGAGACAGAGACAGAGAGAGAAAAACAGTTACATGTGACAGAGAGAGAGAGAGAAAAATAAATATGTTGGGTTTCCATCGTCCACCTGTTTTTTTTATGCACGTTTTTAACCTGATTGGAACAGCAGACAATTATTGTTTTTAGCAAAGTTGTGCTAAAATACAGACTGACTACCGATTTCCCCTTGTAGTCTAAAGACTCACCTCTCTAGACTCCACCCCCTAGAACTAGGAATGGAGCTTGTTAATCTTTATTGATAATGAGCACCTTATCCATCCTGCTTATTGAGCCAGGCTTTTATCCAGACCACTGTTGAGAGTTTTATAATATGTTGTGGAAAGATGTGAGACGACAAATTCTGAACAGAACTGGTATCTTTTTATTGTCCAGTTGTCTTTTTATTGTGAGTTTGTGGCTGACCACCATCTATGAAGATGACAAATAACAAAAGTAACAAATATCACTAGAAAAGAAAATTCCTAAGAAATGTTAAGTGTGCCTGCAGCTCGCTGAGTGTATGCATTTTTTATATTAGCATTTGTAGCATTAGCATTAGCATTAGCGGAAGTAGCGGTTAACATTAGCGGTCGGACCACCCACCGAGTTTGAGAACAGTAACATGTTGGGAACTGGAGTTATGGATGTTTAAAGCCCAGCCAATAGGATGCCAGAGGGGGGCGGGGCTTATCATTACAGCTCGTCCCTATTGGCCATCTAAGTACTCACGCCAAGTTTCGAGACGGTACCATGTTGCAAACTGGAGTAATAGTTGTTTAAAGCTCAGCCAATAGGAAGATAGGGGCAGGGCTTAAGAGGGGCGGGGCTTAAGTAATAAGTCCCTATTGGCCGTTTAAGTCCAGACACCAAGTTTCAAGACGGTACCATGCTGTGAACTGGAGTTATAGCGGTTTAAAGCCCAACCAATAAGAATACAGAAGGGGCGGCGCTCCAAATTTGATCTTGAAACGGGCCTCCTGAATCTAAAGGCCGCCCCTGCGGATTGCAATAAGTGTTTTGCCATTGCATGGCAGGCACACTTAATTAAAACAATCATTCATTAGTGTACAATAAGTGTTAAATGTCTTTATATTATGGATAGTACAGTAATAATTTGATAGTCTCTTGTCTTGATTGTTTAAACATGTCATCATGGGCCGCTCTGCTCGATTATAAGATTGTTAAGCCCAAAGCTTATTGATACCGGGTACTCAATAAATGTGTTATCTGGTTATGGAGCTACGCTTGTTTAGGGCTCCATCCCTACTTAGAACTCACCGCTTCCGACTCCACCTCACTGCTGCATATCGGTCTAAAAATATGCATCTCACCCGACTGGAGAAATAGCGCCACCTACTGCTTATCCAACTCCCTTATCTTGTTCTCACGCTGAGTATTGTGACTGTAATGCAGTTCAGAGTCATAGTGATGGAAACCCAACTAAAGACACAGATAGAGAGAACGCAGCAATAACAGCAGTAAACACATCAACAGCCATGGAGAACAGCCTGGAGAGAAGCAGCATAATGGTTGCAGCGCCAGCCGTGGGCAGCGGGGGGCGCTAGCGCGCCGCTAGCAAGGCGGAGGTGGTGTTGGCGGGTGGGGGAGGAGGGGGGAGGGGTTAAAGCTACATGGAGCAGTTAGTTAGTGATGGATCCAGCGCTCGTCTGGTTAAAAACAGATGATTCATTCAGCGTTCAGTTAGCTCCGCCCTCCTCGCGTGGCTCAGTCCAATGAGTTGCCTCGTTCACAGCCTTAATAATACTGAATCCTGCTCACGACCTGACGCAGACTACAGCGTCTACAGGTCGTATCCATTTCCCCCCAGAAACGATCCTTTTTGACCAATCACAACTCTCGTTTAATTCAGGGAGAACATAAAGAGATTCGTCAAGAACATCTCTCGTCAGCCAATCAAAATGTTTGCACTTTGCGACTGACCGACTTGGAGCTGGCGTGGACGGCTTTCTGCGCGGGAGGGAACTGAACGACTCCAGAGACGATAACATTCTGAGGGAAAGTGAATCGCTGGCGAACGGAACGACGGCCTCAACACCAGCTGCAGTGAGATAATATGCAGGGAGGAAGCTGTGTGCTTAAACAGGGAGCGCAGCATGTTGTTCAAGCCTTCAGCTTTCATGGTTCTCATTCATGCAGCCACTGCACTCTAGTCCACACAGACATTAAAATGTGAAAATGTACAGGTCTGGTGTTTGGGCTATGTAGTGTGGTATTGTCCTTTTGCACAAAGTAGTGCAATGCAAGATAGAGGGCGCCAGATCCCTTTGAGTCACACCCTACCACTACTTCCTGTTCATCCATAGAGCATTGATGCTAGTTGTTTTCTCCATTAGATTAAAGTGCTTTCTTTTCACTTTTTTCAACTTTTATTACTTGTCAAAATACATTGTATTTGTCTGCCTCATCTTTTTACCATCCCAAGTAATAAAAGTTGAAAAAAGTGAAAAGAAATCTAATGGAGAAAACGACTAGAATCAATGCTCTGTGGATGAACAGGAAGTAGTGGTAGGGTGTGACTCAAAGGGATCTGGCGCCCTCTATCTTGCATTGCACTACTTAGTGCAAAAGGACAATTGCTGTAGTAGGCCTATCCTAGTATGGTAGTGTTGCTAGCTGAATGGGTCCTGAAAGCCTGCTCTTATGTAGTGTAGTGTTGGTAACAGGGGGTCCCTGGTAACAGAGGTGTTATGTAGTGTAGTGTTGGTAACAGGGGGTCCCTGGTAACAGAGGTGTTAGGTAGTGTAGTGTAGTGTTGGTACAGTAACAGGGGGTCCCTGGTAACAGAGGTGTTATGTAGTGTAGTGTAGTGTTGGTACAGTAACAGGGGGTCCCTGGTAACAGAGGTGTACTGTACTGTAGTGTAGTGTAGTGTTGGTACAGTAACAGGGGGTCCCTGGTAGGGTTGTTCGATATGGCCAAAAAATAAAATCTCGATTATTTTCTCTGAAATCCCGATTTTCGATTTCGATTTCGATTTTTTGTTAAAAGAATAATACATTGTTTCAACTATTTTGTTTTCATTTAAAAAATGCAAGGAAATGATTTTTTTTTTCATTATCGTTTCATTTTTTGATTTTTTTTATATAGCCAAATAGCAAAATGCAATAAAACAATAAGGGTATTAATAATAATAACTTTAGTTGTGCAACAATCACATACAACTTAGCGTCCTTAGTGTTTCATTATCAATAGTGAGTGACAAAACAGCCAAAACAAGCCAGCTCTTGGAGGCTGGTGAGGCATTTTGGTAGGCATTTCGCCTACCAAAATGTAATTCCTGGCTACGCCCCTGCCCTGCACCACTCATGCACGGAGATGTTGACTGATTGTAAACGGAGGCGAAGCGCTTCGCTTCCCGACGCAAAATTAACACAGTGACAGGGACAGTAGGAGTAGACTACAGTCAGTAGGTGGGTAACACAGAATTAATAAGCTTCTTTCAAACTACAACAAGTAAGTAAGTTTACCAGCTCAGCAGCGTTTTGTTCTGTTTGCTGCTTGAACCATCGCGAGTGAGCGCAGTGCGGTGGTGAACTCTGCTCAGTCTGACGTGCGCTAAACGCGCATCAAATAAATTACACATCAGATAGAAAGTAGTATTAATTTGGTGTCGGACCTTGTCGTCCTGCTTTAGGAGGACGGGGCTGTGTACTTTTTGCGCGTGCAAGGCTCCAATGAGTAAGAATTTCCCTAATTAAAGTGAAAATCGATTTTACGATTTCCATTTTTTTAAATCGTCCAAAGGAAAAAAAACGGGTTACGATTAAAAATCGATTAATCGAACAACCCTAGTCCCTGGTAACAGAGGTGTACTGTACTGTAGTGTAGTGTAGTGTTGGTACAGTAACAGGGGGTCCCTGGCAGGTTGTTCCTAACTTCCTACCTATCTTGGCTCCCTTCTTCAGCAGGGCCACCACCACTGAGGTGTTATGTAGTGTAGTGTTGGTAACAGGGGGTCCCTGGTAACAGAGGTGTTATGTAGTGTAGTGTTGGTAACAGGGGGTCCCTGGTAACAGAGGTGTTATGTAGTGTAGTGTTGGTACAGTAACAGGGGGTCCCTGGTTACAGAGGTGTTATGTAGTGTTGGTAACAGGGGGTCCCTGGTTACAGAGGTGTTATGTAGTGTTGGTAACAGGGGGTCCCTGGTTACAGAGGTGTTATGTAGCGTTGGTAACAGGGGGTCCCTGGTTACAGAGGTGTTATGTAGTGTTGGTAACAGGGGGTCCCTGGCAGGTTGTTCCTACCTATCTTGGCTCCCTTCTTCAGCAGAGCCACCACCACAGAGGTGTTCCTGCAGCCCACAGCTCGGTCCAGAGGCCTCATCCCGCTGTAGTCCACGTGTTCAATCATGGCTCCGTGGTCCACCAGGAACTGGACCTGGACGGACCAACACCACAGGGGGAAGGAGATTTTAATGTTATACTTTAGTCCTAGTCCGGACATCATTGTTTTGCTGTGCTTTGTACCGTTTAGTGTTTGATTAGGTTTTTGATGTTGTAAATAAACAAATTCTTTCATTCAACATGAATGCAGTTTGTGTGTTTTAATTTCTTTATTGTATTTTATTGTATTGTTCTTATTGAACTTTTAAATCTGTTAATGAACGACCTCTTCCAATAAGGAAAGGATTCCAAATCAGCCTGCTGGATTCTTCCTTTCCTCGCACTGTATTTTATGATGATATGGACTTTTCTGTAAAAAAAAGGGCTAATAATAAACTCAACTAAACACGTGAGAACAGCACAGTATCATTTGGGATTCATCATTCATATTTCTTCATTTAATATTATTTCAAGCTGAAATAAGCAATAGTTTTTGGCAGCTCAATGGCCTTGTCGTTAGAGTGTCCGCCCTGAGATTGGGATTCGATCCCCAGCCGGGTCATAATGCCAAAGAGTATAAAGATGGGACCCAGTGCCTCCCTGCTTGGCACTCAGCATCAAGGTTGGATTGGGGGTCCCTGTGACATACTGTATGTAACACAGTACTTGTACATCAAGCTGCCTCACGCTACAGAAACGGGTTATGAGCCCTATGAGCCTCATGGCTCAGCAATTCTTAGTTATTTTGATAATAACATTGAAGCATTGGAATGTTTATCTCTGCTTTAACAACGTATAGAAGAAAACAATCCTCTTTTCAAATACTCATAACCCAAATGGAACAAAAGCCCATGATGGAATTGACCTTTATATTCCCATTTTAATTCCCCATTATTACTCAAATTCTATTGGGTGTTCAAGCAGCCTTCCCCCAGCGTAGCTCCAGTAGCCTGGTGGAGGAGAGCCTGCTTTTCATTCTAAAACTGAGCTGAGTGATCCGGTCAAAAGAAAGGATTAGTCTTGCTAGTCGCGCTACGAGTTGCTTGTAGATCTGCTATTTTCAGAGCGCAACCAAACATGAAATGACTTGGCTTTTAGTTCTACTGGATATCTTCTCCACTAGTCCCTCCCTGACATTTTAGTCTAGCTTTTATTTGTTGAGGAAACTGTCAATCAACACTGCGGTCCACTGACCACCCCAGTCTTAGTATTTAGGTTAGGGTATAGGGTTTTAGGGTCTTAGTATTTATGTCCACTCACCACCTCAGAGTCTCCGTAGAAGGCTGCCAGGTCCAGCGGCGTGCGTCCGTTCTTGTCGGCGTGGTCGGTAGCGGAGCCGCTCTCCACTAGGAGGCGCACCACCGCCAGGTGTCCTTTAAGACACGCCCAGCTCAGAGCCGTCAGACCCTCCTTGTCCATCAGAGACAGAGAGGCTCCTGGGAGACAGCAAACACACACCGACTCATGCTCTGTTTTCTTTACATAAATGAAATCGCATTCTTTACTTCAGTAGAAGTATCAATACTGCAATGTGGAAAAATTCTGTTACACGTAATAGTCTGGAATTCAAAATGTACTTGAGTAAAAGTACAAAAGTATAGGTATCAAAATATACTTACCAAAAGTAATAGTAATAGCAGATCTACACAACGCTCACAACACATCACATCGCGACACGTTGTGAGCTTGTAGATCGGCTATTTTCAAACAGCCAAGGTATAAAATAGGGCTGGAGTTTCATGTATGTTTTATACCATTTATATCTGCAAAGTAACAAGTAACTAAAGTTTTCAAATGAATGTAGTGGAGTAAAAGTAATGGAGTAGAAGTAAAAGTACTGGAATTTGGTAATGCTCAAGTAAAGTACAAATACCTCAAAACTGTACTTAAGTACAGTACTTAAGTAAATGTACTTAGTTACTTTACACCACTGTCAATGCTATCATACTATTACAGTGTCACCTGTCACATCTGTCAATGCTATCATACTATTACAGTGTCACCTGTCTGTCACATCTGATGCCTTTCAATTTGAATCCTGAAAGCTTTTGGACACATGAGGTTCCAGAGGATCTACAGATCATATGAGGTTCCAGAGGATCTACAGATCATATGAGGTTCCAGAGGGTCTACAGATCATATGAGGTTCCAGAGGGTCTACAGATCATATGAGGTTCCAGAGGATCTACAGATCATATGAGGTTCCAGAGGGTCTACAGATCATATGAGGTTCCAGAGGGTCTACAGATCATATGAGGTTCCAGAGGGTCTACAGGTCATATGAGGTTCCAGAGGGTCTACAGATCATATGAGGTTCCAGAGGGTCTACAGATCATATGAGGTTCCAGAGGGTCTACAGATCATATGAGGTTCCAGAGGGTCTACAGATCATATGAGGTTCCAGAGGGTCTACAGATCATATGAGGTTCCAGAGGGTCTACAGATCGCTTTTTATCACAATCAGTTTAACCACTTTACTTTACAACTTTGGGAATGGTGCAATAAGCCAATCAAATGAATGTAACTTCCTTGCACTAAACTAGGAAGTGACTCTACATGAAAATGTCTTTAATATAAATGTATAAACCTGTTTATATAAAATAGTATATTTCTGCTCAGATCTCTTTGTTCATGTGAATATGTTTGTTTATGCTTATTTATTTGAAAAGGTGAAGAGAGAGAGTTGAAATTAGCACAACCAAAAACAGTGAAGATGTTGAGGCATGTTTGCTTTGTCTTTCTGCTCCAAATGGGAGACTGCCTGGGAGGTGTGTCCTGTCCTACGCGACAGTGGAGTAGGGCATTCAGTCGACTCAGTAGACTTCATTACACAAGTCGACTCCCACCAGAGAAAGTCGAAGTAAAAAAAAAAAAATAAGAAAAACGTTCTATTGTGAAAATAGCAGATCTACATGCTCACAGCGCCTTCTGGCTCTATATATTTGACAATTTGTCCATTGTTTAATTTGTCATTTTAGAGGTATTAAAAAGTCCTTAAATTGTCACTTTATAAATGTGCAGATACCCTCTATACACTTAAACTTTATGTTGGTTTGTTTACTGTTGAGAGAGAAAACAATGTTTCACATTAAGTTAATCATCTGGGGACCTCCCAAAATAATTTGGGGGGTCGTGTGTGATGTGATGACGTCATCAAACGATTAAGTCGACTTCAACTCAACTTTTTACTGAGTTTAGTCGACTTGCAAAAATCACAAGTCGTTAATGCCCTACACCAGGGGCGTCACACCAAATTCGGGGCCATGGGAACAAGGATTCACTGCGGGCCCCCCATGAATGTTAACTATTGAAAAATAGCAGATATACAAGCTCACAGCGCGGCACCGAGTGCTGCGCTGCGAGCTTGTAGATCTGCTATTTTTGAAAAATCTTGAAAATGTGTGCAAGAAACCTATGTCAAGGACCCCCAAGATGATATGTATTTGGCCACGGACCCCGATCTCAAAATATTTAGTTCCAGGGACCCCCCAGAAGCAAAATTTGAGTTAGAAATGTTCGCTTAAAAAATACATATATTCAAAGATTTTCACACATTTTCACAACTTTTCAAAAATAGCAGATCTACAAGATCGCAGCGCGGCACTCGGTGCCGCGCTGTGAGCTTGTATATCTGCTATTTTTCAATAGATAAAGTTATTATAGGGCCCCTCCACCTTGGGCCACAGTAACTCAGTCCCACTCTCCTACCCCTTGTGACGCCCCTGCCCTACACTGTAGCGTAGGACAGTGTCCTGTCCTACGCTACAGTGTAGCGTAGGACAGTGTCCTGTCCTACGCTACAGTGTAGCGTAGGACAGTGTCCTGTCCTACGCTACAGTGTAGCGTAGGACAGTGTCCTGTCCTACGCTACACTGTAGCGTAGGACAGTGTCCTGTCCTACGCTACAGTGTAGCGTAGGACAGTGTCCTGTCCTACGCTACAGTGTAGCGTAGGACAGTGTCCTGTCCTACGCTACACTGTAGCGTAGGACAGTGTCCTGTCCTACGCTACACTGTAGCGTAGGACAGTGTCCTGTCCTACGCTACACTGTAGCGTAGGACAGGACAGGACAGTGTCTGTGGACCCACCTTGTGCCAACAGGAACTCCACGGTGCCCAGGTGCCCCTCTGAGGCGGCCATCATCAGAGGGGTTCTGCCCTGCTTGTCTGCCAGGTTCACATCTGCTCCATGGGTCAGGAGGAGGTCCACGATCTGGACAGCACACACACACACACACACACACACACACACACACACACACACACACACACACACACACACACACACACACACACACACACACACACACACACACACACACACACACACACACACACACACACAATTTTTTTTCAATTCAAAGGAGCTTTATTGGCATGAGAAAACATACGTTTACATTGCCAAAGCAAGTATCACAAATACAATAAAAAACAGTTGAAAATGGGGAACATATATACAGTTGGAGGGGGGTACAGCATTGAGTAAACAGAGCTATGTCGCATTGTGACATTTTATATACAGGGTACAAATAGCAGCATTTTTTTTTCCTCAAAATGCATTTAAAGGTATCAGCTCTGTTTCATACTGTATGTGCAGTAGGTCTAGATGTCAATCCATGGTTTGTAGTCCTTAGGGTGGTTGTGTTTCTAGCCTTCTTTTGTCACAACAGTTCACAAATCTTGCTGCTGTGTTTGCGCATTGTTGTATTTCTCCCAGTAGATATGGAAGTTTTTCATCATTGGTCGAGTTTTCAAACTCACTTCGGGTGTGTGTAATCAGTGGGAAGTATGCATCTCTAATGTCTTGGTATAGTGGGCAGGTGGTTAGAAAGTGTAGCTCTGTTTCTACCACACACACACACACACACACACACACACACAACCATGAAACTGTCAGCTGCAAGGCAAATCACTAGGCAGGCCGTTTACAGGGAGGTTCACAGACTAAAAGAGTATTTCTAATGATGGGCCAGATTCATTAATCTGGTCATAAATAAAGTGTAAATAAAGTGACTAAACCTGGCGTATATTGTGTAAGTGAAAACTGTTAAAGCAGTGCATATCGTATGTTCTACCTCGTGCGGCTCACAGGTGTAAATGACAAGCGCTGCTTCCATACTACTTATGATAGGAGCGCTCACTACCATATAAGGCATTAAGCCTGACTCAGCACTTTGTAATCTGCCCTTGGAACTCCCCATTTCACACCATATATGGCAACAGGAAACAATCATCCAACTTCAACTGAACTTCAACTTGTCTCTCGTCAGAAACATACATCTGGTGTCACATCGCAGTGAAGGCTATCATACTGTATCTGTCAATCATATCTGTCCCTCCGATTTCACAATGGATCTGCTGTTTTAACCCAACACCAAATAATAGCTAATAAACATGGGAAGGATATCAGCCTTTTCTACTGAACGTTGCTCACGTTTAGCGAGGCAAAAATACGATGGAATCCCAGGCATAGTGGAAGTGAAACGTTGCTATCCCACACATTATGGTGTCCCCGGTGGGCAGGGGCCGTTGGGGACCCCCTGGAGGACCGGCTTATTGCTGTAATAACAGTGTTTCTCACCTGCCAGTGACCCTGTCTCACATCACTGAACAGAGGTACAATGAAAGGGTTTCTCACCTGCCAGTGGCCCTGTCTCACAGCACTGAACAGCGGTACGATGCCTCTCCGGTTGGACTGGGCCACGGCCGCTCCCTGCTCCAGCAGCAGACGACACACCTCCAGCTTCCCCCGACCGGAGGCTGCAGTCAGAGCTGAGAGAGAGAGAGAGAGAGAGAGAGAGAGAGACAGAGAGAGAGAGAGAGAGAGAGAGATAGAGAGAGAGATAGAGAGAGAGAGAGAGAGAGAGAGAGAGAGAGAGAGAGAGAGAGAGAGAGAGAGAGAGAGAGAGGGTTATACTTTCACTGTACAGGGGGTAGAACATATTAAAACACCTGAGGGCCGACTACATCTCCTGACAGAATGTACTTTCAGTAGAACCAGGTCTGGAATTTTGTCATTTTATGGGCAAGGCCACTTGGCCTTTGGTGTTGTCCATTTTTTGAGGGCACAAAGGCCAAATGAGGGATGATAACTAAATCTGCATTGAAATAGATAAATTATGGTATTTACAATCTGATCCATGCTGGTTACACATCTTCATTCAGAAACATTCAGAAGATTGACTTCCCTGCACCAATTGGTTTAAAGATGGGGACTCGGGGGAGATTACAGAATCTCACAACAAAAGACACTGGTGTCTACATGACCAGAAAGAGACACTGGTGTCTACATGACCAGAAGGAGACACTGGTGTCTACATGACCAGAAAGAGACAGAGGAGAAAGTGGTACAGTTGTTCTTTGAGCCTTTCAGAATGAGGGAACAGGGAAGAAGGAATCCTGACAAATTATACTCTGGGAAAATATTCTTGTTTGATGGGGCTGTCTTTAACCCTAGCTCAGAAGGTCAGGAGGTCATCCTTCCTACCTGTCTCTCCCCACAGGGAGTCAAAGTTGTTGATCTGAGCTCGTTCCACCTCCTCCTCATCCTTCTCTGGAAGGTCTAGTAGATATGATACGATCTGATGGAGGAGAAGATTACAGTTAAGATCTAGTAGATATGATACGATCTGATGGAGGAGAAGATTACAGTTAAGGTCTAGTAGATATGATACGATCTGATGGAGAAGATTACAGTTAAAATATTATAACATCTGGAAGGTCTAGTAGATATGATACGATCTGATGGAGAAGATTACAGTTAAGGTCTAGTAGATATGATACGATCTGATGGAAGAGATTACAGTTAAGGTCTAGTAGATATGATACGATCTGATGGAGAAGATTATAGTTAAGGTCTAGTAGATATGATACGATCTGATGGAGAAGATTACAGTTAAGGTCTAGTAGATATGATACGATCTGATGGAGAAGATTACAGTTAAGGTCTAGTAGATATGATACGATCTGATGGAGGAGAAGATTACAGTTAAGATCTAGTAGATATGATACGATCTGATGGAGAAGATTACAGTTAAGGTCTAGTAGATATGATACGATATGATGGAGGAGATTACAGTTAAGGTCTAGTAGATATGATACGATCTGATGGAGGAGAAGATTACAGTTAAGGTCTAGTAGATATGATATGATCTGATGGAGGAGAAGATTACAGTTAAGGTCTAGTAGATATGATACGATCTGATGGAGGAGAAGATTACAGTTAAGGTCTAGTAGATATGATACGATCATATGGAGGAGAAGATTACAGTTAAGGTCTAGTAGATATGATACGATCTGATGGAGGAGAAGATTACAGTTAAGATCTAGTAGATATGATACGATCTGATGGAGGAGAAGATTACAGTTAAGGTCTAGTAGATATGATACGATCTGATGGAGGAGAAAATTACAGTTAAGGTCTAGTAGATATGATACGATCTGATGAATGAGAAGATTACAGTTAAGGTCTAGTAGATATGATACGATCTGATGGAGGAGATTACAGTTAATATCTAGTAGATATGATACGATCTGATGGAGAAGATTACAGTTAAAATCTAGTAGATATGATATGATCTGATGGAGGAGAAGATTACAGTTAAGGTCTAGTAGATATGATACGATCTGATGGAGGAGAAGATTACAGTTAAGGTCTAGTAGATATGATACGATCTGATGGAGGAGAAGATTACAATTAAAATATTATATAACATCTGGAAGGTCTAGTAGATATGATACGATCTGGTGCTTTGAATCAATCCTGCTCTTCATGAAATAACACAGACACATTATTACATGCAATCCACAACATCCAAGCTGGTGTAGCTGTGTGTAGTGCAGTTCTATGTGACTGTTCTCTATACTTTTTCCCCTCTAGAGGGCAGCAAACACACACAAATTTGTCTTGTTGAGTTTGAAGAGCAATAAATACAGCATTAATGTTAATGTGTATATAAAATAGCATTAATGTGTTTTATATACACTTAAAATACAGCTGATTATGTAAAATGAGCAAACTAATCATTCGTACAGGTTATCTGCACATTTATAAAGTTTGCAATTATTCTAAGACTCCAATAAACTAATAGACTAAACCCATATTTAACTGTGGAGTCAAATTAAACTGAAAGCCTCAACTACTGTAACTCCAAATGTGTGTCAGGCTGGGGTAGCCTCGTAAAACACCCTCTTCCGAGGCTGGGGGGTCCCCAGTTCAAATAGGATTATCTCCAGACCATGAATGCAGTTTTCACTATGGTGAAAGAAATGCAAATGCTCCCTCTTTCCATGTCATACCTGAAGGCAGCATTCAAGAGAATTGCCTTGTCCAAACTCTCCTGAACTTGAATGCAGCATCTTATGTTGAAAGAATTGCCCTCTCTGTGTAGAAATCCATGCCATTACGCCATATCTCCAGTATTCACTTGATTATGCTCAGTTCAGTGTGGTATCAAGCATTGAAAATAATAGACCTCCAAGCTGTGACGCGTTGTGAGCTTGGAGGTCTGCTATTTTCGATATTTCCACCAAAAGGCGCCTTTAGGAATTTCAGCCCCTGCCTCTCTAACATTCTCTGCACGTCCCTGTAAGTGACTGTGTACTGTACCTTTATAAGTGTCTACTCCTCTGTGTATCTGTGTATACAAGGTACATAAAGGGTACTGTACCTCTGTGCATCCCATGCTGTATATAAGGTATATAAGGTGTATATAAGGTATATAAGGTGTATATAAGGTATATAAGGTGTATATAAGGTACAGTATATAAGTGTGTACTGTACCTTTATAAGTGTCTACTCCTCTGTGTATCTGTGTATACAAGGTACATAAAGGGTACTGTACCTCTGTGCATCCCATGCTGTATATAAGGTATATAAAGGGTGTATATAAGGTATATAAGGTGTATATAAGGTACAGTATATAAGTGTGTACTGTACCTCAGTATATCCCATGCTGGCTGCAGCGATCAGGGCCTGCTGCACAGCATGGTTCTTGGTGAAGGGCGCCCCCTGCTGGGAGGAGGCTGCGGTGGGGGCAGCAGGGGGTCCCTGGCCCCCCCAGTCACACTGGATCAGGTACTGGACCACCTCCATGTGGCCCCGCAGCGCCGCGTGCACCAGAGCACACTGACCGTTCTTATCTAGGTGGTCCACCTGAGCACACGCACACACGCACGCACGCACGCACGCACACACACGCACGCACACACACACACGCACACACACAGAAGAAAAGACACAATTAATTCATAGTAAATATTGTTGCATGATTGAGTCCTGTATATCCGCTCACATGTTATGTATGCAGCATGCAGTGGGCCTGTGATTAAAAGCGTCTGCTAAATGCCTAAACTGTAAACTGTCTGTTATCAAGTGGAGCGGTCTGTTATCAAGAAATAACACATTTCAGCGACTGACCAATCAGAATCAAGCATTCAAACAAGCCGTGCGATAGTGAACAGGAATGCCCACCTTGGCTCTGCGACGGCACAGTGCGCTGACGATGGCCATGTTGCCCCCGGCCGCGGCGTACCCCAGCGGGGTGAGGCCGCTCTCCGACGCCGCGTCCACGTTGGCACCGAACTCCAGCAGCAGCGCCAGCATGTCCAGGTAGCCCAGGTGGGCGTGGACACACAGCACCGGGGCGTTGTTCAGAACCTCCGTACGGTAGTTCACGTTGGCTCCGCCCAGCATCAGCAGCCTGCTCACCTGGAAGCACATTGATAACATGTGTTCAACACTCATCTGGACCAGGGGGTTTCAGAGTGGGTGACGGGGCACCCTGGGGTGATGGGGCACCCTGGGGCGACGGGGCACCCTGGGGCGACGGGGCACCCTGGGGCGACGGGGCACCCTGGGGTGCCGCGACGGCAGTCCAGGGGTGCCGCGAGATCATTTGATAATAATATCTGGAATTTATTTGGACACTTGAAAAAATATGTTGTATCATTTCAAACTTGAAATACAAAGGTATTTTCAGTCAGTTCTAACCAAAATGGCTGTTATCTCAACGTTTTCCGTGTGTGTGTGTGTGTGTGTGTGTGTGTGTGTGTGCCTGCCTCAGCCTGCCTGTGTGTGTGAACTTCGTTTGAATCGTTTCAACTGCTGCGCAGATTGGATATTCGTTAACCCCCCCCCACCCCCCCCCCAGCACTCATTGGATCAGCCACAGTTTTTGGCTGCTAAACTGCCGATTCATGTACTCAGCTCCAGACCAGAGGAACGGTCCACAGGAGTAAACACAGGTTTCATACCTTGATATTGGGGGTGTAAAGGTTTCATACCTTGATATTGGGGGTGTACAGGTTGATATTGGGGGTGTAGAGGTTGATATTGGGGGTGTACAGGTTTCATACCTTAATGTTGGGTGTGTAGAGGTTGATATTGGGGGTGTACAGGTTTCATACCTTGATATTGGGGGTGTACAGGTTGATATTGGGGGTGTAAAGGTTCCATACCTTGATATTGGGGGTGTACAGGTTTCATACCTTGATATTGGGGGTGTACAGGTTGATGTTGGGGGTGTACAGGTTGATGTTGGGGGTGTACAGGTTGATGTTGGGGGTGTACAGGTTTCATACCTTGATATTGGGGGTGTACAGGTTGATGTTGGGGGTGTACAGGTTGATATTGGGGGTGTACAGGTTGATGTTGGGGGTGTACAGGTTTCATACCTTAATGTTGGGTGTGTAGAGGTTGATATTGGGGGTGTACAGGTTTCATACCTTGATATTGGGGGTGTACAGGTTTCATACCTTGATATTGGGGGTGTACAGGTTCCGTAGTGAGGACAGTGCGGTTGAAAGACCCTCGGTGCTGTAAGACACCCACAGCCCCTGCAGGATGGACGAGGAGACCCCCACTTTCTTGCTGAGACCCTGGAATGGAGAGGAGAGATGAATATTCATGAGGGGATGAGCATAAACAGCTGCTGTGTCGGGGGCGGGTGTGTGTCGTCTGGGAGCGTGCACGTGTGTTTGGTGTGTGTGTCGTCTGGGAGCGTGCACGTGTGTTTGGTGTGTGTGTCGTCTGGGAGCGCGCACGTGTGTTTGGTGTGTGTGTCGTCTGGGAGCGTGCACGTGTGTTTGGTGTGTGTGTCGTCTGGGAGCGCGCACGTGTGTTTGGTGTGTGTGTCGTCTGGGAGCGCGCACGTGTGTTTGGTGTGTGTGTGTCTGGGAGTGTGCACGTGTGTTTGGTGTGTGTGTGTGTCTGGGAGCGTGCACGTGTGTTTGGTGTGTGTGTGTTGTCTGGGAGCGTGCACGTGTGTTTGGTGTGTGTGTGTGTCTGGGAGCGTGCACGTGTGTTTGGTGTGTGTGTCGTCTGGGAGTGTGCACGTGTGTTTGGTGTGTGTGTCTGGGAGCGTGCACGTGTGTTTGGTGTGTGTGTCTGGGAGCGTGCACGTGTGTTTGGTGTGTGTCGTCTGGGAGCGTGCACGTGTGTTTGGTGTGTGTGTGTGTGTGTGTCTGGGAGCGTGCACGTGTGTTTGGTGTGTGTGTCTGGGAGCGTGCACGTGTGTTTGGTGTGTGTGTCTGGGAGTGTGCACGTGTGTTTGGTGTGTGTGTGTCTGGGAGCGTGCACGTGTGTTTGGTGTGTGTGTGTCTGGGAGCGTGCACGTGTGTTTGGTGTGTGTGTCTGGGAGTGTGCACGTGTGTTTGGTGTGTGTCTGGGAGCGTGCACGTGTGTTTGGTGTGTGTCTGGGAGCGTGCACGTGTGTTTGGTGTGTGTGTGTCTGGGAGCGTGCACGTGTGTTTGGTGTGTGTGTGTCTGGGAGTGTGCACGTGTGTTTGGTGTGTGTGTCTGGGAGCGTGCACGTGTGTTTGGTGTGTGTGTGTCTGGGAGCGTGCACGTGTGTTTGGTGTGTGTCGTCTGGGAGCGTGCACGTGTGTTTGGTGTGTGTGTCTGGGAGCGTGCACGTGTGTTTGGTGTGTGTGTGTCTGGGAGCGTGCACGTGTGTTTGGTGTGTGTGTCTGGGAGCGTGCACGTGTGTTTGGTGTGTGTCTGGGAGCGTGCACGTGTGTTTGTTGTGTGTGTCTGGGAGCGTGCACGTGTGTTTGGTGTGTGTCTGGGAGCGTGCACGTGTGTTTGGTGTGTGTGTCTGGGAGCGTGCACGTGTGTTTGGCTTTTGTCTCACTTTTTTAATTATGAATTTAAACTGTATATTTGGATTTTCCATATTTCTGTCTTTTTTTTGCACTGTTGTCTGTTCCAGCTGTTTGTTGAATGTTGAATAGAACACTATGAAAACAAGATTTTTTTTGTGTCATCCACTTGCTGTGTTTTAACTCTAAAAATCACCTACAAAATGAATCAATCAAAAACTTGTATTACTATAATATTTGTGCAAAATATACTGACAATTATAAAGGAATTTGATGTGTTCCCGATGTTGACTATGCGTCGTGCCGCGACACATTGTGAGCTTGTGGATGTGTGTGTGTGTGTGTGTGTGTGTGTGTGTGTGTGTGTGTGTGTGTACCTACCTTAAAGATGTGTGCTTTCAGGATGTGGTGTCCCAGCTCTAGTGTGTGTGTGTGTGTGTGTGTGTGTGTGTGTGTGTGTGTGTGTGTGTGTGTGTGTGTGTGTGTGTGTGTGTGTGTGTGTGTGTGTGTGTGTGTGTGTGTGTACCTTAAAGATGTGTGCTTTCAGTATGTGGTGTCCCAGCTCTAGTGTGTGTGTGTGTGTGTGTGTGTGTGTGTGTGTGTGTGTGTGTGTGTGTGTGTGTGTGTGTGTGTGTGTGTGTGTGTGTGTGTGTACCTTAAAGATGTGTGCTTTCAGGATGTGGTGTCCCAGCTCTAGTGTGTGTGTGTGTGTGTGTGTGTGTGTGTGTGTGTGTGTGTGTGTGTGTGTGTGTGTGTGTGTGTGTGTGTGTGTGTGTGTGTGTGTGTGTACCTTAAAGATGTGTGCTTTCAGGATGTGATGTCCCAGCTCTATGGTCTGCTGTCTGTTCAGCTTGTTCTCCTGTCTGCTGAACCAGAAGGCTAGCAGAGTGTGACCACTCCTACCGAGACAGAGAGAGACAGTAGTTAAATACTGGAGAACCACTCCTACCGAGACAGAGAGAGACAGTAGTTAAATACTGGAGAACCACTCCTACCGAGACAGAGAGAGACAGTAGTTAAATACTGGAGAACCACTCCTACCGAGACAGAGAGAGACAGTAGTTAAATACTGGAGAACCACTCCTACCGAGACAGAGAGAGACAGTAGTTAAATACTGGAGAACCACTCCTACCGAGACAGAGAGAGACAGTAGTTAAATACTGGAGAACTACTCCTACCGAGACAGAGAGAGACAGTAGTTAAATACTGGAGAACCACTCCTACCGAGACAGAGAGAGACAGTAGTTAAATACTGGAGAACAACTCCTACCGAGACAGAGAGAGACAGTAGTTAAATACTGGACAACCAGAAGGCTAGCAGAGTGTGACCACTTCCAGAGGCTTATCTCCACAAATAGGGCAAAAATGTGTTTTTCCAAAATCTTCCTGATCCATGTTGATAACATGAGTGTAGACATGCTGTGTAGTGATATTTGTGATTTTAGGGCCAAAACTGTAGGAGCAGTGTCCAAAAATGTGTTTTAAAAATCGGCCTGAAGGTGGCGCTAGAATAGGGCCATGTGAGAAATGAGGGGTGGGGTCTCCGCGTTGCCTTGGCGGACGAATAGGTACCGGGCCCGGCTCTCCCGGACGCTCCTAGCCCGAGTTACGGCATTTTATGTGCGCTGCAGTGGCAGGGGGTCCTCCACTGGGGGCGCCACCACTTTTGCATCCGTTCTGGAGCACCAGGAGTCGGTGGTCCCCGGGAATTCCCCGTGAGCAGCCCCGTTGGGGTGGTCACAAACTGTTTTATTTTATATTGAAGGACTCCCATAACCCTGAGTGAACAAATGGAACCAAATGGACCCTATTTGTTTGTACACTCTCAGGGTTACAGACCTGTCCTGGTCTTTTAAAGCTAGCTCTTTATGTGTTTCTGGTAATATTCTTGTCTGCTAATTTTCAAGTCAATTGAAGAGACATAATTTGAGCAAAAATGTCCAGGACCAGCCAGCATGGACGATGAGCCCTGAGCAACCGTGAAGATATCGACGTGTTCCTGCAGGTGTTTGTGGTCAACACAGGCTGGTGAAATGATATTCAGCTGGGAAAAACAACAACTCTTTAAAAGTCTTTCTGACAGCCAGTACAGAATGTCCCATTCATAAACAGGCAGCTCCTCACGCTGTCTGTCATAAAAACACATTTAAACAGAAGTTTCACTGCATGCGGAAAATATCCTTTTACCACCTCGATGTTCCTGCAGACATTTGTAGGAACAACACATTGAAATGTGTGAATGGGTAGAAAATAAAACATTTTGCGCGGCACCCCAGCACAACAATACGGCAACGCTTTGAGAGGGAGTCCTCACAAGCTCGCAACACAGTGTGTTTTGTACGTATCCTAATCCAGTGTTTCTCAACCACTGGTCCTGGGGACCTTTGGTGTGCCCCTGAGAAGGGTCAAGTGTGCCCCTTGAAACTGCTTGAAAACCAGTATTGTATTTATCATTTTAAAAATGATTTAAATCTACAAGCACACAACGCCTCGCGGTGCGAGGCGTTGTGTGCTTGTAGATCTGCTTGTAGATCTGCTGTTTTCAGGTCTTTGCTTTGCGAAGAAACGTACACATTTGAAACTTGGAGATACAAGGTTTCTTCCCGACAGTGAGGATATTTACACCCCCGTATTATATTGGTGTGACCATGGATTCTTGGGACATGAGAAGTGTGCCATGCAGAAAAAAGGTTGAGAAACACTGGCCTAATCAACACAGTGTGTTTTGTAAATATATATAAATATATATAAACATAAAACTAATAAAATCTTGTACATCGGCTATTTTCACTATTTCTTAAACGTTTATTACATTTGATTATTATCACAAAACATACAGCAACTACTTCAGCCCTATATACTTTTTGGCCATTTGAAGATCTACAAGCTCACAATGTGTCACCATTTTTATACATTTGAAAACGTCCAAACGGGACTTAACCATAGGCCTGCTGCATATTGAGTACCTTTACTTTTGGCACTTTAAAGTATGCTTTGATGCCAACACTGTTGTACTTTTACTCGAGTACATTTTGAATTCCTGACTATTACTTGTAACAGAGCATTTCTATAGAGCAGGGGTTTTCAAATTGGGTGACGGGGCACCCTGGGGTGCCGCGACGGCAGTCCAGGGGTGCCGCGACGGCAGTCCAGGGGTGCTGCGAGATCATTTGATAATTTGGACACAATATTGAATTCATTTGGACACAATATTTAGTATCATTTTAAACTTGAAAGTTATATTCAGTCAGTTCTAACCAAAATGGCTGTTATCTCAACGTTTTCCTTGCAACATAATCACTAAAATATTATCACTGTCAGGCAGAAACCTCGTATTTCCAAGTTTCAAATGTGTACGTCTTTTGGTAAAGCAAAGCCCTGCTTCATCATACAAGACTGACGCACAAAACTAGTGAAAACAGACGATCTACAAGCACACAACGCCTCGCGATGCGAGGCGTTGTGTGCTTGTAGATCTGCTGTTTTCACTAGTTTAGTACATTTTATAGATGGTAAATACAAAACGGACGGTTTTGGACATACAAGGTTTCCACGCGACAACAACAATATGCTATAAATATAAAGTGCTGGGAGTGAACATTTTAAAAAGAATATTTATGGGGTGACCTGAGACAAAACAGTTTGGGAACCCCTGCTTTAAAGTATGCTTTGGTGCCAACACTGTTGCACTTTTACTCAAGTTCATTTTGAATTCCTGACTATTGCTTGTAACAGAGCATTTCTATATTGGAGTACTGATACTTTTACTGCAGTGGAACATGTGAGCAGTACAGTAGTAGTACAGTAGTACTACAGTCAGTGGCGTCAGTTCAACAAAAGCTAGGGTATGGCAAAGATGGGAGTCCTCATGGAAAAGAGGCATTACATTTTGTATAACATGGTTCTATTGTGAAAATAACAGATCTACATGCTCACAACGCCTCGCGCTGCGAGGCGTTGTGAGCAGCGTTGTGAGCATGTAGATCTGCTATTTTCACAATGTCTAAAAAAAAGAGTTTTGTCAGTTTTTTTACACGGGTTTCTATGGTTTCTACGGCTGGATATGACAGCCTGGAACGGTTGTACAAGTGCAGCTAAACTTGGCATGTTAGTAAACGTGCCACAATTAACAATAATGCATTGCACCTGTGCAGCTGACCTGCGGAACCTGGGAATATACCATTCTGTCAAGATGGGGAGAATAAAAGTGTGGAGAAAATAATTATAATACCTTGTTAAAGTGACCATTTTGTTAAATGTTGCATTTGTAGTTATTTTACTGTAATTTAACAACATAATAACCAGCACAGATAGACTAAGAGACATTCATGGATTTACATTTAAAAGTAACTTTTATCTTCCCCCCTGGACCCAGGGTATGGCAGCTGCATACCCCTGCCATACCCAATTGACGCCCCTGAGTACAGTAGGAGGTTCTGACCGGGGTCAGTAGAACATGTGAGGTGATTCTGACCTGGGGTCACAGAGTACAGTAGTACAGTAGGAGGTTCTGACCTGGGGTCAGTACAGTAGTACAGTAGTACAGTAATAGTACAGTAGTACAGTAGTACAGTAGTAGTACAGTAGGGCGTTCTGACCTGGGGTCACATAGGAACTTGGTCTTCTCCCCCTCTTCTCTCCAGATCAGCCATTCTCTGAAGGAAGGATGAACAAACATCCTGGTTCCATCTCTCCTCTTCACCAGGAACACTGACAGGTTGTCCACTCGCTGCTGGAAGTCTTCCCAGTCCAGAGTACCCTGAAACATAACATATAATACTTTATATAATGTACCCTGAAACATAACATATAATACTTTATATACAGTAAGTCCTCCCAGTCCAGAGTACCCTGGAACACCACATATAATACTTTATTTAATCTACCCTGAAACATAACAAATATAATACTTTATTTAATCTACCCTGAAACATAACAAATATAATACTTTATTTAATCTACCCTGAAACATAACAAATATAATACTTTATATAATCTACCCTGAAACACCACATATAATACTTTATTTAATCTATCCTGAAACATAACAAATATAATACTTTATATACAGTAAGTCCTCCCAGTCCAGGGACACTGTTTAACACTGTTACTGAACAAACACTATAGCAATGATTACTGTCACTATATAGAGCTCTAAATTTAACACAAAATATAATTCACAGGACACTTTAGTTCAAATCCATGTTATTTGTGTGAATTTAAAAATCTCTACACTAAATCTCTTCTCTGAAAAACACATTGCAAGCTTGTCATCATCTATAATAATAATCTACAATAACCATCTTTTTTCGGTGATCTAGGGGTTGAAGAGGTTATAAAAACAAACATAAAGTAGTGTTTGCCCACAAAGTCTGCTAAACATCTCCTGCCGGGTCCCAGCAGGAATCACACAGAGGTTGCATTCATAAACACACAGTGGATCAAATTCATGTGTTTCTGTTGGCTTGGTAGTTTTACAAACAGAGGAGTTATTTGTTCACGTTCACAAACCCTGACGGGGCAGAGAGAGAAATAAACAGCCATTAAATGATATCATAGTTCAGGTTAGGATCCCTCACTGCACTTCCTCTGTGGATTTATAGTTCAATAATAATCACCTCTGCATCTCTCTCTACCTCTCAACACACTCTCTGAACTGTTACATACAATACCAACACACTTTAACAACCAATCAAATCTATTTTTGACAATGAAAATACTGTACTTCAAGTAAAAAAAAAATTACATGTTCTCATCTAAGTGCTCAGGTCTCCACCAGGCCGGGTTTGCTTATCCAGGGTCAGCAAACTTTAGAAAGGCAGTTACTGACAAATGGAAAACAAAAATTGTTACTGCGACTTCCCGTCGCTTAGATGCGGGCCGGTGGGGAAAAAAACGCTTCTCGACGATCAACACGATCTGGAGATTGATTCTGAGATAAAGTCATGTTACTGTGGAAGCATTGCATTGAAGCCAACGGAGGATATTTACTTCCTGATGACGCCATCACCCAAAAGGATCACAGGAGTTTTCCTTCACCCACGGGTCCCAATGACCGCACGCTACTGTTCTTTAAAGAGGTGGTGTCATAGTTTTGTACTTTTTCTGTTTTTCATGTGTCTAGGAGGTTGAAAGTACTTCATTAGACCCCCTGATGTGTTTTTTTTGAGAAATGATGTATTCTCTTAGCATTCTCTTTGTTTGTTTTCTCTTGGAGGCTGCCACCTTGTGGCCATAAGTGTCAGTTAAAAAACACAGATACTAAGTGTGTCACAGTATCAACTCCTCCCCAATTGCCATTCACCCAACACTGTGGGGTGTGGCTATATCAGCTGGGTCACCACCCACCATGCCATCCATGCATACTTAATGAACTGGGGGTGTGGCCACATTAAAACCCAATTGTAACTCTTTCTGTATACTTTTTTGGAAAAAATCTTCCTCCTAGTATAATCATAATACCTGATAATCAGATAATCATGTTTTAGAGGGGGGGGGGGGGGGGGGGGGGATCATGGCACCACCTCTTTAATATAAAAGCATGGGGTACCTGTAGATCTGTTAGCATGGGGTGCAGTACCTGTATGGTCTTGTAGATCTGTTAACATTAGGGTACAGTACTTGTAGATCTGTTAACATGGGGTACAGTACCTGTAGATCTGTTAACACTTATGTTGCAATGATTTTTTCTCTTCAATGTCTCGCGTTGCCATGGTTACCATAGACTTCCATGTAATTGTGCAATTGTGTAAAAAGTGCACGCCCATGCCTAGATGATGCACCACGTGTGTAGATGCTGTTCACAGCTTTCAAACAAAAAAATCCGCTTGGAAATCCGTTCAGGCATTCATGATTTATGGGCCATTATGTTTTCTTCAGATGTAAACAAACATGGCTGCCATGTTTGAAAGAATGGGTTGGTATGGGGGTTAAACATGCAATTTCGCGATCGCGATCATGCCTAATACATTTCTGAAGGTCCAAAAAAAAAAAAAAAACGTCCCAAACTCGGGAAACTCGGGGTTGGCACCAGATGTGTTAACATTAGGGTACAGTACCTGTATGGTCTTTTAGATCTGTTAACATGGGGTACAGTATACTGTAGATCTGTTAACATTAGGGTACAGTACCTGTATGGTCTTTTAGATCTGTTAAAATGGGGGTACAGTACCTGTAGGGAGCCAGAGTTGATGGTCTGGTAGATCTGCTCGTCGGTGAGCGGGTGCAGGGAGGCCACGGCCACGTTGAGCAGAGGCAGCGCCCGCTCAAACGACGACTGCGTGGGGAAACGCATGTTGCACTGCAGCAGGTACACCTCAGCTAGGTTGACTGGTACCACCTGGACACACACACACACACACACACACACACACACACACACACACACACACACACACACACACACACACACACACACACACACACACACACACACACACACACACACACACACACACACACAGGATGTTAGTACACCTCCGCTAGGTTGACTGGAACCACCATGACATAATGAAGGTATACTTTCCTCCTGTAAATCCCTAACATCCTTTAAAACCGCTCTGAAAAGCCACTTACAGACGGCTTCTACTCTAAACTGGTACTACCAGGAAACCATGGGTTCCCAAACCCCTGGTTTGGTACTGTCATAAAACTGTACCTTTTCCTATGCAAACTAATAATAAATACTTTAATAAATCCTCCCGCTTGAGCTAAACTTGTAATCATAGGATGAGCGTGTTGTGGGAGCGGCGACGAAGGAGGCGCGCCGCCTGAACCAGAACTTGAGCCATGAGAGGCACCGCCGTGCGAGCATAGGGGCGAGCGAGTCGCTGCGCCGAACGGTGCCCGAAGTCTGCTTCAGCTGCTTCAGCGCTGTCCCAGTTATGTACCGATAGGACAGGATTGTAAATATTCTGTGACTACTGGAAAAGGTAGGAAAAACTGAAAATGGCTGCAGTGTGGGCTTTTTGGGTTATTCATTCTGGGCAGAGAATGGGTTTGGGTTAACTATAATACCCTTGTTGTGAGAGGGTGGATGCTGGCTGTGCTCGTTGAGAGGCCAGGATGTTTAATAGATGATGTTTACTGAACCACACTGCTTCCAGGCCTCAGGGCACACAATGAGAGACTACTGCTGCTTATCAATAGTGTTTTATACTTCTTATGGAGGCTCATCACACCTGTGGACCTGAGGAACTCACCAACGCACCGCTAAGCTACCTTATTCACTGGAAAAGAAAGTGTCAGAGAAAAACAAACAAAATACGGTGAATATTTGATACTGGTGCTCTCTGTTGTTGTGCTGGTATACAGCACAAAGGGCATGAAGACTGTTTGGAAGTTTTACTTAAGAATAAGAATAAGAATAAGAATGTAAATAGTCATAGATGACATGTACTTAAGAACAACGGAACAAGCAAGTTTTTAGGATTTTAGAGCCCACTCCGTAAAACCCTTTAAGACTCATTAAAAAACGGTGAACATTTGGAGAGTGGGTTGTAGGGTTAGGGTTAGGGTTAGGTTTAGGTTTAGGGTTAGGGTTGTAGAACGGCCAGTTGAGGGAGAGGTTCACAACTAAAACCAAGTTACACAAATATATACAGGTATGTAAAATGTGTTTATGAATAAATAAACTGTAATACGTTGAACATCACTGATTTGAGGATGAATACTGATGAAGACTGATGTTTAACACTCAATGTTGTGGGTTTAAAGGGAAACTAGGTCACTTTAAGGTTATATTTAATATATATGTACATGTGTTAGCAGTCATGTTCCTCTATCAGCCACTACATTGTTGTGCTGGGGTGTTTCCATCCCCCTGGCTGTATGTTGGTTCTGTTCTACTGTTTGACATTCATCTCTTGGAGGGATGTTTTTGTCAGGAGGAGCTCAGCCAGAGCTCTTAACTGCTTCCTTTGAACTTCAAACTGGTTGTGCACTGAGGCAATTGATTGGTCGATAAAAGTGTCAAGTGCTTGTTAGTGATCTCTCTTACCAATGAAAGCACGAAAGATAACAACCTGTTTGATGCCTGTCATAGAGGAGGGGGATGTGTTTGTAAACACACAGACTTGCCGAGTTCCCCTTTAACCTACTCTCTCTATCTCCCTCTCCCTCTCCCTCTCTCTCTCTCTCTCTCTCTCTCTCTCTCTCCAACAGTACCTTATAACTAGAGTTATAGAGGATCAATACCTTATAACTGGAGCTCTTGTAGAGGACCAGTACCTTATAACTGGAGCTCTTGTAGAGAACCAGTACCTTATAACTGGAGCTCTTATAGAGGACCAGTACCTTATATAGTTATAGAGGACCAGTACCTTATAACTGGAGCTCTTATAGAGTACCAGTACCTTATAGCTGGAGCTCTTATAGAGGACCAGTACCTTATAATTAGAGTTATAGAGGACCAGTACCTTATAAGTGGAGCTCTTATAGAGGACCAGTACCTTATAGCTGGAGCTCTTGAGCACCAGGTATCCCTTCTCGATGAGGTCGAAGGTGAGCTTCAGGTAGAGGTAGGAGCCCTGGCTAAGGGCCTTCAGGTGGGCGCTCAGCTTTCCGAAGGTGGTGTTGTCCATCTTGCCGTTGAGGCTGATGTTGTTCTGGATCTCTGGGCTGCTGTGGATGCGGTGCAGGATGTAACCCTGCAGGTCCTGGTCGATGGCATCGTTCTCCTCCAGCCCGTCCAGGAGGATGCGATGGAAGGGAAGCTGCTTGGTGATCTCCTGCAGGGACCGACCATACCTTAGTTTATATACTTTAGCTCTTGAACAATAGCAGATCTACAAGCTCACAGCTTGAGCAGAGTCAAGGGGAACACACACCGGACGCGGAGGCGGCGCGCAAGCGGCGTGTCAAAACATACGGTCCCATTATTTTCAATGAACTAACCCACACCAGCGGCATCCCGCCTCGCCTGCCGCGACGATACTCCGCTGTTCTATTTTCCGGGTGTTGCCGTGTGGTGAACATGTTCTCCCATGGTTCTCCCCACCGGAGGAAATTGATGTGCTGTGTGGCAGCGCGCCGCATCCAGTTGGGGTTACCGCGGGGCACTTCACGTGCGTTGATACCGCGATGCGACGCTGCGCAGCCGCCCACATCCAATGTGTGCTCCCCTTCACACCGCCAAACTGAACGCAACATCATTGCAATAAATGGTGAATGGTTATTCCTGAGCTGTAGTAAGGGTTCACACACATTTTTACCAATGAATTTCCAAAGCTTTTCCAGAATATTTAAACCATGAGCCTCTTACTGCTTTGAGTAAAGCCCAAAGACATGCAGTGTAGCACAAATAAAGCATATAATGGTATTATGGATAAAATAAAGCATAGAATGGTATTATGGATAAAATAAAGCATAGTATGGTATTATGGATAAAATAAAGCATAGAATGGTATTATGGATAAAATAAAGCATAGAATGGTATCATGGATAAAATAAAGCATAGAATGGTATTATGGATAAAATAAAGCATAGAATGGTATTATGGATAAAATAAAGCATAGAATGGTATTATGGATAAAATAAAGCATAGAATGGTATTATGGATAAAATAAAGCATAGAATGGTATTATGGATAAAATAAAGCATAGAATGGTATCATGGATAAAATAAAGCATAGATGGTATTATGGATAAAATAAAGCATAGAATGGTATTATGGATAAAATAAAGCATAGAATGGTATTATGGATAAAATAAAGCATAGATGGTATTATGGATAAAATAAAGCATAGAATGGTATTATGGATAAAATAAAGCATAGATGGTATTATGGATAAAATAAAGCATAGAATGGTATTATGGATAAAATAAAGCATAGAATGGTATTATGGATAAAATAAAGCATAGATGGTATTATGGATAAAATAAAGCATAGAATGGTATTATGGATAAAATAAAGCATAGAATGGTATCATGGATAAAATAAAGCATAGAATGGTATTATGGATACAATAAAGCATAGAATGGTATTATGGATAAAATAAAGCATAGATGGTATTATGGATAAAATAAAGCATAGAATGGTATTATGGATAAAATAAAGCATAGAATGGTATTATGGATAAAATAAAGCATAGAATGGTATTATGGATAAAATAAAGCATAGATGGTATTATGGATAAAATAAAGCATAGAATGGTATTATGGATAAAATAAAGCATAGAATGGTATCATGGATAAAATAAAGCATAGAATGGTATTATGGATAAAATAAAGCATAGAATGGTATTATGGATAAAATAAAGCATAGAATGGTATTATGGATAAAATAAAGCATAGAATGGTATTATGGATAAAATAAAGCATAGAATGGTATTATGGATAAAATAAAGCATAGAATGGTATCATGGATAAAATAAAGCATAGAATGGTATTATGGATAAAATAAAGCATAGAATGGTATTATGGATAAAATAAAGCATAGAATGGTATTATGGATAAAATAAAGCATAGAATGGTATTATGGATAAAATAAAGCATAGAATGGTATTATGGATAAAATAAAGCATAGAATGGTATTATGGATAAAATAAAGCATAGAATGGTATTATGGATAAAATAAAGCATAGAATGGTATCATGGATAAAATAAAGCATAGAATGGTATTATGGATAAAATAAAGCATAGAATGGTATTATGGATAAAATAAAGCATAGAATGGTATTATGGATAAAATAAAGCATAGAATGGTATTATGGATAAAATAAAGCATAGAATGGTATTATGGATAAAATAAAGCATAGAATGGTATTATGGATAAAATAAAGCATAGAATGGTATTATGGATAAAATAAAGCATAGAATGGTATCATGGATAAAATAAAGCATAGAATGGTATCAAATGGACGCGTACAGACAGTTATGACGGCTGTGTATGTTTGCTCAAAGCGACAGCTGCGAGCACCTGTAGGGTGTGAGCCTATAGAACTTCTATTTGCATACAATCATGCAGCCCGTTCGGCGAAAAACGACTTATGTTACATATTTTGTGTAATGTTATA
>NC_137825.1:1972052-1984552 GCF_963921795.1 Nannobrachium achirus | reverse complement strand
CAGGATGGAATATGGACAATCAGACAGATCCATGTCGATCACATGACTGTAGAGATACTGTCTACCGATTTGCGTGATTTTTGGACAAGATCTGTAGGAGTACTGGCCAAAGGGTCGTTTTGCACAAATTGACCTCCTGGTGGCGCTAGAACAGGCCTATGTGAAAAATGTGGAGCACAGGTTCTGAATGGGCATCCAGGGAGTGTGTGTGCTCAGTTTGGCAGCGACCGAGCCAACGCCTCCGGAGATTAGCTGGTAACAAACTTTGTGGACGGACGGACGGACTGAGGCGAAAACATTTGTCTCTCCCTGATTTCTGGTGGAGACAATAAATATGGTTCTGCGGTGCATCCTACCTTTATAAAGTGATGGTTTTAATCCAGGAAGTGAACACTGCAGTGCAGCCTACCTTTATAAAGTGATAGTTTTAATCCAGGAAGTGAACAGTGCGGTGCATCCTACCTTTATAAAGTGATGGTTTTAATCCAGGAAGTGAACACTGCAGTGCATCCTACCTTTATAAAGTGATGGTTTTAATCCAGGAAGTGAACACTGCGGTGCATCCTACCTTTATAAAGTGCGTCCAGGGGTTCGAGGACCCCTCTCCTGAAGGAGGCCAGGGGGTCCTGCACACAGGAGCGCAGGCTGAGCATGCTCTGGAGGTGGGGCTCGCGGAGCAGGCGCTCGCGGTACGCTGCCAGGTGGGGTGAGCGACACAGCAGAGCCGCCACGTTGTGCACAAACTCTGGAACCAGGCAGGTGTAGGCGTTGTCCGCCTGGCAGTAGTGGTACGCTACCACCTAGTGGACACAGAGAGAAATGATATTATTATCAGTAGTGGTACGCTACCACCTAGTGGTCAGAAAGAGATAGAGATTATGTTAAATTAAAGCAGTGGTCTTCAACAGGGGGTCCGGGACCCCTAGGGGGTCCTCAGAGTTACTACAGGGGGTCCTCCAAAACTGAGTGATAGAAACCTTTTTTCCCCCTTTTTTTATATTAACCTCTGTGTCCATATTCTGAGTACTTCTGAGGTCAAGTTTATTAAGTATTGACGGTTTAAGTGGTTAAATATCTGAAAACACAAATTGACATGAATCGAAAATACACTGATGATTGTGCTGTCAAACAATGAAACTATATGGAATCTATGAACAGGTTGTGGCGGTCCCTGCTTCATCTCTCTCTCAACTAAGGGGTCCTTGGCCTGAAAACGTTGAAGACCCCTGGATTAAAGAATGGATAGACCCTAACCCTAACCCTAACTTCCTAACTGCCTGTCCACTGTACCAAGACATCAGAGACACATACTGACCACCTGTCCACTGTACCAAGACATCAGAGACACATACTGACCACCTGTCCACTGTACCAAGACATCAGAGACACATACTGACCACCTGTCCATTGTACCAAGACATCACAGACACATACTGACCACCTGTCCACTGTACCAAGACATCAGAGACACATACTGACCACCTGTCCACTGTACCAAGACATCAGAGACACATACTGACCACCTGTCCACTGTACCAAGACATCACAGACACATACTGACCACCTGTCCACTGTACCAAGACATCAGAGACACATACTGACCACCTGTCCACTGTACCAAGACATCACAGACACATACTGACCACCTGTCCACTGTACCAAGACATCAGAGACACATACTGACCACCTGTCCACTGTACCAAGACATCAGAGACACATACTGAGTACTGACCACCTGTCCACTGTACCAAGACATCAGAGACACATACTGACCACCTGTCCACTGTACCAAGACATCACAGACACATACTGACCACCTGTCCACTGTACCAAGACATCAGAGACACATACTGACCACCTGTCCACTGTACCAAGACATCACAGACACATACTGACCACCTGTCCACTGTACCAAGACATCAGAGACACATACTGACCACCTGTCCACTGTACCAAGACATCACAGACACATACTGACCACCTGTCCACTGTACCAAGACATCAGAGACACATACTGACCACCTGTCCACTGTACCAAGACATCACAGACACATACTGACCACCTGTCCACTGTACCAAGACATCAGAGACACATACTGACCACCTGTCCACTGTACCAAGACATCAGAGACACATACTGAGTACTGACCACCTGTCCACTGTACCAAGACATCAGAGACACATACTGACCACCTGTCCACTGTACCAAGACATCACAGACACATACTGACCACCTGACCACTGTACCAAGACATCAGAGACACATACTGACCACCTGTCCACTGTACCAAGACATCAGAGACATATACTTCCCACAGATCATAACCACCCAAGGAGAGTTTGAAAACATGACCAATGATAAAAACTCCCATACCTGCTGGGTGAAGTAAAACAATGTGCAAACACAGCAGCAAGATGTGTGAGCTGCTGTGATAGGAGAAGGATATCAAATGGAAAACAACCACCTTAAAGACTACTAACCATGGTGTTTACATCCTTGCTCTGTCTGCATGTAATCTTGATGCATGGAAACTGTTACACTCCTTTTGTTTTGATTGTATTGTACTGTGTATACTTCTGCTTTGTAAACGTATGTTTTCTCATGCCAATAAAGCCCTTTGAATTGAACTGTCAGACAGACAGACAGACAGACAGACAGACAGACAGACAGACAGACAGACAGACAGACAGACAGACAGACAGACAGACAGACAGACAGACAGACAGGGCATAAGGTGTACATTTGATTGGCCAATTACAGAGACAGATGTGAGTGAACATCTGTCCCGCCTCCGCTCCTCGTCTGGAGAGGAGTAGGCGGGGCCTGTTGGCGCCATGCCAACATGACTTGACTGATGCCACACACACACACACACACACACACACACACACACACACACACACACACACACACACACACTGCCATCCGGGAGGACGGGCACAGAACACACCTGCTAAACACTCACACACACAACCATATTTGCGTGCGTGCGTGTGTGTGTGTGTGTGTGCATGCGTGCGTGAATCAACAATAAAGGAGGATCTTAATGGAATGTTATTTTCTCTGTGGTCTCAGAGAAATAAAAGCTTTAAAAACAAAAAGACAGAAGGGGGGGGGGTGGATTTGAGCTCAATTATGAATACAGACTTAAGCAGGCCTAATAGCTCTCTGCTGGTTATTTCCAGTCAGTTCTAACCAAAATGGCTGTTATCTCAACGTTTTCCTCACAACATAATCACTAAAATATCGTCACTGTCGGGCAGAAACCTCGTATCTCCAAGTTTCAAATGTGTACGTCTTTTGGTAAAGCAAAGCCCTGCTTCATCATACAAGACTGTCGCACAAAACTAGTGAAAACAGCCGATCTACAAGCACACGTGCTTGTAGATCGGCTGTCTTCACTAGTTTAGTACATTTTATAGATGATAAATACAAAACTAACGGTTTTGGACATACTGTACAAGGTTTCCACCCGACAACGACGATATGCTATAAATATAAGGTGCTGGGAGTGATAATTATAATGTAGGGGTGCCTCGGATTAAATAAATATTTATGGGGTGCCCTGAGACAAAAAGGTTTGGGAACCCCTGTTCTACTGACACTGCACTGTTTGTTTGGAACTATTGATCACCTGATGGCAAGATCTACTTCCTCATTCCTGTTGTTGTTTCAGTATCTCTGAGTCTGAGCACACAGAAACTCATTACAAACCAACTGTAAGCTGCTTCTGTCAATAAAACATTGATTTCAGCAAAATATTCAGCAGATCTTTCATTGGAGAAGCTTTTCGGCCTGCTGTCATCATGATCGTTTGAGCCTGTTTTTAACCAATCAGATTGCATCGGTCGGAACTACAGTTCCTGTTGTGTAATATTTAATATGATATGGATATTCTTTGTTTACATCTGGAGTCTATGAGAGAGCTGTGATTCTACCATGAATAGTTCACAATGTATGTAGTGTCTCTCTCTTTTTCAGACCAAGGACCCCTTAGCAAAGTGGGGACCCCTTAGCAGACAGAGAGATGAAGCAGGGACCCCTTAGCAGACAGAGAGATGAAGCAGGGACCCCTTAGTTGAGAGAGAGATGAAGCAGGGACCCCTTAGCAGACAGAGAGATGAAGCAGGGACCTCTTAGCAGACAGAGAGATGAAGCAGGGACCTCTTAGCAGACAGAGAGATGAAGCAGGGACCTCTTAGCAGACAGAGAGATGAAGCAGGGACCTCTTAGCAGACAGAGAGATGAAGCAGGGACCCCTTAGTTGAGAGAGAGATGAAGCAGGGACCCCTTAGCAGACAGAGAGATGAAGCAGGGACCTCTTAGCAGACAGAGAGATGAAGCAGGGACCTCTTAGCAGACAGAGAGATGAAGCAGGGACCCCTTAGCAGACAGAGAGATGAAGCAGGGACCTCTTAGCAGACAGAGAGATGAAGCAGGGACCCCTTAGCAGACAGAGAGATGAAGCAGGGACCTCTTAGCTGACAGAGAGATGAAGCAGGGACCCCTTAGCAGACAGAGAGATGAAGCAGGGACCTCTTAGCAGACAGAGAGATGAAGCAGGGACCCCTTAGCAGACAGAGAGATGAAGCAGGGACCTCTTAGCTGACAGAGAGATGAAGCAGGGACCTCTTAGCAGACAGAGAGATGAAGCAGGGACCTCTTAGCAGACAGAGAGATGAAGCAGGGACCCCTTAGCAGACAGAGAGATGAAGCAGGGACCTCTTAGCTGACAGAGAGATGAAGCAGGGACCTCTTAGCAGACAGAGAGATGAAGCAGGGACCTCTTAGCAGACAGAGAGATGAAGCAGGGACCTCTTAGCAGACAGAGAGATGAAGCAGGGACCCCTTAGCAGACAGAGAGATGAAGCAGGGACCTCTTAGCAGACAGAGAGATGAAGCAGGGACCTCTTAGCAGACAGAGAGATGAAGCAGGGACCTCTTAGCAGACAGAGAGATGAAGCAGGGACCTCTTAGCAGACAGAGAGATGAAGCAGGGACCTCTTAGCAGACAGAGAGATGAAGCAGGGACCCCTTAGCAGACAGAGAGATGAAGCAGGGACCTCTTAGCAGACAGAGAGATGAAGCAGGGACCTCTTAGCAGACAGAGAGATGAAGCAGGGACCTCTTAGCAGACAGAGAGATGAAGCAGGGACCCCTTAGCAGACAGAGAGATGAAGCAGGGACCCCTTAGCAGACAGAGAGATGAAGCAGGGACCTCTTAGCAGACAGAGAGATGAAGCAGGGACCCCTTAGCAGACAGAGAGATGAAGCAGGGACCCCTTAGCAGACACAGAGATGAAGCATAAATAGAACATGTTGTGCCTTTTAGCAGTGCTGGATGAAATATTCAACCTCAGTACACAGAGACTCCTGCTCAAACATTACTACACTACAAGTGTAGGTTAGACAGTCAAATGCTATCGAATATAGCTTGTAGATCTGCTATTTTCACTATGTGATATGGGCTTGTGAGTTGTTCATTCATAATGTAGTTCATATCCTGGAAATGTAGCAGAGACAAAGGTACAATATTTATCTTTGAAATGGTAGTGAGAGCATATCCAAAATTACAAATACTCAAGTACAGTACAGATACTCAAAGCATTTACATAATTAAGTGCAGTACTCAAGTAAAAGTACTTTGTCTGGCTTTAAGCTACAAGGATGGTTTTAAAGGGTGCTGTCTACGTTGTGCATTGAAGACAGACACAGAATCACTGTGTCTGTGAGTCAGTATGTGCTGTGAATACAGAGAGAAGAGAAGCTAAAATAGGGGGGCTTCAGTCATATAAGAACCGAGTGAGTCTGTCTGTGTGTATGTGTGTGTGTGTGTGTGTGTGCGTGCGTGCGTGCGTGCGTGCGTGCGTGCGTGCGTGTGTGTCTATCTCATAACAGACTGCAGTGAAGTGAATGCTGGAACGTCGTCACATTAAACTGCCGCATCAAGCAAACTTTGTGATATGAATTCATAACAAGGAGAAAAGAAGGCAACATCATTCATATTCTGCAGTCACTTTCAGGGCGGAAACCGTTTGTCCAAAACCACTGCTTTTCAGGACGTGGATGAAATAAAGCCATGTTCTAATGGACCCAGTTAGCTATTATTCAGTCACAAGATTGTCTTAATGCTTTACATTGATTATATTTAGAGAACCAACATACACACTTTTAAGATCACTTTCACCAGGTTATAAAACACAAACAGCTAAGTTGTTGCTTTACCTAGATCCCAGCTTACTAAGACGCTACGCTGTCTCGCTGCATTCTATGATCCTATAGTTTACTGAGACGCTACGCTGTCTCTCTGCGTTCTATGATCCTATAGTTTACTGAGACGCTACGCTGTCTCTCTGCGTTCTATGATCCTATAGTTTACTGAGACGCTACGCTGTCTCTCTGCTTTCTATGATCCTATAGTTTACTGAGACGCTACGCTGTCTCTCTGCGTTCTATGATCCTATAGTTTACTGAGACGCTACGCTGTCTCTCTGCGTTCTATGATCCTATAGTTTACTGAGACGCTACGCTGTCTCTCTGCGTTCTATGATCCTATAGTTTACCCTCTGCGTTCTATGATGCTATAGTTTACTGAGACGCTACGCTGTCTCTCTGCACACGTGCATGCGTTTGTGCGGGCATGCGTACGTGCGTGTGTGCGTGTGTGCGTGCGTGTGTGTGTGTGCACCAGGGTACCTGAGATGCCAGTCTTCTCATAGCCTCCTCCTGTCTCCTCCTCATCTCGGGGGTCCCAGGACAGCTCCCCCCTCCCAGGGTCCCGTGCTGAGGCTGGGGCTGGCTGAGAGGCAGACCCTCCCCATCTGGAGACACAACACACAGTGTGTTATTTCTGTCTAAAGATTTTATCCCATGATTTTGCAACAATTATCTACTGTAATCCTGGGCTCTCCCTCTGCCAACCTGGGGAGAGCAATGCACTGACCGCATGCTTCCTTCTATGCATGAGGAGTCCAAGTCGCTTCTTTTCACCTGACAGGGGGTGGAGTTTCCCCGGTTTGGACGTAGCGCGTGGAAGGAACACGTTATTCCAACCAGTTCCTTTCCCCTCTATCAGGCGCCCCGGCTGGCCAGGGGGAGGCAGTATAGAGACCAGGATCACTGCATACTTTTTGCAAGGGTATCTCTACCCTAGGAGACACGGGGAGAACATGCAAACTCCACACAGAAATGCCCTTTCACCAACCCCACCTAGGGTGTGGGCGCTGATCTACCTTACGTACGTTTAGGAGAGGCCTGAGGCCTGTCTATAGATCTATATATCTATAAATAGATCTGTACGTACGTTTAGGCGAGGCCTGAGGGCTGTCTATAGGTCTATAGATCTATAAATAGATCTGTACGTACGTTTAGGCAAGGCCTGCGGGCTGTCTATAGATCTATATATCTACCAGTAAGACTCCCTAATCGGGAGATAAGCGACCGTCAGGTCGCAGCGTGATTTTAGGCCATGATGTGTAGGAGCAGTGTCCAAAAATGTGTTTGAAAAAATCGGCCTGATGGTGGCGCTATATGAGACAGATCCATGTTGATGAGATGAGTGTAGACATACTGTGTACCGATTTGCGTGATTTTAGGGCAAAATCTGTAGGAGCAGTGTTCAAAAATGTGTTTTTAAAAATCGGCCTGAAGGTGGCGCTAAATGGGACAGATCCATGTTGATGTCATGAGTGTAGAGCAAGTGTATACCGATTCGCGTGATTTTAGGGCAAAATTTGTAGGAGCAGTGTCCAAAAATGTGTTTGAAAAAATCGGCCTGATGGTGGCGCTATATGGGACAGATCCATGTTGATGACATGACATACTGTGTAGCGATTTGCGTGATTTTAGGGCCAAATCTGTAGGAGTAGTGTCCAAAAATGTGTTTTTAAAAATCGGCCTGATGGTGGCGCTATATGGGACAGATCCATGTTGATGAGATGAGTGTAGACATACTGTGTACCGATTTGCGTGATTTTAGGGCCAAATCTGTAGGAGCAGTGTCCAAAAATGTGTATGAAAAAATCGGCCTGATGGTGGCGCTAAATGGGACAGATCCATGTTGATGAGATGAGTGTAGACATACTGTGTAGCGATTTGCGTGATTGTAGGGCCAAATCTGTAGGAGTAGTGTCCAAAAATGTGTTTTTAAAAATCGGCCTGAAGGTGGCGCTAAATGGGACAGATCGATGTTGATGAGATGAGTGTAGACATACTGTGTACCGATTTGCGTGATTTTAGGGAGAAAATTGTAGGAGTAGTGTCCAAAAATGTGTTTTGCAAGAATCGGCCTCATGGTGGCGCTAGAAGAGGGGCATGTGAGAGTTGATGGAGGTGGTTTGGCAGGCAAGGAGTGTGCAAAATTTGGCATGGATCGGGGCAACGGTTGTGGAGATATGAGCAGGGCAAAAGTGTGACGTGTGACTTGTGACTGACTGACGGACTGACTGACGGACAGCCGGTGGAGGGTTTGATAGTAAATGCGACCTGACGGTCGCAATAAATAGATCTGTACGTACGTTTGGGCGAGGCCTGAGGGCTGTCTATAGGTCTATATATCTATAAATAGATCTGTACGTACGTTTGGGCGAGGCCTGCGGGCTGTCTATAGGTCTATAGATCTATGAATAGATCTGTACGTACGTTTGGGCGAGGCCTGCGGACTGTCTATAGGTCTATAGATCTATAAATAGATCTGTACGTACGTTTGGGCGAGGCCTGTCTATAGGTCTATAGATCTGTAAATAGATCTGTACGTACGTTTGGGCGAGGCCTGCGGACTGTCTATAGGTCTATATATCTATAAATAGATCTGTACGTACGTTTGGGCGAGGCCTGAGGCCTGTCTATAGGTCTATATATCTATAAATAGATCTGTACGTACGTTTGGGCGAGGCCTGAGGCCTGTCTATAGGTCTATATATCTATAAATAGATCTGTACGTACGTTTGGGCGAGGCCTGAGGGCTGTCTATAGGTCTATAGATCTATAAATAGATCTGTACGTACGTTTGGGCGAGGCCTGTGGGCTGTCGGAGGCGATCTGCCTCATGCGGGTGCCATGGCAGCTCAGCGCCACCAGGCGGGAGATGATGGCCGTCTTCCCGAAGCCGATGTTCCCCACCACCACCACGCCGCGCGCACCGCCGCCACCGGAGGCGCTGTTGAGCTGCGCGTCCACCTCCTGGAACAGCCAGTCCCGCCCGGTGAACACAGAGTCCATGGTGATGCTGGGGACCTCGAAGAGGAGCGGCTTCAGGGCGATGTCCTGGGGCCGGTACGGAGCGAAGCGCACTGTAGGGAGGAGAAATATAATGTTAGTGTTCTGGGGCCGGTACGGAGCGATGAGCACTGCAACGAATATGATTCAAAAGAATCCACATCCACAATATTCATGGTAGTTAGGTTGTAATGTTACTCTGTACAAAGACTTGCTACAGTATCTGTGCAGACCAGTGCTTGCTCTGCCATCATATTAACTTACTGTATCGTGATTTTTGCATATTAATCAGGAACAATCTAACAACAAATAGTTAATATGCTGGTGGAGCAAGCACTGCACAGATAGCAAGTCTTTGTACACAGTAAGGTTGCAACCTAACTTACCTTGAATATCGTTACCGTGGATGTAATCAATCCAGTTACTGTAGCCCTTCTATTTAATCATTTTGGGGATGTTGATGTTGTCATCTGCCCATTTGTCGATTTGGTAAAAATAAATTGAACAGAAGTCATATTTTGGGACCATCGCTCCATTGTTTACAACGGTTTGTAATGCAGGCTGCCACCCCATGTGGTCATGTGATCCAAGATGGCCGCAGTGTGAATAAGGTCTATTATACATGTATAATATCACTCAGCCTGCAGAGGCCATTTTGCTCACTAGGGGGAGACATTACACCAGGTTAGTCAGTGGGCTGCAGCACCTGTGGAAAGTCAACCACTAAGGAGGAGGATGGAATGAAGCCTGTGCTTTTAAAAACACATTACATGTAGTTTAAGACAGTTGGATAATAGACAGTGTTTTTAAGCAGTTTTCAAACAGGTTTGTGGAGGTTGCATTTACCCTACAATTTCTCAAAGAGTTTTCAGAAACAAAAAAGGGATGGATGTGTGTGTGTGTGTGTGTGTGCGTGCGTGCGTGCGTGCGTGCGTGCGTGCGTGCGTGGTGTATTCTTGAGGTGTCCATTAATTTCAAGGCTGCTCAACAGCGCCACCTGGTTACCCAGCGGTATTGCAACTGTTGAGGCCGTCCTCATAACATACAGATATACACCATGCTCATACAGACAGACATGCATACACACTGGGTCACATGGAGGAGCGGCTGGCACCGCTCTACAAAGAACACATGCAGAAGAAGCTTGTAGACATCAGCCCATGTCACCATGAGAGCTGCTATTGTTGCTGTTTTAGATTTAAGTGGTTTCATGATGCATTGTTTGGGTCAGTTCAGATTTAAGTGGTTTCATGATGCATTGTTTGGGTCAGTTCAGGAGAGACACACCGTCTGGGTCTCAAGATAAAAAGGTTTGGGAAGCACTGTTTTTAAAAGGAAATAATTAATTCACCTCCATAAAGTCCTATATGAGCCACTCACACAGTGAAGCCTCCCATTCATGTAGCATTTCAGTTTGCTTCTTCTACAGCTCAGTGAATGAAGAATCCACACATGAACAGTTGAGACACTTGATGAACTGAAGGAAATGGGAATCCAGGATGGACAACAAGCTAAACAACTCTATATATGGAGGGTGACTGAACTCCCAAACAACTACATTTTCACTCAACCTTGACTAGTGAGTCTCCTGAAGAGTTAAACACAATGAGAGTTCACAGTTCACACACGTGTCCAGGCACGCTCCTAGTTTGAGCACGAACCTGATTAGAAGGAGTGTTTTGATTAGTAAAGTTTCAGTAGATCGGCTGGTTTTGAACTTTTCTTTTTAAATAGTTGTGTAGATGTGTGTGATGATGTCAAATAATTGCGATTAGGTGATTATCTAATGATGATTGTGAGCCAGGCTCAAAGGACAGTGTTGGAGTTTATACACCTGTTTCCGCCAGAATTTACTGTAGAATTATTTGCAGGACACTTCCGGTTAACAGCAGACATACAAGCTCACGTCGCGTCGCAGATTAAACAGCTGTGAGCTTGTAGATCACACTCGGCTGCGACACCGGAAATGTCTGCACGCCTTCTGCACAATGCATGATGGGACGTTGGAAACTTGTGGATACGTAGATTTTTTTATGGTTTCACTGGTTAATCCTGGACTCATCAAGTGTTCTGTCCTCAGAGAATGGCTGATGTGAAAAGGCTTGTTTTGGGTCTGACACTGCATGTGACCCTGGCACAATGTGTTCAGAATGCAGGTTGCACTCCAGATTCTCCTCTACATGAAAACAAGAAACAAACACACAAACAAATACGGATAAACAAACACACACAGCAGTGGCGTCAGTTCAGCAAAAGCTAGGGTGTGGCAAAGACCTCGCGAAAAATCGGGTTTTGTCAGTTTTTTCCCCGGGTTTCTGCAATTTCTTGGGCTGGATATGGCAGCCTGGAATGGTTGTTCAAATGCAGCTAAACATGGCATGTTAGTAAACGTGCCACAATTAACAAAAATGCATTGCACCTGTGCAGCTGACCTGCGGAACCTGGGAATATACCATTCTGTCAAGATGGGGAGAATAAAGGTGTTCAGAATATAATTATAATAGATTGTTAAAGTGACCATTTTGTAACATTTTGCATTTGTAGTTATTTTACTGTAATTTAAAGGAGCTATAGTCAACCTTTTCTTGAAAAACGTACCTAAACTAAACTAAACTAAACGTAACTTTTATTTTCCCCCCTGGACCCAGGGTATGGCAGCTGCATACCCCTGCCATACCCAATTGACGCCCCTGCCACACACACAAACCAACAGACACAAACACATCGACGTAAAGCAGCAGACTTACGTGACTGCGACTGCCAGGCATGGGAGTTATTAGCTGAAGCTGAGACGAATAGGATAGAAAATGCAAGAGAGAGAGAGAGAGAGGGAGAGAGACAGAGAAACAGAGAGAGAGAGAGAGAGAGAGGGAGAGAGACAGAGAGAGAGAGAGAGAGACAGAGAGACACAGAGAGAGAGACAGAGAAGGGAAAAGCAGGACATGAATGTAAGCGGGCAGCAGGTGTGCAGCAATTAAAGTGACATTCTTCAAGCAGACGCGTACGTACGCTGACACGTGAGCTGACAGCTGCCACTCATATATACAGTATATATACAGTACATACACACGCCCATATCATTGCTTTATGGCCGTGCTTAGCTGCATGCTGTCAGACTGTGAACTGAGTGTTAAAGATGAAGCTCAGACCCAGCAGCAGAACTTGAGGTCTCATGGAGTAGAAGCAAAAGTAACATCTCCTGACTTAAACATTTCTGTCAGGAAGAGTCCTGATCTGTCATTTGTGAAAACAGCAAAGCAATGAGTTTTTTTGGTCTAAAGAA
>NC_137825.1:1964552-1967052 GCF_963921795.1 Nannobrachium achirus | reverse complement strand
TCAAAGTGGGTGACGGGGCACCCTGGGGTGACGGGGGCACCCTGGGGTGCCGTGACGGCAGTCCAGGGGTGACGGGGCACCCTGGGGTGACGGGGCACCCTGGGGTGCCGTGACGGCAGTCCACAGGGGTGCCGCGAGATCATTTGATGATATTTGGAATTCATTTGGACACTTGAAAAAATATTTAGTATCAAGTACAAGTACAAAGTTATTTTCAGTCAGTTCTAAAACCAAAATGGCTGTTATCTCAACGTTTTCCTACCGCAGCAGTTTCTGGGATGGGCTTGCCAAAGAGGCAGTCCTCTGCGATTGGTTCACCCCCTGATCAATCACAGCAGATGACGTCGTTGTTAAGCGACCCTTATAGGTGTTGTTATGTGGCTGGGTAACCTGTTGCTACTTGCTAACCAAAGAAACGGGCAGAATAGGAGCGGCGATACTGACTAGTAATCAAACATAGTAATACATGTCTGCTCCTGATTGCGACCGTTAGGTCGCAGTTACTATCAAAACCTCCACCAGCTGTCAGTCAGTCTGTCAGTCACATGTCACTCTTTTGCCCTGCTCATATCTCCGCCACAGTTGCCCCGATCCATGCCAAAATTTGCACACCCATTTCTCACATGGCCCTCTTCTAGCGACACCATGAGGCCGATTCTTGCAAAAAAACTTTTTTGGACACTGCTCCTAGAGATTTTGCCCTAAAATCATGCAAAGCGGTACACAGTATCTCTACAGTCCTGTCAGCAACATGCATCTGTCCCATCTAGCGCCACCATCAGGACGATTTTGCTAAACACATTTTTGGACACTGCTCCTACAGATTTTGCTCTAAAATCATGCAAAGTGGTACACAGTATCTCTAAAGTCATGTCATCACATGGATCTGTCCCATTTCCCATATTCCCTCCTCCTCTAAAGTTTGTGTATGTGACCTGACGGTCGCTTATCTCCCGATTAGGGAGTCTTACTGGTGTTTCATAGCGACACACGCACATGGAACATGACAATAAAAATCAATCAATCAATGAATCATACAGACTGTCGAGTCGCAGTCTCTCTGTGTGTGTGTGTGTGTGTGTGTGTGTGTGTGTGTGTGTGTGTGTGTGTGTGTGTGTGTGTGTGTGCGTGTACCTCTCAGGTCGTGCGGGGAGCGTCCCGGGCCACACGTGGTGCTCTGGCGGGGCATCCGGAGGGAGGTCCTTAGGGGGGGCGTGTCTCTGCTCATCCAGGTAGGCCAGGTCCTCTAGATGAGCTGAACTGGTGGCTGAGAGACATAGAGACACAGAGAGAGAGAGAGAGAGAGAGAGAGAGAGAGAGAGAGAGAGAGAGAGACAGAGAGAGAGAGAGAGAGAGACATAGAGAGAGAGAGAGAGAGAGAGAGAGACACAGAGAGAGAGAGAGAGAGACACAGAGAGAGAGAGAGAGACAGAGAGAGAGAGAGACACAGAGAGAGAGAGAGAGAGAGAGAGAGAGAGAGAGAGAGAGAGAGAGAGAGAGAGAGATGACACAGAGAAACCATTGTCACTTTATCTTGCAGCATATTTCCCTATCTGGATACAGTATGTACATGAGTTAGACATGAGGTAGTGAAGTGGTAACACATCACACTTTACAGTTTAGGCATTTAGCAGACGCTCTTATCCAGAGTGACTTACAATAAGCAAGGTAAATACATCAATACAATAAGCACGATAATATATCAATACATCAATTGCATAGAAATATCAATCTAGAAAGAATAACGTAGGCAGACCAAGCTCCTTGTCCTAATCAGTAAAAAACTAATGCTATCTATCTTTCATGTATGGTCACTGAGGGTGGGCAAGTGCTACAGTAAGTGCTATGGTTTAGGCCAGGGGTGCCAAAAGGTAGATCGTGATCTACCAGTAGATCACCAGGGTGTGCAGGTAGACCACATGACATGCCTCTAAAAATATATCATTAAAATATAAAAATATGTCAATATGACATAAAGAAGGGCCTGTCAGCTCCCTTCATGGCTTCTAAAGTAGGCAAACGTCCAATGCAATGCTTTGTTCAAGAGTCAGTAGCATTACAAAGAACCCCAAAACCTACCACTTCCATACAGAATGGGATGAAGACATTTCCCACAGTATTTCCCATTTTATTTCCCCCTTACAGTAAGTGTGTTTGTCTAAAATGTAACACCAGTGCTGCTATTCCAAAGCCCCCTCAGGCCCTCAGCTAAAACATGTTGGATGGGTAGATCATGTTGAGATAGTCATTTTAAACATGTTGGATGGTAGATCATGTTGAGATAGTCATTTTAAAAGTAGATCTCACGTCAAAAAAGTGTGGGCACCCCTGGTTTAGGCGGAGTCTGAAGAGTCTTCAGACCACGGTGGAAGCTAGGGACATGACCAGGTCCACATAGCAGCAGTATGTACAGTATGTACAGTATGTACACAAAGTTAGACGTAACAAAACATTTCCCTGAACAAAAACTAAAAGATCCACATGGCAGGCCTTCAATGTT
>NC_137825.1:1921572-1959072 GCF_963921795.1 Nannobrachium achirus | reverse complement strand
AAAAGAAGAAAAAAAAACACTTTTTTTTTCCAAAATGACTGCCAACTCGGGAAACTCGGGCTGTGGCAGCCTGGGACTACTGTAATAACTCGGGAAACTCGGGCCTTGGCAATCAATGAGTTATTTAATAATTGGCCAGAATATCAAATACATTCTCATCTTATTAATATTAATTACTTGGTATCCTGTTTTTTACAATAAGTCATTTTCTATGGCGATCCATTCTTTAGCTGTGTTGAAAAGAGCTCCCTTTCACCAAAACAATCTGGGAGTAACATCCTTTTTTCCTGGATTTGCTGCCTGTCATTTTGGGAGGACAAACGGACATTCTTCCTCCTGTATTTTATCTACAACGTGTCCATTGTTCTTTGACGGCCAATAAAAGCCCAGAACAAGAGAACAATAGAAGTCTGTGACCTCCTCTGCTCCCACGTTGACCCCTGAAGACGTGAAGGTCAAGGACTTTTACATTCCTCCTCTGAAGGTCAGAGCGTTTCAGCTGACATTTTCTGTCTCCTTCAGACTCAAACAGTAGCAGATCTATGAGCTTGTAGATCTGATACTTCTGAAGCAGATCACTGAGTGCCGCGCTACGAGCTTGATGCTTTTAATAAAGACGTTCTGGGTCGGTACCAAACGCTACTCCTGACAAACACTGACACATAAACCACCAGAGAAGAGCTAAAAGACTGATCGTTTACTGCGCTTTGGGGTTTCTATTTTTTCTTCTTTTTTATTTAAATTAATTCACTAAAAGGTTATTTACAAATAGCTGAAGTACATACAGTATAGGGCTATAGTGGTTACCGTATGTTTTGTAATAAGAACAATAAGAATCTGGTCTCAGTGAGGGATACTATATTGTCATTGCGACCGTAGGTGACATCACATCACAAGAGCAGAGATCTCCATAATATATGGTCATAAACAGGTGACATCACTGTGGTGTGGCTGGTTCAGACAGGGATCTCCATGTATGGGCATAACAGGGATTGTATATTTTGATGTCATGGGAACCAATCTAACAGAATCCCTTTTTGCACAACTTATCACTGCAGTGCCAAACTAAAGTGTCCATAACAGTCAATGCTAGTCATATTTATATCACCACCATGTGAAACATGTTAAAATACTCAATACAACGAACCACTGCAGGAGAAGAAATATTGCTGCGTCAATTCTTCCCAATTCTTCTTGCCATGTTTGTGAGCTCTTTGAGGAAGTATGAACTGTAGGACTGGAGAGGCTGCATCATTTAAGAAACACCTTTCTCACCGGCAGTGTTGAATTTTGTCGACTAAAACTATGACGAAAAATGATTGTCGAATGCGTTTTTTTCACTGACGAAAACTAAATAAAAACTAAATCAAAATTAAGCTGTGATGACTAAGACTATATTTATTGACAATTTCGTCAACAGAATAAAAACTAGACCAGTAAGACTCCCTAATCGGGAGATAAGCGACCGTAGGTCACATGTATACACAAAGAGTAGGGAGCAGTGTCCCCAAAAAATGTGGAGGGATCCATGTTGATGACATGAGTGTAGACATACTGTGTAGCGAGTTTCGTGATAATAGGGGAAAAATTGGAGGAGCAGTGTCCAAAAATGTGCTTTCAAAAATCGGCCTGAAGGTGGCGCTATATGGGACAGATCCATGTTGATGACATGAGTGTAGACATACTGTGTACCGATTTGAGTGATTTTAGGGGCAAAATTGTAGGAGCAGTGTCCAAAAATGTGTTTTGCAAGAATCGGCCTCATGGTGGCGCTAGAAGAGGGCCATGTGAGAAATGAGGGGTGGGGTCTCCGCGCCGCCGAGGCGGACGAATATGTACCGGCCCCGGCTGTCCCGGTCGCTCCTAGCCCAAGTTACGGCATTTTATGTGCGCTGCAGTGGCAGGGGGTCCTCCACTGGGGGCACCACCACTTTTGCATCCGTTCTGGAGCACCAGGAGTGGGTGGTCCCCGGGAATTCCCCGTGAGCAGCCCCGTTGGGGTGGTCATTTGGTCATTTTTGCACATTTGGTCATTTTTTACACCTGGGGGTCCCCCAGGTACCTGGGGGTTCCTGGAGCTCCGGGGGTCCTTGGAGGTTGTAGTTTGGCAGGCAAGGAGTGTGTGTGCAAAATCTGTCATGGATCGGGGCAACGGTTGCGGAGATATGAGCAGGGCAAAAGTGTGACGTGTGACGTGTGACTGACTGACGCACGGACAGCCGGTGGAGCTTTTGGTAGTAAATGCGACCTATGGTCGCAACTAAAACGTTATGGAGAAACTTTAGTGGAGAACGCATTGTGAGCTTGTAGATCTGCTATTCTCAGCGCACACAACCAAGTGTAAAATCAGTCATTACGATGTCATCAAGGCCTGCCAAAATACATTTTAGTTGACTAAATCAACTGTAGATTTAGTCGACTAAAATTAGACTAAACTAAACTAAATGACATTTTATTCAAAAGACTAAAACTACATTTGCTGTTAAAACAACCCTGCTCAGCGGGCATCATAACTATAAAGATGGCTGTCACTCTATCTTTCAGAATTGTATTTATTTATATAGTTATGTGAACACTGCTGTCCACTTGGCTTAGAACCATATGAAAACTAGATGTTTTATAATTATAGTTATATAGTTATATAGTTATATAGTTATATAGTTAGAACCATATGAAAACTAGATGTTTTATAATTATAGTTATATAGTTATATAGTTATATAGTTATATAGTTATATAGTTAGAACCATATGAAAACTAGATGTTTTATAATTACAGTTATATAGTTATATAGTTATATAGTTATATAGTTATATAGTTAGAACCATATGAAAACTAGATGTTTTATAATTACAGTTATATAGTTATATAGTTATATAGTTAGAACCATATGAAAACTAGGTGTTTTATAATTACAGTTATATAGTTATATAGTTATATAGTTATATAGTTATATAGTTAGAACCATATGAAAACTAGGTGTTTTATAATTACAGTTATATAGTTATATAGTTATATAGTTATATAGTTAGAACCATATGAAAACTAGATGTTTTATAATTACAGTTATATAGTTATATAGTTAGAACCATATGAAAACTAGATGTTTTATAATTACAGTTATATAGTTAGAACCATATGAAAACTAGATGTTTTATAATTACAGTTATATAGTTATATAGTTAGAACCATATGAAAACTAGACGTTTTATAATTACAGTTATATAGTTATATAGTTAGAACCATATGAAAACTAGATGTTTTATAATTACAGTTATATAGTTATATAGTTAGAACCATATGAAAACTAGATGTTTTATAATTACAGTTATATAGTTATATAGTTAGAACCATATGAAAACTAGATGTTTTATAATTACAGTTATATAGTTATATAGTTAGAAGAACCATATGAAAACTAGATGTTTTATAATTACAGTTATATAGTTATATAGTTATATAGTTAGAACCATATGAAAACTAGATGTTTTATAATTACAGTTATATAGTTATATAGTTAGAACCATATGAAAACTAGATGTTTTATAATTACAGTTATATAGTTATATAGTTAGAACCATATGAAAACTAGATGTTTTATAATTACAGTTATATAGTTATATAGTTAGAACCATATGAAAACTAGATGTTTTATAATTACAGTTATATAGTTATATAGTTAGAACCATATGAAAACTAGATGTTTTATAATTACAGTTATATAGTTAGAACCATATGAAAACTAGATGTTTTATAATTACAGTTATATAGTTATATAGTTAGAACCATATGAAAACTAGATGTTTTATAATTACAGTTATATAGTTAGAACCATATGAAAACTAGATGTGTTATAATTACAGTTATATAGTTATATAGTTATGTAGTTAGAACCATATGAAAACTAGATGTTTTATAATTACAGTTATATAGTTATATAGTTATATAGTTAGAACCATATGAAAACTAGATGTTTTATAATTACAGTTATATAGTTATATAGTTAGAACCATGTGAAAACTAGATGTTTTATAATTACAGTTATATAGTTATATAGTTAGAACCATATGAAAACTAGATGTTTTATAATTACAGTTATATAGTTATAAACTATATGAAAACTAGATGTTTTATAATTACAGTTATATAGTTATATAGTTAGAACCATATGAAAACTAGATGTTTTATAATTACAGTTATATAGTTATATAGTTATATAGTTAGAACCATATGAAAACTATATGTTTTATAATTACAGTTATATAGTTATATAGTTATATAGTTAGAACCATATGAAAACTAGATGTTTTATAATTACAGTTATATAGTTATATAGTTATATAGTTATTAGGGCTGTCCTCGACTCAGGATTTATGAAGTCGATTCGAGTCGCGGGGGTTAATCCGACGCGTCGACGAATCGTTTTATAGTCTACTTTGTGTAAAAAAAAAAAAAAAATGTTGCTTTAAACCACGTCAACATAATACATTAAGAGATTAATTGAATACACCGTGTTTTCGGTGATATCGGTGCGCGAGCACAAATGTTATCTGCATAGCAGTGTACAACCATAGAGTTATAACACACCATTAAAACAAATAAAACATCTCCGCTGTTTCAACTCTGCCCCGTCTCTCTGCAGCGAGCAGTAGAGATGAGACATTCGCGAACGATTCCCCTCTCTTGAACGGCTCTTTTAAATGAACGATGGGATCCAGTCCGCAGTCGCGGGACACAGAGCACTGACAGAGTAATGAGTCAGTGTCGAGAACGGATTCATTTCAGAAACTGATCATAAAAAGGTGGAGGCATAGCTCCCGCTTGAGCCAGCAGTGGACATGTCATGGACGCAAACACAGCGAAACACAATCATTCATTATGGATTACAACACTGGAACAATTCAGAAGCACTTTAATTAGAAAATGTAACTTGTAGCCTACACTTGTGTATGTTAATTTGACTTTAGAAGATTGTTTACTTCGTGGACGTGCGTTTGTGCTGTGGCAGGAGGTTATTTAATATGGGATTCTGACAGCGTGCTCACTTGCTTCCTCCTCTTAACGGAACACTGTCGGCTCCGAATGTTTTAACGAAGCGGCGGTTCTGAACCGTTCTGGCCGTTCCGTCTCACTTTCAACCCGACGCTGGTGTGAGACAATAAATAACTGTTCGCCAATTGCTACGTCTCATTGGAAGTACATGACACCAGTCCAGCAGTGCACCGCAGTTAAAGCCTGGTGATGCGAGGTTACACCGCAGTAGGCTAACTGGTGATATAAAAAATATATATATTTTCGCTTCGACTCAATCAATTGGCGTCGATTCCCGGGGCTTAAAACGACGCGTCGATTCGTCGATTTTTAGAGGACAGGCCTAATAGTTATATAGTTATATAGTTAGAACCATATGAAAACTAGATGTTTTATAATTACAGTTATATAGTTATATAGTTATATAGTTAAAACCATATGAAAACTAGATGTTTTATAATTACAGTTATATAGTTATATAGTTATATAGTTAGAACCATATGAAAACTAGATGTTTTATAATTACAGTTATATAGTTATATAGTTAGAACCATATGAAAACTAGATGTTTTATAATTACAGTTATATAGTTATATAGTTATATAGTTAGAACCATATGAAAACTAGATGTTTTATAATTACAGTTATATAGTTATAGTTAGAACCATATGAAAACTAGATGTTTTATAATTACAGTTATATAGTTATATAGTTATATAGTTAGAACCATATGAAAACTAGATGTTTTATAATTACAGTTATATAGTTATATAGTTATATAGTTAGAACCATATGAAAACTAGATGTTTTATAATTACAGTTATATAGTTATATAGTTATATAGTTAGAACCATATGAAAACTAGATGTTTTATAATTACAGTTATATAGCGCTCACTGCTCAGTGTGACAGGCCCTTTAAACTGATGTCAGAGCAGCCAGTATGGAAGAATGCTATTGGTCAAATACTGTCCAATCACCACCTCTTATATCACTGCACCGCATGCTGCTGTGCACACACACACACACACATGCACACACACACACACACACACACACACACACACACACACACACACACACACACACACACACACACACACACGCGCGCACATGCCTGCCCCACACACACAGGCATGCACACACACACACACACGCCCCCCCACACACACACAGAGTAGCGTACAGGCTGCTGTTGTATTCCACATCAACCATGTCTCCATGCTCTGCCTTGCCAAACATCAAACACTTTATGTGGCATAAATTACCCTCTCACACACACACACACACACACACACACACACACACACACACACACACACACACACACACACACACACACACACACACACACACACACACACACACACACACACACACAAACAGGCAGGGTCTGTGTGTGTGTAGGGGGGGGGGGGGTCTCATTACTGACAGGCTTCCCCAGGAGGAAACGCCCTGCTAATGACCCCCCCCCCCCCCCCCATGCGTTTCCGGCCCACTAAATTATTAGCAGGGCCCCCACCTGTGGGGTGAGGGGGGGGGGGGGGGGGGGGGGATTTAAAAGTCACACATGTGACACAAACCTAGCCTGATAAATATTCACCTTCCTCCAACATTTATCTTATAGCAGGGACGTGCAGAGAATGTTAGAGAGGCAGGGGCTGAAATCTCTATGAAAGGTCCTTTTCGTGAAAATATCTAAAATATTTTCGGTGCTTGATACCACACTGAACTAAGCATAATCAAGTGAATACTGGAGATGTGGCGTAACGGCATGGATTTCTACACAGAGAGGGCAATTCTTTCAACATAAGATGCTGCATTCAAGTTCAGGAGAGTTTGGACAAGGCAATTCTCTTGAATGCTGCCTTCAGGTATGGCATGGAAAGAGGGGGCATTTGCATTTCTTTCACCATAGTAAAAAATCACACCCAATGTGAAGTGAGCGGTGGTCGTGCTTGCATAACGTCTTCAATTGGTAATTGGTGATGTAATACAGGCTACACACACACACACATTGCTATGGCAAAACGCTGAGGAAAAGTGGCTACAGACACACGCACAGCCACTCTATGGAGTGGTTTACCACCGCTCAAAAACTGCATGCATGGTCTGGAGAGGACACAGTCCACAGTCTGTATACTGAAGTCAATTGTATACAGTACTGTATACCTCCAGTAGTATACTGTACAGTATATTGTACAGTATACTGTACAGTAGGCTCAGGCTGCACTAGATTCATTTGGGGGAAGTTTCTTGTGAGTTCAAAGGGACCCGGAAGTCTGCCACGGTCCTCTATCTGATCTGATGGCATCAAAGTGTCACAAAACAAACGTCTTCCATAGAAATCTGCTGCCGCTTGTTCATAACAACCTGTTTCCTGTTCCTAACTACCTGTTTCCTGTTCATAACGACCTGTTTCCTGTTCCTAACTACCTGTTTCCTGTTCATAACAACCTGTTTCCTGTTCCTAACTACCTGTTTCCTGTTCATAACGACCTGTTTCCTGTTCCTAACTACCTGTTTCCTGTTCCTAACTAACTGTTTCCTGTTCCTAACTACCTGTTTCCTGTTCATAACAACCTGTTTCCTGTTCATAACTACCTGTTTCCTGTTCCTAACTACCTGTTTCCTGTTCATAACTACCTGTTTCCTGTTCATAACTACCTGTTTCCTGTTCATAACTACCTGTTTCCTGTTCATAACTACCTGTTTCCTGTTCATAACAACCTGTTTCCTGTTCCTAACTACCTGTTTCCTGTTCATAACTACCTGTTTCCTGTTCATAACGACCTGTTTCCTGTTCATAACGACCTGTTTCCTGTTCCTAACTAACTGTTTCCTGTTCATAACTACCTGTTTCCTGTTCATAACAACCTGTTTCCTGTTCCTAACTACCTGTTTCCTGTTCATAACTACCTGTTTCCTGTTCATAACTACCTGTTTCCTGTTCATAACAACCTGTTTCCTGTTCCTAACTACCTGTTTCCTGTTCATAACTACCTGTTTCCTGTTCATAACTACCTGTTTCCTGTTCATAACTACCTGTTTCCTGTTCATAACTACCTGTTTCCTGTTCATAACAACCTGTTTCCTGTTCCTAACTACCTGTTTCCTGTTCATAACTACCTGTTTCCTGTTCATAACGACCTGTTTCCTGTTCATAACGACCTGTTTCCTGTTCCTAACTAACTGTTTCCTGTTCATAACTACCTGTTTCCTGTTCATAACAACCTGTTTCCTGTTCCTAACTACCTGTTTCCTGTTCATAACTACCTGTTTCCTGTTCATAACTACCTGTTTCCTGTTCATAACAACCTGTTTCCTGTTCCTAACTACCTGTTTCCTGTTCATAACTACCTGTTTCCTGTTCATAACTACCTGTTTCCTGTTCATAACAATTTCCTGTAGAGATTCCCTAACAAAACGCTGGTTGGAAATCTAAAATGTCTCCCGTGTGAGATTAACAACAACATCAACAGAAGTACAGCGTGGATCTGACAGCTCTTCAACAGAAGTACAGCGTGGATCTGACAGCTCTTCCTTGTTGCATGGAAGGTCAACCTCTTTTATTGTGACCGAAGGTCACAGTTTAGTATGAGAAACGCCACATCTTGTCTCCGTCCGTGTACGCTCAGTGTGACGCTCTGACATCACTGTGATGTCATGGGAACCACCCTGATGTCATCAATATTAAGCCCATATCTAACAGGACTACATAATGGAATGCCCATATATGGAGGCCACATCGGCCACATACCACACTAACAGAATCCATATATGGCCAAGACAGATGGCCAAGACAGCCTATATCTGTGTGGCTGGTTCTACAGACAGGGATCTCCATAGATGGGCATAAAAGGGATTGTATGTATGATGTCAGATGTCATAGACGTCATAGGACCTTCACATAATGAATAACTGAGTCAGCATGTTTGGGCTCTCACAGCATATCTCCATATACAGCACATGGATCTCCATATATGGGTACCAGGGGTCTCCATATATGGGTACCAGGGGTCTCCATATATGGGTACCAGGGGTCTCCATACATGGGTACCAGGGGTCTCCATATATGGGTACCAGGGGTCTCCATATATGGGTACCAGGGGTCTCCATATATGGGTAACTGGTCCAATAAACATCACTGGCCAGACGGCAAAGACATGGCAAGGCTTGTCACCCTTAGGCGTCTTACTGGTTATTACATAATCGTCTAATCGCAATTATTTTTGCGTGATCGTCAGATCGTTCACAAATAGAACAACAGGCTCCACCCCCTGTTAACAACATCACCTGGTGGTCTGGAGGAGAACTGCAGCTGCATGGTGTCATGTTGTTATTTAATCCACTTATTAAGATCTGCTGTTAGGGGAGGGGAGGGGAGGGGAGGGGAGGGGGAGGAGAGGGGAGGGGAAGGGGGGCAGATGTTGGCAGAGCCCAGCTGTCAGTGAGGGTGAGGGGGGGGGGGGGGGGATCAGAGCAGACCTGTGCGTACTCGCTCTCTCCCAAAGGATGCTCTCTCTCTCTCTCTCTCTCTCCCTCCGTTTCCTGTCAGTCTACTGTCCTCAAATAAAGGCATAAAAAAACCAAAAAAACTCATCTTTAAAGAAAGAAGAAAGAGGGAGAGAATTAATGTCCTGTTTGATCACCCCACAGCGTCATCAGATCTACAAGCACTAAACGTGGCAGGAAGCCTTGTGTTGAGAGCTTGTAGATCCACCTGACAGGGAGGAGATGGGGAGGGAGGGACCACCAGGAGGTTTGGGGACATCTGGGACTCTTTGGGGACGGATGAGGATGATGACTCATCAATATTCAATCACTCTATGAACCTCTTTAATTCAAGATGAGGATGATGACTCATCAATATTCAATCACTCTATAAACCTCTTTAATTCAAGATGAGGATGATGACTCATCAATATTCTAATTGAAGCGTCCGCCCAGCGGTGCTATGATGTTTATTTAGAGATGAGACTGGGGGATTCTACGGTTCATTATCACTCCATTTAAAAACCAAACCTCGGTTCGAAGTGAAGCGGTGAATCTGAGTATAAAATTGTCTGGAGAGCCAAATTGTCAAGTGAAGCTTGACCAATGTTAAATTTCTTCATTTTGGACTGGACAGGCACGGGACAGACAAACTTCAAACTAATACCGACATAAGGCACAAAGTGCCAGACCAGCTAGTCACATTTGGGTGCCGCAGTAGTCCTAATATATTCAATGTGTTCTAGAGCTATGAACTCTGTATATACATTCGGTTCGAAGTGAAGTGGGGAACTTTTATTCTATGTGTTCTAGAGCTTCAGAATTCAGAATTCAGAATGAATTAATGATTTTATCTGGAGGGCCGGATTGTCATGTGAAGCTTGACCAATCCTCAAAGTATGGTCTCATTGGACATTTTTAATCATCCAATCATCAGACCTGGACGGACACTACACACATATTCTGGACGTACAGGACAGATAAAACCTGTTCATTCTGGACTGAAATTACCATATATGGACATGTGGGGACACACATGGGACACACATTTACGGACAGATAAAACCTGTTCATTCTGGACTGAAATGACCATATATGGACATGTGGGGACACACATGGGACACACATTTACGGACACATAAAACCTGTTCATTCTGGACTGAAATGACCATATATGGACATGAACGGGACACACAAAGCCACTCCTTGGAAGCGGCTTTCACCACTTCAGAAACCTACAGTCAATGTGATCAGTCATCAGCCTGGTGGCTCATAGCCCATGTACAGTACAAGCTCGCCTGTCCTAAATGGACATTTGACATCGATTCTCAAAGCTCTGAGCTTTGACTGGCTTCATATAAAACCATATTTGATAGATTTAACTATCATCTACACTTAGCCTACTGATTCTGGAGAATGTTATATCATTGTAATCAGATATTTATTTGCTGTGCAATGAAAGAATCAAACTGATCGCAAATCATTTCTTTGAATAGACTCATCTTATATAAACTGAATTGACACAAGGAACTGAAAATCTATAACTTCTGCTGATTATATAATTATTCTATGTATTATTATTAACTGAATGAGTGGTTGGTTTGATTTTATTTGTAAAAATATTTGGCAAAAACAAGCATTGATTAATTAGTTTATCGAGCAAAGAAACCCAACCCGAAAAAAATAACTTGTTTTTTTTCGGTGCCACCCACATTGTCCCAGGCCCAGTCAGTTGTTTAATCCTGACTACACCACAGTCTGAGAGTCGCTTCAAATCCCTTTTCTACGTTAGATTAGATAATGGATTGTTTTGGAGGGGGGGGGGGACAACATTCTCTACCAGAGAGGAATCACTCGTTGCTAAAATGCTACCAGTTAATCTCTCTTTTCCACAGTGCCTCTGTGTAAAGCTCCACACACCATGGAACTAAATGCTACTCTAGTATTTGGGCTATGACCGGGTTTGGGATAGAGGATGACATTTGACAGGAATTCCCGTGGGTCCTGTGGGTCCCGTGGGATTCCCGCAGGACAGGAGTCAAATTTTTATTAATGCCAGGATCGGGACGGGACAGGAATGAAAATCAACAGGAGTGGGCAGGAGCGGGAATCATCCCAGACCAGTTCATCAAATCACAGAAATAAATTGCACAGGAAAGTGAGGTCTTTGAACTGCGAACATTATAAAATTATAAATTATATAATAATAAACATGATATCAAATATAATATGGATCGAAATAGAAAAACATCTGCGTGATTTATTTATTTTCGGGAGCTGGATGTGAACGGGAGTCATTGTACAGGAGTGGGACAGGACGGGATTTATTTTTTTACTCTGGCCCAGGATTGGGATGGGACAGGATTTTATCTGCGGGAGTGGGACGGGACAGGAGTGAAAATCCACTCCCGTGTCATCCTACTTTGGGATTGTAGTGAATGGAATGAACACAGAAAGGTGTGTGTGGACCAGGGCTCATCACCATGGTGGCTTGTGGTGGACATCTCTGTTGAAGTTCCATCCATGCCAAGGACACACAACATGAGAGGACAAGAATATTAGCTGAAACACTTAAGCCCCTTTTCGACTGCAGCTTTAGCACCACAGCACACTACACCACACCACAGCACACTACACCACACCACACCACACCACACCACACCACACCACACCACACCACACCACACCACATAAAAATATCTACATTTTCCACTACATTTTCCATTACACAAAAGTAACCCTACAAATTGACCCTTTTAACTGTGATTATAATACAATAAAAATGTGTATTACAACTATCTTAAATTATAATACACTATAATGGATTATAACTGTGATTATAACACACTTCAAAGTATTAATGTATTACTATGATCCAACTTGCCATGTACCACCTGGGTAGTCTAACTATATCCATGTACATCACATTATATTGATAACTCAACTGACAAATTGAGTCAAAAGCATTTAGATTTCATTAAAACTTTCCATTTTCATGGACAACAGCACAGTGTCAGGACTGGACTTTTCTATGCATGAGAACAGATTTATTTTTCTCCAAAAGTATCCTGATACAACAACCTGAAGTATCCATACAGTATTTGGGAAATAAAATATCACGATACATTGCCATTATGGATTATATTGCCCATGCCTACTGGAGACTTGACATTCAGTAATTGGGCCAAATTATAATGTGTGTAAAATATATAAATACATTTTCCCACGGAGAAGGCCAAGTCTTCGCCACAGACTCTGTGTACGGACATGTTGACTAAACTGGGGAGAAAAAGACTAAATAACTATAATATTATTGTGAAACAGCCTATTCTGCATAACGAGTAGTGTTTCCTTGGCCAGTGTAAATACAGTACTTTTCACAGAGTATGTCTACATTGTGGCTTTACTGATTATGCTTCTGTACAATAAACACATGGCCACTGGAGCCATGACCAGGGACGTGCTGGCCATTGGGAAAAGCGGGACAACTCCCGAACGGCCGGTTCATTCCCGGCCGGTCCAGTAAATAAAATGTCGGTCTTTGTTCCATTTTGGGGGATGGGCGGCCAACAAAGTAAATCGTCACTGTCGGGCAGAAACCTCGTATCTCCAAGTTTCAAATTTGTAAATTTTTTCGCAAAGCAAAGCCCTGCTTCATCATACAAGGCCGTTGCACAAAAGTAGTGAAAACAGCCGATCTACAAGCACACAACGCCTCGCATCATGCTTGTAGATCGGCTGTTTTCACTAGTTTAAATCATTTTTAAAATGATAAATACAAAACAAATGGTTTTTGACGTACAAGGTTTCCACCCGACAATGACGAAATATAACTCATGTAATTGGCCCACTGGCTTGTCACTTTGTCACAAATCTTTGAGTAGCAGCAGCGCTATAGAGAGAAATCTCTCTCTATAGCCGCAATGAGGGCCTCTACAACTCTTTGGAGGCCATGACTCAGCGCTCTCATAATGTGTGCCCGCTGCAGAGGGAGGGTGGGTAGGAGGGGCCGTGGGTAGGAGGGTGGGTGGGTAGGAGGGTGCGGTCAGTCAGCGAGCGTTGGGCCATGCCAGGGTTTACACGGCGGGCACAGAAGCACATCAGACTGAGAGCTGGCATGAACAGACACGACCCAGGACTCTTTTCATGTTCCCCCTTTGATTAATTCACCGCACAAAGTCCCCCTAAACGCAGCTGCCACCACCGTCCCGGGCCACAGAGGCTGTCTCTGAACCCACGCCCTCAGGGGGGGGGGGGGGGGGGGGGGGGGGTTAACGAGTTGCATGACAATTAAGACTAAACTTGTGTGTCGTGGAGTCGGGACGCCGGCCAAGCAGCAGCTGAAGAGGAAAACCCTAAACAAAACCAAAGCTGCTTTAATGGCAGACCAACCAACGACACCAGAGCAGAGAGAAAGACAGCAGGGACACGTTTGGCTGTCAGCCTTTTAGACCAAGTGTTTGACTCTGGTTTTGAATGAATAGAATCAACATAAATAGATGTTCAATCAAATCAAAGCTGCCAGTCGGTTGGTTCCTCTCCCAGCCTGGTCATTACTTTAGTACAGGGCTTTTCAAAGTGGGTGACGGGGCACCCTGGGGTGCCGTGAGATAATTTGATAATATTTGGAATTTATTTGGACACTTGAAGAAAATCATTTTAAACTTGAAGTACAAAGTTACTTTCAGTCAGTTCTAACCAAAATGGCTGTTATCTCAACGGTTTCCTCGCAACATAATCACTAAAATATCGTCACTGTCGGGCAGAAACCGACAAATGTGTACGTCTTTTGGTAAAGCAAAGCCCTGCTTCATCATACAAGACTGTCGCACAAAACTAGTGAAAACAGCAGATCTACAAGCACACAACGCCTCGCGATGCGAGGCGTTGTGTGATTGTAGATCTGCTGTTTTCACTAGTTTAGTACATTTTATAGATAATACATATACAACTAATGGTTTTGGACATAAAAGGTTTCCACCCGACAACGACGATATGCTATAAATATAAGGTGCTGGTAGTTAAAAGATTCATGGGGTGCCCTGAGACAAAAAAGTTTGGGAACCCCTGCTTTAGTAACATCACTGACCACTGATGTGGTCATTATTACCAGGCTAGAATAGAATGAAATAGAATGAAACAAGCATTGATCCGTTTTGGTTGCTTTAAAAGTGTTGATACTGTGTAATAACAAGTGCTTTCTGCTTTTACCAATGCTGTTGCACCATTAGAGTAAAGGTTGGATTCTACTTGTAACTGAGTGTTCCTACACTGTACTGTAACACATGGGATACTTCACACCACTGACACATGACTGACTGACTGACTGACTGACTGACTGACTGGCTGACTGACTGACTGACTGACTGACTGACTGACTGACTGACTGACTGACTGACTGACTGACTGACACACTGCTGTCTGTTCTACCCTGGTTCACAATGCATGCTGTCTTCCCCTCAGATCTAAGACTCCCCCCCCCTCCCCCCCCCCCCCCCCCCCCCCACTCTCTCAGGAGAGCAGCTTCATTTGTGAAGTTCACAGGCTTTGGTGGAGTTCAGCTCTGATGCAACCCTCCCCACAACTAAACACACACACACACACACACACACACACACACACACACACACACACACACACACACACACACACACACACACACACACACACACACACACACTCTGTGATGCAACTCTCCCCACAACTAAACACACACACACACACACACACACACACACACACACACACACACACACACACACACACACGGTTGTGTATGTTACTACGCTTGTGACGGTTTGTGACGTCAGCCTAAAGCCAAAAAAAGAACACATCCATAAGCTCACAGTGCGTCGCGCTGCGCTGCGTTGCGAGCTTGTAGATATGCAGGAATTTACGTAGATCTACATCAACGGCGGGTGGAGCCTTCTATAGGGAGATGAGGAGATAATAATATAATACTGACAACACAGATCATCATCCTCATCATCCTCTAGTGGGCGCCGTGGGGCCCGTATGACACAGTGTCCACACAGCCCTGTATTGTTCCTGATGTGATGATGATGTTATGGAGGTCTGCGGATGGATGAGTAACAGCCTGCAGGCTACAAGAAGCAGATGTTGGATTCTTTTATCTCTGAAGATCTGAACATCATCTAAACACTACTCACTTCTGTTGGTCTGCACACTGGACTGTGATTGGCTGAGTGTCCACAAGAGTCTATGTGATGATGGGAGCCAGTGAGTAAATGCCTGTATATGTAAGTATGTACTGTATGTACGTACATATGTAGGCCTATAGAGTATGTACTGTATGTACGTACATATGTAGGCCTATAGAGTATGTACTGTATGTACGTACGTATGTAGGCCTATAGAGTATGTACTGTATGTACGTACGTATGTAGGCCTATAGAGCATCGCAGCAGAAGTGGTTTCCTGGTGCCACTTAATATTCCCAATTCATTTTCGCCATATAATTTTACAAAAATATTTATAACAATTATGTTAAGCCTCGAACCAAGCCATCCAGGATGGCAGTGAATCATGACCATACAACCTTTGATCCTATGTGAAAACATATTTTAATATTACATTATTTGATATACTACATTAAATAACTACCCTTTGTTCTTTTCATAGGATCAAAGGTTGTATGGTCATGATTCACTGCCACTTGGTTCGAGGCTTAACATAATTGTTATAACTATTTTTTGTAAAAGTCAATGGCGAAAATGAATGGGGAATATACCAGGAAACCACTTCCGCTGCGATGCTCTATGTATGCGCGTGTGTGTGTGTGTGTGTGCGTGCGTGCGTGCGTGCGTGCGTGCAAATGCCTAAATTGTAAATTGTAATTGGCTTGTTGAGGCAACGGTCAATAATGCACTGAAGAGGTTTAAATAAGCTGTGTGTCTGTCTGTCTGTCTGTCTGTCTGTCTGTCTGTCTGTCTGTCTGTCTGTCTGTCTGTCTGTCTGTCTGTCTGTCTGTCTGTCTGTCTGTCTCACAGTCACATCCATCTCTCCTCAGCGTGTGAAACATGGAGGAATGTGTTATGATGTTATGATGTATAATTGATGCCTCCTCCTCATTGGTCCGAGGACTGAGGCTGCTTTGTGCTCTGAGACTGAAGGACCAACACTGGACTGTAGAGAGTCCAGTCACATGGTCAACAGGAGCTTTTATCCCACTCGCCCTCCAAGTTGAGAGACCAGCAATGTTTTCTGTTTGGTATTTGTAGTGGAACCCCCATCCACTAATTACAAGCCGCTTCTCATCACCTGACAGGGGGGAGTTTCCCCGGTTGGACGTAGCGCATGGAAGGAACACGTTATTCCAACCAGTTCCTTTCCCCTCCATCAGGCGCCCCGGCTGGCCAGGGGGAGGCAGTATAGAGACCAGGATTACTGCATGTTTTTGTGAGGGTACCAACCCTAGGAGACACGGGGAGAACATACAGAAAGAACATTTCACCAACCCCACCTTTAGGGTGTGGGCACTGATGACGTGGTGGAGAGAACACGCCCACAGCGCAAAGTATTCTTTTCTTTATACTTTACTCGAGTATTTCCCATTTTCAATACTCCTACTCCACTACATCTCAGATGAAAATTATATACTTTTACGCCACTACAATTATTTGAAGAGTTTAGGTACTAGTTACTTTGTTACAAAACATACATTAACAACTTCAGTTCTATATAGCATATCGTCGTTGTTGGCTGAAAATCTTGTATGTCCAAAACCGTTGGTTTTGCATTTATCATTTTAAAAATGATTTAAACTAGTGAAAACAGACGATCTACAAGCACACAACACCTCGCACCGCGAGGCGTTGTGTGCTTGTAGATCTGCTGTTTTCACCACTTTTGTGCGACGGCCTTGTCTGATGAAGCAGGGCTTTACTTTGCGAAAGAACATACAAATTTGAAACTTGGAGATACGAGGTTTCCACCCGACAACGACGATATACTTCACCAATTTGAAAATATTTACATAAAAGCGATGTGTTGTGAGCTTGTAGATCAGCTATTTTCAAAAATATTTCTATGAATGATTTATTGTGAAAACGTGTGAAATGGGGCGTTCTGTATTATTTTAGTGTTCTCACGTATATTTGAATGCCAATACTAAAGTACTCAATATGGAACACCGGACATTGACTTGTAAACATAGTATTTCTACAGTAGTAATCATAGACCGCAAATAATATGGACGTTGGGAACCGTCACGTGACCCATTGGTTTCTATCAGAGAGAAAATTAAGCTTTTTTTGCCCTCATATGGGTGTTCGCCATCATTGTTTTAATGGTACCCAAAGAATGCTATTGGCTGCCAACGGTCACGTGCAACCGCAGGGATACTTGGGACATTGTCTTGAGCTTGCCGAAAATAAAGCACACAAAGAAGAATCATCACAAGCCTTTGATCACAAGCCCCTCCTACAGCATACCCTGCTTTAACATCAATTATAACATAAATGGGAACAGATTTTCACAAAACGCTTATCATGGTGATTGAAACGAGGCTTTAAACTAGCGACAGGAACCATAAAGTATTTATGACAATGTTTATTAAGGTAAGAAAATCAAATGTAAAAGTTCGGGGGAAATGAATGGAATCCTATGGAGAACATGTTGCTTCTGGTACCAGAACAGCACAACTAGCGGCCAATCATAGGAACTTTCAGTTCCGTGTTTGCTTCATTTTAAACTGTACCCCTGTTATAGATTACTTTTACTTAAGTAAAGAATTGGACTACTTTAGTCCAACGCTGTCTCTCAATCCCCCCAGGCATCCAGTGATAAGAGGAGGATCAGTTTCAACAGCCCAAACCAACCATTTCACGGCTGGCCAGTCACACAATAATTACATATTGGCCTCGAGAGCCGCCGGGCTTATCGATCACAACTCGTCACTTCTCTCTCCCTCAAAAAAATACAAAAAAACAAGCCTGCTCTTTTTATCTTCTTTTCTTTTAACCCATTTAGGCCTAGGATTATTGACTGCTTTAACAATTGAAAAATAGCAGATATACAAGCTTGGTGCCGCGCTGCGAGCTTGTAGATCTGCTATTTTTGAGAAATTGTGAAAATTCGAATTTTGACCCAATTCTATAAGTGTCTTTTGAATCCTTCCAAGATTTTTTTCAAAAACCTATGTTTCTATGTCAGCAATCTGGCCAGCCATCGTCAAAGAAAAGGTCCTTTTCACTTAACTGGAGCTCAGTTAGTCTGTTCTTGAGAGACTACTATGTCAGTGGTTCTCAAACCTTTTCATGTGAAGGACCCCCAAAATTATATGTATTTGGCCACGGACCCCCATCTCAAAATATTTAGTTCCAGGGACCACCCCCAGAAGCAAAATCTGAGTTACAAACGTTCGCTTTGAAAATACATATATTCAAAGATTTGCAACACATTTTCACGACTTTTTCCAAAAATAGCAGATCTACAAGCTCGCAGCGCGGCACTCGGTGCCGCGCTGTGAGCTTGTATATCTGCTATTTTTCACTGGTTAAAGCATTCAATAATTCTAGGGCTAAATGGGTTTTAAGGACAGCTCCTTAAAAACGAATGGAAGGATCTGTCACTGTGAGGCGTTTCAACAAAGCCCCACAGAGGGGAGAAAACAGGACAATGAGACACAGCTCTGTTCTCTTGTTGTAGACGGAGTCTAGTCTACCTCGGTAAACAACTTCACTGTTCTCTTGTTGTAGACGGAGTCTAGTCTACCTCGGTAAACAACTTCACTGTTCTCTTGTTGTAGACGGAGTCTAGTCTACCTCGGTAAACAACTTCACTGTTCTCTTGGTGTAGACGGAGTCTAGTCTACCTCGGTAAACAACTTCACTGTTCTCTTGTTGTAGACGGAGTCTAGTCTACCTCGGTAAACAACTTCACTGTTCTCTTGGTGTAGACGGAGTCTAGTCTACCTCGGTAAACAACTTCACTGTTCTCTTGTTGTAGACGGAGTCTAGTCTACCTCGGTAAACAACTTCACTGTTCTCTTGTTGTAGACGGAGTCTAGTCTACCTCGGTAAACAACTTCACTGTTCTCTTGGTGTAGACGGAGTCTAGTCTACCTCGGTAAACAACTTCACTGTTCTCTTGTTGTAGACGGAGTCTAGTCTACCTCGGTAAACAACTTCACTGTTCTCTTGTTGTAGACGGAGTCTAGTCTACCTCGGTAAACAACTTCACTGTTCTCTTGTTGTAGACGGAGTCTAGTCTACCTCGGTAAACAACTTCACTGTTCTCTTGTTGTAGACGGAGTCTAGTCTACCTCGGTAAACAACTTCACTGTTCTCTTGGTGTAGACGGAGTCTAGTCTACCTCGGTAAACAACTTCACTGTTCTCTTGTTGTAGACGGAGTCTAGTCTACCTCGGTAAACAACTTCACTGTTCTCTTGGTGTAGACGGAGTCTAGTCTACCTCGGTAAACAACTTCACTGTTCTCTTGTTGTAGACGGAGTCTAGTCTACCTCGGTAAACAACTTCACTGTTCTCTTGTTGTAGACGGAGTCTAGTCTACCTCGGTAAACAACTTCACTGTTCTCTTGGTGTAGACGGAGTCTAGTCTACCTCGGTAAACAACTTCACTGTTCTCTTGTTGTAGACGGAGTCTAGTCTACCTCGGTAAACAACTTCACTGTTCTCTTGTTGTAGACGGAGTCTAGTCTACCTCGGTAAACAACTTCACTGTTCTCTTGTTGTAGACGGAGTCTAGTCTACCTCGGTAAACAACTTCACTGTTCTCTTGTTGTAGACGGAGTCTAGTCTACCTCGGTAAACAACTTCACTGTTCTCTTGGTGTAGACGGAGTCTAGTCTACCTCGGTAAACAACTTCACTGTTCTCTTGTTGTAGACGGAGTCTAGTCTACCTCGGTAAACAACTTCACTGTTCTCTTGTTGTAGACGGAGTCTAGTCTACCTCGGTAAACAACTTCACTGTTCTCTTGGTGTAGACGGAGTCTAGTCTACCTCGGTAAACAACTTCACTGTTCTCTTGTTGTAGACGGAGTCTAGTCTACCTCGGTAAACAACTTCACTGTTCTCTTGTTGTAGACGGAGTCTAGTCTACCTCGGTAAACAACTTCACTGTTCTCTTGGTGTAGACGGAGTCTAGTCTACCTCGGTAAACAACTTCACTGTTCTCTTGTTGTAGACGGAGTCTAGTCTACCTCGGTAAACAACTTCACTGTTCTCTTGTTGTAGACGGAGTCTAGTCTACCTCGGTAAACAACTTCACTGTTCTCTTGTTGTAGACGGAGTCTAGTCTACCTCGGTAAACAACTTCACTGTTCTCTTGGTGTAGACGGAGTCTAGTCTACCTCGGTAAACAACTTCACTGTTCTCTTGTTGTAGACGGAGTCTAGTCTACCTCGGTAAACAACTTCACTGTTCTCTTGTTGTAGACGGAGTCTAGTCTACCTCGGTAAACAACTTCACTTCAGCCTAAAAAAGAAAAGCATCAGCGATTATCCTGCTTGCTGGGTGCGATTATCCTCGCACCCAGCAATCAGCAGCACACACAGAAAGGAGAGAGAAAACGACAGGCAGTTTGGACGTCGCAGCGATCGATGTTCAGACAGGTTGCTGTTCAGATCACCTCCACCGACCACACCAGGCTGCTCCTCTCTACTGGAGACACGTGGTGGTGAAAGGAAAACGGCAGACGCCTTGTGAGAGCGGCTGTGTTCAAAGGTAAAAGTATCTGGTGTGAAACGGTAAACGGTGCATTTAAATATGAGCCTTTACACAAAGCGCTTTACTGTGAGCGTTAAATTCACCCATTCACACACACGCACACGCACACACGCACTCACACACACGTTGTTCGGTTATCAGTATCAGTCACAAAAATCCATATTAAACCCCCCAATACCCTCCAACCTGAAAGACCCCCAATACCCTCCAACCTGAAAGACCCCCAATATTGATACTGAACCATTCAGTTTGTAGTTTGTCTGGATCAAAACACAGCAACTCATCAAACTCGTCCGTGGCAGTCAACAAGCTAATCATTGAATATCTTTGGTCTGCAGCAGCAAGTCACAGGTGTGACAGAACCTCTCACCATGAGTAGACAGCAGACAGCAGGCAGCAGGGCTCCTAATCCGTGTGAGGAGGTCAGTGGTCTGCTCAGTGGTCCTCTACATCCAGGAGGTCAGTGGTCCTCTACATCTCATCTCTGTGCGTTGAAGCCACGCTCTGTGCGTTCCTGGTCCTCTTCCACAGAGCAGAGACCCAGCAGCTAGGCTCGGCTCTCTGCAAAGACAGAGAAAAAAAAGGTAAAGGGTTTTAGACTTTAGTATGTTAGTTTGAGTTGGGGTAGCAGAGCTCAGGGGTAGAGAAACCGTCATTAGAGCACAAAGTCCTTGAGCAAGACTCTGAACCCCTAACTGCTCCTGATGAGCAGGTTGGTGCCAAGCATGGTTTCCTCTGACATCACTGTATGAATGTGTGTGTGAATGGGTGAATGTAATGAATTTGTGTGTGAATGGGTGAATGTAATGAATGTGTGTGTGACTGGGTGAATGTAATGAATGTGTGTGTGAATGGGTGAATGTAATGAATTTGTGTGTGAATGGGTGAATGTAATGAATGTGTGTGTGAATGGGTGAATGTAATGAATGTGTGTGTGAATGGGTGAATGTAATGAATTTGTGTGTGAATGGGTGAATGTAATGAATGTGTGTGTGAATGGGTGAATGTAATGAATTTGTGTGTGAATGGGTGAATGTAATGAATGTGTGTGTGAATGGGTGAATGTAATGAATGTGTGTGTGAATGGGTGAATGTAATGCACAATCTATGTGAAGCGCTTGGGATAAAAGCGCTATATAAATGCACCATTTACCATTAGTTAAAAAAGCACCTTTCAAAACAATGTTACAAGGTGCTGTACAACGGAACTCAATATGAACGATGGAGTAAAAACAAGACACATCAGAGCAATGACAACAAGAAATAAAAGTAAAACATTGACCTGCTAGTTAGTCAGGGTAAAAAATCTCATGAGACAAAATGCATTAGTAGTCCGGGAAAAAAAGGGTGATTTTTGGCTGAACGTGGTTTCGGCGGTAAAAGTTTTTTTCTCAACTGATTCTTGTAGCTTGGGGTCACCTCTTAAGGATTCAAGATGATGACCAGTGATATCCATTGAGCATTTTTTATTATTAACCCCTTAATGCCTGAAACATGGGCTCCCATTGATTTTCTATACCGGAGGAAAATACCCAGAAAAAGATTTTTTTCTGGGTATTTAAGGAGGATGTGAGGGGTCTAACTAGGGGTTTGTCATGATGCTGAATCCATTGCAGGCATTTGTTTTGCACAAAAAACATTCTGTGGGCTAGAAATGGCCTCAGAAAACAATACACGTATGGGTGAGTCTTCATGTTAGTCGGAGGCCTTAGGGTTTTTTTTCTCGTGCTAATCAGTCTAAAAGTGCAAAATTTTGCACAGATGTAGCTCAGGGCTTGCTCTAATGATTTAGCTAGGGCGCCCGAGTCTGCGACATTCGGGGTCGCCACAGCGGCCAAATCAAGTTGGGCTCCCATCGACTTTAGTGATGAAAAGTGATGAGTCATCACTTTTGTGGGTGTTGTGGTGACCCCGAAGGTCGCCAACTCGGGCGCCCTAGCTAAATCATTAGAGCATGCCCTGAGCTACATCTGTGCAAAACTTTGCACTTTTAGACTGATTAGCACGAGAAAAAAACCCTAAGGCCTCCGACTAACATGAATACTCATCCATACGTGTATTGTTTTCTGAGGCAATGGATTCAGCATCATGACAAACCCCTAGTTAGACCCCTCAGATCCTCCTTAAATACCCAGAAAAATAATCTTTTTCTGGGTATTTTCCTCCTATATAGAAAGTCAATGGGAGCCCATGTTTCAGGCATTAAGGGGTTAATAATAAAAAATGCTCAATGGATATCACTGGTCATCATCTTGAATCCTTAAGAGGTGACCCCAAGCTACAAGAATCAGTTGAGAAAAAAACTTTTACAGGCGAATCCACGTTCACCCCCACGGCTCCCGGACTATAGGAAACAAATGTGTTTTTAACATGTTCTTAAAAACCACCAACTGACTCAGCGAACACTGCAACGGCCCGGTCACTCTTAGTTCTGGGTGCAGAGGACCAGAGAAAGAATAATAATAATAACAGGGTCCCTGGCACAAAATAATTTCACATGGGGACCGTGGGGGGCGCTATAAACAAGAAAAGTCCAGTTCCGGTTCTGCTTATTAAAATGGTAAAGAATAAGAGGTGAAATGTTAACAATTAACACAACCGACTTAAAGGAGCAGTTCAACAGCTGCTTCCAAATAAGCATCCACGTCCTTTTTTTGTGCAAAATCTCAAAAAGTTTGAGAACTACCGATTTATGCTGCATTCGTAGAATCGCCTGCTGTATCTACAGTAGAAGTGATTGCCAAATGTTTGCCAAAGCTTCGCCCCAGAATACTACAATAACAGAGATTGCATCAAGTGGGCATACAGTGGGGGTCCTAATAATAGCCTTCAACCTGGGGGTCCTAAAACGTGTCTGTCTGGGTGACAGTGTGAGGAGGGGTCCCTGTCCAGTCACTGAGTGTCAAAACAAGGGAAGCAATACAAGATCTACCAGCAAACTGAACTGAACGGTGCCATCATTATTAACATAATGTTATACTGTTCCATTACAAAGCTTCACACATCCTGCTTGACAAGACAGTAGATTTCCAGTGGATTAGCATTAACATTGAGCTTGTAGATCAGCTATGTTTATGGCCTCTGACTTCAAAGTTTAAATCTATCACTGAAGGTGGATTCTGCTTTTCAGTGTAAATGGAGTGCATGCATGGTTTCTGGACATTTGAGGGTTTCTGCAAAAACACACTCCATTCTCCATAAACATTAGAATGGCAAAACAGGGAAAGAAACCTGTGGGAAAAGAATGTATTTTCAGGAAAGTAGCAGTACATTATGAAGAGATGAAACCATGTGTAAGATGTGTATAAAGTAGCAGTACATTATGAAGAGATGAAACCACGTGTAAGATGTGTATAAAGTAGCAGTACATTATGAAGAGATGAAACCACGTGTAAGATGTGTATACGGCAGTGTTCCAGATTGTAGCCTCCTGCACAGCATTAACCCATTTAGGCCTATGATTATTGACTGCTTTAACTATTGAAAAATAGCAGATATACAAGCTTGCATCGGTGCCGCGCTGCGAGCTTGTAGATCTGCTATCATGACTTTTTTTGCAAGTCTTTGAATATATCTACTTAAAAGCGAACATTTGTAACTCAAATATTTACTTCTGGGTGGTCCCTGGAACAACATATTTTGAAATGGGGGTATGCGGCCAAATACCTGTAATTTTGGGGGTCCTTGACAAGAAAAGGTTTGAGAACAGCATGATTTAGAGCAGGGGCGCCCAAAAGGTAGATTGTGATCTACCAGTAGATCACAAAGGCTGTGCAGGTAGATCACTTGACATGGCCATGAAAATATAAAGAAAAATATTTATAAACATAAATCACAAATCCCTCTTTTTGGCATCTGTCACTTGAATTGCATAGTACTTGATTAACATCAAGAAGGGCCTTGAAGAAGGACATTACAACATTACACCTTCGTGGCTTCTAAAGGCAAACCCCCAATGCAATGCTTTGTTTTCAAGTGTCTGCAGCATTACAAAGAACATGAAAACATAAGACTAACCTAAGACCTTTCCACCATTTTTCTTCCCCCCAAAGTTTGTCATATGTAATGCCAGTTCCGCTATTCATCAGGTAAATTTTTTAGGGATGGGTAGATCATGTTGAGCTGGTCATTTTAAAAGTAGCTCTTAAGTCAAAAAAGTGTGGGCACCCCTGATTTAGAGGAAGGATTTAGAAGTCGGGTCAAAGATCAGGTCAAAGATATTCAAAGACTTGCACTCATTTTCACGATTTTTCAAAAATAGCAGATCTACAAGCTCGCAGCGCGGCACTCGGTGCCACGCTGTGAGCTTGTATATCTGCTATTTTTCTAAAGTTAAAGCATAAAATAATGGTTAAAGTGGTTAAAATCTAACGCGACTCGGGCGCGTTCCAGGTATTTGAGAGTTAACGGTAGAGTTCCAGGTGGTAGCCTCGTCACAGCAGAGGTGATGCAGGCTAGCACTGATCTACAAGCTCCACTTGCATCTGTTAGCGAGGCTACGGAGCTTGGACCGCGGCATGAAGCGGCGCGTTTAGAGCTGGTGGATCATGCTTGTAGATCAGCTATTTTTGCTATTTTTACATTTGAATCCTGAAGAAGTACCAGTTTAGTGTTCCCACCCCACAGAGGATAAGGATACATGCTGCTTACGTTAACACCATTGATTCTGGATGGAGACTCAAAAGCATTTGGGTAGGGGTGGGAGATATAGGAAAGTACAATATCATGATATTTTCCCAAGCTGTATCACGATACACGATGTTATCACGATTCTTTTTCATGTTGGTTTTTATGGTTATTTTTCAAGTGACTTAACAGTAGTACAACCACCTACAAGGTAACTAAAAGAAAAAGCAGTACCAGACCATTTAGACCAGTGGTCCTCAAAGTGGGGTCCAGGGACTGTCTGGGTTCCTTTTGGGAGGTCTAAATTTGACCCTTACAAGTATGTAACTCTGACAGTATACAAATGAAACTAAATGGACCCGTAAGGGTCCATTTAGTTTCATTTGTATACTGTCAGAGTTAAGGGGAGACCTTGACATTTTAAAGTTTGGGAACTACTGATTTAGACCAAAATGAAAGTTTAAATCGATTCTGTAATGAATCTCTGTATTAACAATTCAACAGGAATATTTTTTATAAGGCTCCCTCATTGTATCACGATACATACAATATCTCTGAAAAGGCATATTGTGGAGACATTGTATCGTCTCAGCGATATTTATCACCGTATGGCCCAGCCCTGCATTTGTGTCTCCATCCACTACTGACACCCTGCTCTCATGTCTGACAGAAACCTCTCATCTCCATATCAGCTCAGAACACGAACGGCGTGAAGCCCATCTGATGCTTTAGGATTTGTTTTGGACGTGGGTTAGGGACGGTGGATGTGAGTTTGTTCCACCATAAAAGACCATTAAATATTGATGGAGGGAAGCTGACAGAGCAGAGGCTGAAATAACAAGGACACAATATGATGGCACCCTGCAGAGGGGGGGGGGGGGGGGGGGGGGGGGGTCTGCACCCTGCACAGAGAGACTGTTTGACCCTGTCTGCTGGAAACCAGTGGTGTAAAATTAATGAAGTACATTTACACAATCACTCCTAGTCACACCTAGTGTAAATCACACCAGGTGTAAAGTGAGCTGTTTATGAGTTCATTTCATTAAGCGTCCCGCATAGCTTGCTCAAATACCACACACTTGGATGGATGGATGGATGGATGGATGGATGGATGGAAGGATGGCTGGATGGCTGGATGGATGGATGGATGGATGGATGGAAGGATGGATGAATGGAAGGATGGATGGATGGATGGATGGATGGATGGATGGATGGATGGAAGGATGGATGGATGGATGGATGGATGGATGGATGGATGGATGGATGGATGGATGGAAGGATGGATGGATGGATGGATGGATGGATGGATGGATGGATGGAAGGATGGAAGGATGGATGGATGGATGGATGGATGGATGGATGAATGGAAGGATGGATGGATGGATGGATGGATGGATGAATGGAAGGATGGATGGATGGATGGATGGATGGATGGATGTGCCTCTAAAAATTGTATTTTTTGTGACGATTTGTTGATATTGAGAAACTGCAAAGAATGAAAACACGTTTCAACTCCTTCCCCTCCCCTACAAAGCCCAAATCAGTGTAAAATGTACAGTTAAGTCTAACCACCCCCCCCCACACACACACACACACACACACACACACACACACACACATAGTCACACACACACAAATTATCGGCTAAAACGGCCCGAGTGTTCAACGTCAAACCAAACTCTGTCCCTGGCCAAAAACACTTTGAGTCTCCATTCCTCTGAAAAAATATGTCCTCCTCTCCCCTCCCCCTCCCCCTCCCCTCTCTCCCAGCCATGGGTGTTGAAAGACCCTTGCTTACAGATGCCTCTTGTGTTTTGCGTCTGTTTGCCTTTTTAAAACCTGTTGGCTAAAACACATCCTGCGGCAGACAGACAGACAGACAGACAGACAGACAGGCAGGCAGGCAGGCAGGCAGACAGACAGACAGGGTGTCTGGCTGAAGGGTGCCAGTGTGTCTTAAGGCTGAGGAATGGAGGAGGCTATCAGATAAATTACTCTGCTTTCCACCGAACACAAGGTTTTTTATTTATGTGGTACAGAACAAGGTGCCTCAGTGCTTCTCCTCACTGGGGCCATACGTTACGTTCAGCCTGCCATTAACCACAGCAACACCACAACCTCATTTAAAGGAATTAGCCTGGTTTAAAGGGGACCTCTCTGCTGTTGATCTAGTTTGTGTCAGGTTTAAAGGGAACCTCTCAGCTGTTGATCTAGTTTGTGTCAGGTTTAAAGGGGACCTCTCTGCTGTTAGTCTAGTTTGTGTCAGGTTTAAAGGGAACCTCTCAGCTGTTGATCTAGTTTGTGTCAGGTTTAAAGGGGACCTCTCTGCTGTTAGTCTAGTTTGTGTCAGGTTTGGCTTCCACTAGTTGACAGGACGGTGAATACATGGTTAAACTAAACAGCCACTTAAACCCTCTATATATACAGTACCAGAGGGGTCTTCAACAGGGGGTCCGGGACCCCCTCGGGGGTCCTCAGAGTTCCTACGTTTCTGCTCAGTAGAGGGCATTGTCAGGATTATCTCAGGGGGAGAGCAGCTGTTGTTTGAGGCAAAATGTTGGAAAAAATTATAACAATGCACTTTAATAATAAATATGGAAACGCCATATTGGCATGTTTCCGCTGTTTTTTTCCTCCATAACTTAAGCTGAAGTTGTTCCGAGTTAAGACAATAGCGGAGATTCTGAAAAAATAAGGACATATCGTAACAGACTGTGGTATTTCTCTCTGTATTGTAATGTAGAATTGATACTTTTACTAGTGAGTAAAAAGTCAAAGTAAATCTGTGTAATTCTTCCACCGCTGTGCGGACGGACAGCCCCGTGAAGGACAATTATTGTAGCTCTTATGTGTCAGCTTCTTTCTCTCTCCCTTTCCCCCTCTCTCCCCCTCTCTCCCCCTTCTCTCTCTCCGCCCCCAGGATCATGATTGATTATCGCGATAATATCGTAAATCGGAGTTTGCTCTGGTCACAATAATGACCTGACCATCTCTGCTCTCTCTCTCTCTCTCTCTCTCTCTCTCTCTCTCTCTCTCTCTCTCCCTCTCCCTCTCCCCCTCTCTCTCTCTCTCGCCTCTCCTCTCCCTCTCCCCCTCTCTCTCTTTCTCTCTCTCCACAAGGAGGTCTGGAGAGGAGATGAGGCTGAGCTGCTTTTCCCATCACCAGCTAATAAGTCAGCGCAGTAATGAGACTTCTAATGCAACAACCTGGTGTCTCTCAGTCTCTCTCTCTCTCTCTCTCTCTCTCGGCAACGTTCCAACGCGTCGTCCCTTTCTTCTTCAACGTCCTCCCAGCAGCACTGGGACCCTTCAACCTCCCCTGTCCCGTCCCCCCCGGGCCGGGGACCCCGAATGATTTGTCCTGAGTAGTCCAGGCGTTTCGGGGAGTATTTTGATGGAATCGTGCACTTTATGAAAGAAGCATGACATTTGGCACACAGTTAGAACATGCTATATGGAACACTTTATGAAAGAAGCATGACATTTGGCACACAGTTAGAACATGCTATATGGAACACTTTATGAAAGAAGCATGACATTTGGCACACAGTTAGAACATGCTATATGGAACACTTTATGAAAGAAGCATGACATTTGGCACACAGTTAGAACATGCTATATGGAACACTTTATGAAAGAAGCATGACATTTGGCACACAGTTAGAACATGCTATATGGAACACTTTATGAAAGAAGCATGACATTTGGCACACAGTTAGAACATGCTATATGGAACATTTTTGGCTATAGGGGCATCGCAGATTTGTCCTGGGAAACTCATAGACTTTACTATAGAGTAAAATACAAAAAATAAATATGCTTTAAGTAGCATGTAAGGGGTCAAACTAGGTGTTTTTCGGGATTCTGAATCCAATGCAAGCATTTGTTTTGCAGGAAAAACATTCCTTGGGCTAAAAACTGACCCCATAATTTGGCAATAAAACTATGGTTTAGTGATGAGTCATCACTTTTCACAGTTTTGTGGCGGCCGTTTCTTGGAAAGGAATGTTTTTCCTGCAAAACAAATGCTTGCATTGGATTCAGAATCCCGAAAAACACCTATTTTGACCCCTATGCTACTTAAAGCATATTTTTTTTTTGTATTATTTTACTCTATAGTAAAGTCTATGAGAGCCCAACTTTGATTGGCTCCCACAAGTTTCCCAAGACAAATCTGTGATGCCCCTATAGCCAAAAATGTTCCATATGGCATGTTCTAACTGTGTGTCAAATGTCATGCTTCTTTCATAAAGTGCACGATTTTTGCCTGAAACGCTCAGACTAGAGAGCCCAGACTCATCAACACAGAGCTGCTCTTGTGGTTTTGGGCTCACAGTGAAAGGGAACGCTATAAACAACAAGACCAGTCCATGCAGTGTCTCTCTATAATGCTATAAACAACAAGACCAGTCCATGCAGTGTCTCTCTATAACGCTATAAACAACAAGACCAGTCCACACAGTGTCTCTCTATAACGCTATAAACAACAAGACCAGTCCATGCAGCGTCTCTCCATGTCTGAGCAGCCATACTAGGGATGTCAAAAAGAAACATATTTCTAACGTATTACTCGTGGACTAAAGCTTAACTCAAACTCTGCCCTCAAAATACCCCTTTGTACCCCTTCTCTGCCATGCCCGTAGAACCCGTAAATGTAATAAAAATTAATTTAAAAAAATGTTTTTATCGAAGCGGAACTAAAATAGGCCGGAACTAATGCTCCGTGATCGGTTTCTACACGGACACATTATTGAGCGGACAACTTAACATTGAATCCTTGAACCGGAAGCGGATGTCCGTCCTCTATTTTGGCCCGTTAGCTTTCTGTCTGAACTCCGCGGCTTACAGATGGAGAACTTATTGATCAATTGAAAAAATTTCAACGGATTTGAGAAGCTGATGGAATACGCGAACACACGATGCATAGTGTCCGATCCACGCTCGATGCGAACTGGACGAGCGCCCACGTTAACAGGTAGGAGAAGCACCGGCAGTGAAAGACATAGAGAAATTTACGGGCTTTACGGCCGTAAACTACGAATGAGTTAATAACACGAGGCCAAGTCCTAATGTGTGCCTTGTGAAACAGTGTGAAAGAAACTCCCCAAACACCAGCGCTGTACGTGTTTCATAAACCATCAGCACAATAACATGTAGAATTATGATGTTTTGGAAGCCAACAAACCAGTTGAATAAATTACAGATTGACCAGAAAATAAATCACACCCAGCGTGAAGTGAGCGGTGCCTTTGGTGGGCCACTCGTCCAGATGCCCAGTTGTCCAGATGCCCACATGTCCCTAGTGTCCAGATGGTTTTGGTGCCCAGTTGTCCAGATGCCCACATGTCCCTAGTGGCCAGATGGTTTTGGTGCCCAGTTGTCCAGATGCCCACATGTCCCTAGTGGCCAGATGGTCTTGGTGCCCAGTTGTCCACATGTCCCTAGTGGCCAGATGGTTTTGGTGCCCAGTTGCCCACATGTCCCTAGTGGCCAGATGGTTTTGGTGCCCAGTTGTCCACATGTCCCTAGTGGCCAGATGGTTTTGGTGCCCAGTTGCCCACATGTCCCTAGTGGCCAGATGGTTTTGGTGCCCAGTTGTCCAGATGCCCAGATGAACCCTAAGCGACCAGAGTCCCAAAGACCAGAGGCAAGGGGAGGTCAAAACTACAGACAACAACGTTGGTCCAGATGTTTCTTTTAACCATTAAAACTGGATCGCTCCCACTACTGATTCCAATTAAATAGCGGATCTACAAGCTCACAACGCGTCACATTGCGATGGGTTGTGAGCTTGTAGATCTGCTATTTCTTTTGAAGGATGTTTCCTATAATAACATTCCCAAAATAGCGACGCCAGATTCCAAGAGGTTAAGAGGGACAGCTGCTGCTGCTGATGCTATATGCAGCATTACTTAGCATGCATATGCTGCATATAGCATGCTGTATAGCTAGCCAGCAGTACTGCCTGATTATGGATCCCACTGGGAAAGATGGATGGAAACGGCATAGAGCGCTCGTTTTCACAGTTATTGTCCATGACATTGCAAGCGGCGCGAAGAGCATGACCAAGGTCCGCTGGCCTTCGCGCCGCTTGCAATGTCGTGTCGAGTTACGAAGCCGTGGTGAATGCAATCGTTCTATTTATGCCCAGGCCGCAAGCGCACGATAAACGCAATGATAATTGGGTTTTGGTGCACCTCGCGCGGTCCAAGTGACTACAACGGAGCGCTCCCTACGTCTGGTTCAGCCAATCACAAGCTTCAAAAATGAGTCCGGGGCGTGGTTATCCATCTTTCCCAGTGGGATCCAGCCTACCAGCCTACCAGCCTGCCAGCCTGGTAGGCTACCAGCCTACCAGCCTACCAGCCTACCAGCCTGGCAGGTGTGGGCATCTTAAGTGGCAGGTAGAGCAGAGCAGAGTCCTTTGACTGGCACAGAGTCAACTCCTTACTGGAGCAGAGGAGGGAGGATCAACGCAACGGCTAAACAATGCTAAACACTGTGTGTGGGCACGTGTGTGTGTGTGTGTGTGTGTGTGTGTGTGTGTGTGTGTGTGTGTGTGTGTGTGTGTGTGTGTGTGTGTGTGTGTGTGTGTGTGTGTGTGCGTGCGTGCGTGCGTGCGTGCGTGCGTGCGTGCGTGCGTGCGTGCGTGCGTGCGTGCGTGCGTGCGTGCGTGTGTGCGTGCGTGCGTGTGTGGTGTGTGGTGTGTGTGTGGTGTGCACTTGTCAAGCAGCAGCAGCAGCAGCAGCAGCAGCAGCAGAGCAGAACAGAAGCCTGCAAACCAAAGCCCTTTCAGAAAAGCCAGGCTATTTTGGGCTGCGGGACGTTGGTCACCATGCTGAGATGAAGAGTTTAGGACTGACAGACAGACAGACAGACAGACAGACAGACAGACAGACAGACACACAGACACACAGACACACAGACAGACAGACAGACAGACAGACAGACAGACACACAGACAGACACACACACAGACAGACAGAACCCTGGCCTGGCACAGGGAGATGACTGGACTGGATCTTCAAAGGCGAGGAGAATGGGATGAGGGGGGAGGGAGGGGGAGGGGGGAGGGGGGATTAGGGCTCCTTCTCCGATCCCGTCTCATTAGATCCATTCTACCTCGCAGCCACGCAGAGGAAGATAATGACAATTTCATGCTGCCCCAATCGCTGGCTAACTGACGCGGCGGCCCGTTTGGAGTGTGTGTGTGTGTGTGTGTGTGTGTGTGTGTGTGTGTGTGTGTGTGTGTGTGTGTGTGTGTGTGTGTGTGTGTGTGTGTGTTAGAATGGGTGAATGTAACACATTATTAAGCGCTTTGGAGAAAAGGTGTTATCATTAAGGCATCATTAAGGACATAAGCTGTGTCCTGTAATGCAATCTGTAATGCTCTAACCCATCATATACCATTCATAAACAACATACCAACAACAAAAGCTGTATTTCACATGACATCCAGAGCTGCTGCTCAGTGCTGTTTATATAAAGGTTACTCTGCAGGTGACTGGGGCTCAGCCCTCCCTCACAGCAGGGGGCAGTATGACTGGGGCCTGGTCCTCCCTCACAGCAGGAAAAGTACTTGGTATAAACATTTACTAAATGTACTTAAAGTAACAAACGCGGAAAGTGCTCATTGTGCAGGATGTCCCATTTCACAGGTTTACAAATGTATAGAAACATTTTGAAAATAGCCGACACATTGTGAGCTTGTAGATCGACTATTCATGGGTTGCAATTGTAGTCCTACACCAGCCATGTTGAGGAACAAAACAGGTGTTCTGATTGGTGTAGAACATTGGTTCTGTGCCAATCAGACAAATAGAAACACCTGTGTTGGTCCTCAACATGGACGTTTAGGACTACAAATGCAACCCATGAATTTTCAAATGTATATAGGGCTGGAGTGATTGATAATCCAAATAACAATACTCCAGTAAAACAATAAAACATAAATCTAAATAGTACAGCGCTGAGTGAATGTATTCAGTTACTTTACACCCCCCACCCCTCCCCCCTTCACTGAACCACTGGCAGCCTGCCTCCCCCCCCCCTCCCCCCTCCCCCCTCCCCCTCCCCCCCAGTGTTATTGTTTCCATGGAGATCCATGGGTCATTCTGCTGGATATCAATTAGGAGCTCGTTAAGCCCCTCCCCCTGCTTCCTGGAGCCCCTCCCCCTGCTTCCTGGAGCCCACTGTGAGACCCTGACCTTAGACCAGGGGTCCCCAAACTGTTTTTTGTCTCAGGACACCCCATAAATATTGTTTTAATCCGAGGCACCCCTACATTATAATTTTCACTCCCAGCACCTTATATTTATAGCGTCGTTGTCGGGTGGAAACCTTGTATGTCCAAAACCGTTCGTTTTGTATTTATCATCTATAAAATGTACTAAACTAGTGAAAACAGACGATCTACAAGCTAGAACAGCTGTTTTCACTAGTTTTGTGCGACAGTCTTGTATGATGAAGCACGGCTTTGCTTTACCAAAAGACGTACACATTTGAAACTTGGAGATACAAGGTTTCTGCCCGACAGTGACGATATGGTTTGGTTTGAACTGACTGAAGATGTTGTACTTCCAAGTTTAAAATGATACAACATATTTTTTCAAGTGTCCAAATAAATTCCAAATATTATCAAATGATCTCGCGGCACCCCTGGACTGCCGTCACACCACCCCAGGGTGCCCCGTCACCCCAGGGTGCCCCGTCACCCCAGGGTGCCCCGTCACCCACTTTGAAAACCCCTGCCTTAGAGGCAGGACATCACAGGACAGGACAACCTGGGCCGTCACCATTATGACGTTTTATGTGAAGATTAATTGCCACTCAAAGAAATGTGATTAGCAATTTAATTGTGTTTTTGTCGTTGACAATTACATTTCTGTTAGGCTTTAGTTTGAAGTTGCACGTGGCAGATATGACACATGACCTAAATATACAAAGAAATGACTGACATATTTGACAACTTTATACTTAGTGGAGTCCACTATTTTGTTTTAAATATATGAACATTTTTCAACATGGAAACGATTATGACGATTATGTCAAATAATTGCGATGAGACGATTATGTAATAACTGTGACAGATCTGTCTGCCTGCCAGAGCAGCCTTCATACAGACTCTCTCTCTCTACTCCTCAGTGAAGTGAGTCTAAACGTAGTGAGACCTCAGAGCAGCCTTCATGCAGACTCTCTCTCTACTCCTCAGTGAAATGAGTCTAAACGTAGTGAGACCACAGAGCAGCCTTCATACAGACTCTCTCTCTCTACTCCTCAGTGAAATGAGTCTAAACGTAGTGAGACCACAGAGCAGCCTTCATGCAGACTCTCTCTGCTCCTCAGTGAAATGAGTCTAAACGTAGTGAGACCACAGAGCAGCCTTCATACAGACTCTCTCTCTCTCTACTCCTCAGTGAAATGAGTCTAAACGTAGTGAGACCACAGAGCAGCCTTCATACAGACTCTCTCTCTCTCTCTACTCCTCAGTGAAGTGAGTCTAAACGTAGTGAGACCACAGAGCAGCCTTCATACAGACTCTCTCTCTCTACTCCTCAGTGAAATGAGTCTAAACTCCTCAGTGAAATGAGTCTAAACATAGTGAGACCACAGAGCAGCCTTCATACAGACTCTCTCTCTCTACTCCTCAGTGAAATGAGTCTAAACGTAGTGAGACCACAGAGCAGCCTTCATACAGACTCTCTCTCTACTCCTCAGTGAAATGAGTCTAAACGTAGTGAGACCACAGAGCAGCCTTCATACAGACTCTCTCTCTACTCCTCAGTGAAGTGAGTCTAAACGTAGTGAGACCTCAGAGCAGCCTTCATGCAGACTCTCTCTCTCTCTACTCCTCAGTGAAGTGAGTCTAAACGTAGTGAGACCACAGGAGCTGCAGAGCAGAAGAGATAAGAGACTTCAAAGGGTTGAGAACATGACGCCACGGAAAGCCAGATGTAGACTCCTCCCAGTGGGGACTGGGATGTGTGATTGGCCATTAAGATCTATCCACACATTTCCAACATAACATCGTGCATTGCACAGGCAGCTGTTCCAGCAGAGTGTGATCTACAAGCTCACAACGGTCGCATCTGCGACGCGACGTGAGCTTGTATGTCAGTTGTTCTTTGTTGTTCTCTATAGACGTTTACCGGATGTACCACACATAATTCTACAGTAAATTCCTGCGGAAACAGGTGGATTAAAATGAAGATAAAAAACGTGTTATTTGACTAATAGAAAAAGTAATCAAATTAAATGATCACTAAGAAAATATTGTGTGTGCGTGTGTGCTTGCATCCATTTAGCTCCTCTTGATCCCTGCCCACATGTGTGTGTGCGTGCACACATGTGTGTGTGTGTGTGTGTGTGTGCATGCGTGCGTGCGTGCGTGCGTGCGTGTGTATTTGGGGGTAGAGGAGGTATTTTTAGAGCGTGCAGTCACAGAGCACTGCATTCCCAACCCACACAAACACAATGGACTCCACAAGGACGACGTGATGACCAGAAACACTTCTTCATTTCATGTCTGTCCTGTCCTGGGTTCATCTGAGCTTTAATGTCATCCAGGCCTTTTATCTCAACATATTATTCATACTGGGGGGGAGGAGTCTCTCCATTGCTCATCTTCATTTAGACAAGAATAAACTGTTTCTAGATTAACAACACATTTTAAAACCCATTCAGAACGGGTACACATTATTGTGTATCATTATTTTATGCTTAACTGTTAAAAAATAGCAGATAATACAAGCTCACAGCGCTGTGAGCTTGTAGATCTGCTATTGTTCACTGGTTAAAGCATTCAATAATTCTAGGCCTGAATGTTAATATCCTCTTTTTGAGCAGTCATCTGCTGTCGTCAAAAATCCTAACAGCATGGTCTACTGTAAATAGCATAACCAATGATGAACGTGCATCGTGGTTAGTTCCTGGTAGGACATCCTTTCAGGATGATTCAGGCCATTGGTTCTCAAAGTGGGGTCCAGGGACCCCCAGGGGTCCTTGGAGGGGTTCCCCAGCTAAAGTTTTTTACAGTGGCTATTTAAAAATAACTGATCTGCAAGTTTACAGCGCGTCACTTCTTGTTGCGCTGCTGCATTGAACATTTGTAAAAAGTTGAAAGTGCTTGGGAAAACTTTTAATCATTTTTTTTTGGTACAAATCTACTCATCTGGGGGTCCCTGGCACCAAACATCTTCAGATGGTGGTCCGCAAAACACACATAAATCTGGAGGTCCTTCTTGACACAGAAACGTTTGAGAACGACAAGCTTAGACTATAATTTACAGCGCTTGTTTCATTCTCTTCATCATGTGTTTATTGTCTCCAAAGCCAGACTATCTTCCAAGGACAACCATGGCTCAGACCTCTGCCTCCTCACTGTCTCTCCTCTCAGACTAGACAACCATGGCTCAGACCTCCTCTGCCTTGCTGTCTCTCCTCAGACTGGGAAACAACAAGAAAGAACTGACAGTGGAGGAGAACAATCTGTGTTTCTGTCTGCTGTGTTCCTCCCACAGACAGCATTGTACCCTGGTCTGTACACACCCCCCCCCCCCCCCCCTCACACACACACACACACACACACACACACAGAGGAGCATAGATGCAGCTGTGGAGCCAGGGGCGTCAATTGGGTAT
>NC_137825.1:1816572-1916572 GCF_963921795.1 Nannobrachium achirus | reverse complement strand
CTGTACTTGAGCAAGCATGCAAGTAGTGTGATCGACTGTGTCTGTCTGTCTGTCTGTCTGTCTGTATGTCTGTCTGTCTGTCTGTATGTATGTATGTTAGGGCATTCACGAGTAGTGATTTTTAGTATTTGAATTATTCGAACTCAAAGTATTCGAATAGTTGAATATTCTACAGGACTGGCCAAACTGTCAAATATTAAGTAAGCAAGAGGCAAACATTGTGAAAATAGCCGATCTACATGCTATAGAGCATGTAGATCTGCTATTTTCACAATATTTATCTGCAGAACCGAGTCACATTAAATGTGATACCTACAATTCCAAGTGCTTGTCAGGGTGGGGGTCCCCAGTTCAAATATGTTTATTTTGGGGGTCACGGCCTAAAAAGGTTTGAGAACCCCTGGTATAGAGCATTAACAATTACCTCAGTAAACTACCTAACAGGAGGACAGAGCCACTAACAACATGCCACAGCCATACCATTACCACATCATCAATAAAAATCACATCCACAATATTCCAGGGGAGAATCCTTCCCTCATTAAAAACACCTCCAAATGAGCCTGTTTGGAGGTGATCTATACAGGTCATCAGGACAGGAATATATTCATCCATGTGTCATCATAATCTGATAAATCAGGAATATATTCACCCATGTGTCATCATAATCTGATAAATCAGGAATATATTCATCCATGTCTCATCATAAACTGATAAATCAGGAATATATTCATCCATGTGTCATCATAATCTGATAAATCAGGAATATATTCATCCATGTCTCATCATAAACTGATAAATCAGGAATATATTCACCCATGTGTCATCATAATCTGATAAATCAGGAATATATTCATCCATGTGTCATCATAATCTGATAAATCAGGAATATATTCACCCATGTGTCATCATAATCTGATAAATCAGGAATATATTCATGTGTCATCATAAACTGATAAATCAGGAATATATTCATGTGTCATCATAATCTGATAAATCAGGAATATATTCATGTCTCATCATAAAATGATAAATCCTACACATTCTGCAGATATTCCCCCGAGGTAACCAGTGGTGTGAAGAAGTACTGTACAAAAAGTACAATTTATGAGGTGTTTTTTTCTCAACTGGAGTTATTTTAAATTTTCAGTACTTTTCCTTCTACTCTGCCACATCCCACCTCAAAGGGAAATGTTTGACTTTTACAACCACTACAATTATTTGACAACTTTAGTTACTTTGTGGATTTGGATTATTATTATTACAAAACATACACTGACCAATTCAGCCCTAAATACATTTCATCCATTTGACAATAAGCCAATCTACAAGCTTGAGATGCGACGCATTGTGAGCTGGCTTTGGTACTTTAAGTGCATTTTGATAGCAATACCTTTGTACTTTTACTCAAGTAAATGTAGAATTCAGGACTTTTAACAGAGAAGTAGAATGTTTCTACTTTGCAGCATTGATGCTTTTACTCAAGTAAATCATGTGATGTCAGTACTTTTTGTCCCAGCGCTGCAAAGCTGCAGAATGTGCAGCGTCTTGTCCTGGGAGGTGACAGGGTTTACTCTGCCTCACATCATCCTTGTCCTGGGAGGTGACAGGGTTTACTCTGCAGAACATCATCCTTGTCCTGGGAGGTGACAGGGTTTACTCTGCCTCACATCGTCCTTGTCCTGGGAGGTGACAGGGTTTACTCTGCCTCACATCGTCCTTGTCCTGGGAGGTGACAGGGTTTACTCTGCCTCACATCATCCTTGTCCTGGGAGGTGACAGGGTTTACTCTGCCTCACATCATCATGACTGCAGGGAATATCCATACATATAGATCTGTCACAATTATTTAACATAATCGCGATTATTTTTCATAAACGTCATGATTGTTACCATGTTGAAAGATTTTCATATTTTAGTAAAACATATTGGAAATAGCAGATCTATACGCTTGTGAGCTTGTGAGCTGGTTATTTCCACTATCAATGTTCTTTTTTAAGTATAAAGTTGTCAAATATGTCAGTCATTTCTTCGTATATTTAGGTTATACGTTATACTTCAAAGCCTAAAAGCCAAACAGAAATGTAATTGTCAACGACAAAAACACAATTAAATCGTTAATCTAAATTATTTGAGTGACAATTAATCTTCACGTAAAATGTTATAATCGTGACAGCCCTACACACACACACACACACACACACACACACACACACACACACACACACACACACACACACACACACACACACACACACACACACACACACACACACACACACACACACACAGCCTCACATCACCATGACTGTCTGTAAAAAGTGTCCTCTCCAGACCATGAATGCAGTTTTTACTATGGTGAAAGAAATGCAAATGCCCCCTCTTTCCATGCCATACCTGAAGGCAGCATTCAAGAGAATTGCCTTGTCAAACTCTCCTGAACTTGAATGCAGCATCTTATGTTGAAAACTTAAAACTAGAGACGGATGATAATGTATTTTACAGAGGACTCAAGTTATGGTTGAAATCAAATCAACTGTGCTCACATTAATAGTTTCTGTTCCTTACCTGCTGTGTGAATTGATTATGGCTACTTATGATTGTGTATGTCCTACAGACTGATGGGTCAGATTGTGGATTGTTAGTTCTTATTAGTAATCACATATTATAATTGTTTGTACTTGACTGGGTTTTAGACTAGTATTATTGTTTTTGTACTTGATTGGGTTTTAGACTAGTATTAATGTTTTTGTACTTGATTGGGTTTTAGACTAGTATTAATGTTTACTGTACTTGACTGGGTGTTAGATTAGATTTTTGTAATATAGAAAAGCCTCCTGTGGACAGGTGATGAGAATTAGCATGTGTGCTATAATCACTTATATCAATGCATCTGGTTCGTCCAATGTGATTGTGATGTCCATATCAAATAAATAAAACATAACATAACATAAAGAATTGCCCTCTCTGTGTAGAAATCCATGCTGTTACGCCACATCTCCAGTATTCACTTGATTATGCTTAGTTCAGTGTGGTATCAATCACCGAAAATAGCCGACATCCAAGCTCACAATGTGTCGTGCTGTGATGCGGTATTTTCACCAAAAGGCCCTTAAATGTCAGCCCCTGCCTCTCTAACATTCTCTGCACGTCCCTGCTGCCCTGCATTTCTCAGATTGCCTTGTCCATCCTGGAGGAACTGACTTATTGTCCATGATGGAAATGAGCTATAAACAAATACCATTTGAATTCCCTTACACTACAATTTTTCTCCGCCTCGAACATTGATGATTAGGCTTCATGCTGCAATACTGCACACATGTGCATGTATGTGTGGCCTGCCCTACACGCACGCACGCACACACCTGCAAAAAACAAACTAGCCACGGCAGCATTTTATATTCCATGAAATCCGACCCGGCCGGGTCCGGTTTCCTTGCCTGCTCTTCCTGAAGAGGCCTGAAGACAAGCCGTTCTCCTGCACCAGTGGAGAACAATCTGAAACCACCCCGCCGGACGGCCGGACGGACGGATGGTACCTTTTATCTCCTCCAGACGGAGAACGGGTCATATTTTCGAGACTGATAATAACATTCAGGGATGGACAGACAGCGGACTGCCTCCTCCTGTCCTCCTGGCCCCGGTCCGGTCCGATCCGGCCCGGTGTTTTGAGTGACACAAGCAGAAATAACGTTTTGATACATTTTTAAACGTATGTTCAACGGTCTGAAGCAGCCTGAGATGATCCGTGGAGGCGGTGTGAAGGGTGTTTATAAATAGCCTGAAACTTCTACTACGCCACAGAGCAGTGGTTCTCAAAGCTGTTAGGAATTAGGAGCAAGCCAACTCAGGTCAGTTTGTCTGTGTGTAAAGGCTACAAGTGGACTTGTGAGGATAACATCACACTGTGACCATATATGCCACTACACATTCTGCTGCACCTTGTTCTCCATTCTAGGTGTTTTACAAATGTACATTTACAAATGACACAATGTAGGCAAGGCACAAGCATACCATAAAGAAATACAAGCCACTACCAGGGGACCCAATAACCAAAGCAGCAGCAGAACCAAAGACAAGCCAACTATCTAACTAACAAGTGACTAGTGTAGTGAAACAAAAGCCTGCCTACCTACTGTAACTACTCTAACCAAAACAATGTTCAAAAATACTAAGTGGCACACGTGGAACGTAACACTGCAGAGAGGCGCTGTCCTCTCTGTGTGTTGCTGTTTTTACAGTCTGTTTGGGTCGACGAGGACGTTTCTGGCCTCCCAAAGTCAGGGCGGACGCTCCAACCACTGAGTATCACTGCATTATGATATCCTCCAAAAGTCCCAGATGATATCTGTATCTGTTCTCATATCACAACATCTATATTACAGTATATACTGTATATGCTGTCTGATATTGATTTATTGGCCAGCCTCCTATAGTGCAACCTGATGAAGATCCTGCTTCTGCATAAGAAGAGGACACAGCCTAAACCTTGTGTTTGACTGAAGCCTCATTCAACATGTTTAGTTACTACTAGTTAGTTTGCACGCTGCATCCTGGGGTGAACAGCAGAAATACAAGCTCGCAACGCAACGCAACGCAACGCAACGCAACGCAACGCAACGCGTCACGTCTGTAAAGCAAGAAGAACCTGTCATCAGTCTAACAGTAAAACCAGAAGAATCAATAACCTGTACATTGAAGCTAGTTTACACACTATAGGATGACCTGGCCTCAGTCTGTGTAACATCAAAGTGAGTGACAGAAGCATTCAAAATGTGTGTGTCTGTACTGGAAGACTATTAATAGCTCTGGTGCTACAAAACTAAAAACAAAACTGAATAAAAAACCTCTGTGCACTGAAATCACATTAGATTTATGAGCAGAGCCTCTGACTGGCAGCACAACACACACAGAGAGAGAGAGAGAGAGAGAGAGAGAGAGAGAGAGAGAGAGAGACAGAGACAGAGAGAGAGACAGAGAGAGAGACAGAGAGAGAGAGAGAGAGAGAGACAGAGAGAGAGACAGAGAGAGAGAGAGAGAGAGAGAGAGAGAGAGAGAGAGAGAGAGAGAGAGAGAGAGGAAAGAGAGAGAGAGAGAGAGATAGAGAGAGAGAGAGGTACTTGAAAGTCATTCTGTGATGAGGGCTTCATCGCGGCAGGCAGCAGCACACTGTTTTCTTCTCTTTTTTCCTCCTTTCCCCCACAGATACTGTAAATACAGTAGTACTGTACATACAGTAGTAGGCTACTGTACATAGGGTGACATTTTAACCACCATCGGGGGTCCCCCAGGCCAGGGCTCTATACTAGCCTAGCCTCATGCCAAGGACCCCCAGAAGAGAATCTTAATACTAGATTTATTTTTCATAATAGCAGATGTATCTGTTATTTTTGAATAGCCAATGTTTAAAACATGGTTGGAGTGGTTAAAGGGATTGTGATACTGTATGTTAACACATTTTACTGGACCCCTGGGAGTCCCCGGACCCCACTTTGAGAACCACTGCACTTGGCTATCCACAGAGCTTGTAGATCTGCTATACTGCTATCCACAGAGCTTGTAGATCTGTTATAATGCTATCCACAGAGCTTGTAGATCTGCTATACTGCTATCCACAGAGCTTGTAGATCTGCTATACTGCTATCCACAGAGCTTGTAGATCTGCTATACTGCTATCCACAGAGCTTGTAGATCTGCTATACTGCTATCCACAGAGCTTGTAGATCTGCTATACTGCTATCCACAGAGCTTGTAGATCTGCTATACTGCTATCCACAGAGCTTGTAGATCTGCTATACTGCTATCCACAGAGCTTGTAGATCTGCTATAATGCTTCAGCGCTGCTGAAATGAGCATGAAGCACACCTAGACGTTAGGCATCTGGCCGTCGTCAAATTATTGGCTTAGGAAAGCAACAAAAACTAAAAGATCTCCATGATTTCAAAGAATAAATGGTCCTCCTGTGTTAACTGTGCAGCTGAATAGGATGAGGTCGGTCATTATGGTGGTACTTGGAGAGACAGATATGTTCTGAGGTGGGACTTAAAAAGGGTTTCCATGTGGTGGAGACGGTGATGACGGTGATGGTGCACTGCTGGCCTGCTGGCGACGCGCAGAGCGTAGGAAATGACATGAAGGGACTGACTGACTGACTGACTGACTGACTGACTGACAGACAGACAGACAGACAGACAGACAGACAGACAGACAGACAGACTGACAGACAGACAGACAGACACTTTACTGCTCATCTAAAGCAGCCTTAAAGCAAGGAAAAACACTAAAGTACAGCAACACCCTGTAAACCAGCCTTAATTAAACCAAGGAGGAACTAGAAAAAGATGCAATTCTGGGAAAATGCAAGTGTGGTTGCACTTACCGAATGTCTGACCGTCTGCCTGATCGTCTGTCTGCATGCTGACATCACTGATACTAAACATTGTCGTCACCATGGTAACAATGCCCAACTGACATCACTGACTGACATCACTACCGTGCCCACATTTGGAGATGAGATCACACACCTCTGCACAGGTCCCTTTTCGTTTAGCCCTTAGGTGTCTTACAGGTTATATAGTAAATACTGGTTGGTGTACGGATGCTAGCAGGGATGTGCAGAGAATCTAAAAGGTAGAAATGTCAAGAATAGCAGACACGGAACACCATATATGGGCATAAAAGAGTGCCAGACAGATGGATACAACAGGTATTGTACAACTGGACATGGATGGTGACTGTTCTGCCCAACGAGCACCGCTCTGGGTTCTCTCTCTAAATATAGGAAATAAAGATTCACATAAAAATGTGTCCATGACCCACCAATGTGTCTGTGACCCACCAATGTGTCTGTGACCCACCAATGTGTCCGTGACCCACCAATGTGTCTGTGACCCACCAATGTGTCTGTGACCCACCAATGTGTCCATGACCCACCAATGTGTCTGTGACCCACCAATGTGTCCGTGACCCACCAATGTGTCTGTGACCCACCAATGTGTCTGTGACCCACCAATGTGTCTGTGACCCACCAATGTGTCTGTGACCCACCAATGTGTCTGTGACCCACCAATGTGTCCGTGACCCACCAATGTGTCTGTGACCCACCAATGTGTCTGTGACCCACCAATGTGTCTGTGACCCACCAATGTGTCTGTGACCCACCAATGTGTCTGTGACCCACCAATGTGTCTGTGACCCACCAATGTGTCCGTGACCCACCAATGTGTCTGTGACCCACCAATGTGTCTGTGACCCACCAATGTGTCTGTGACCCACCAATGTGTCTGTGACCCACCAATGTGTCTGTGACCCACCAATGTGTCTGTGACCCACCAATGTGTCTGTGACCCACCAATGTGTCCCGTCAACCGACCGAGTGCTTGGGAACCGGTGAACTAAGGCCTAGGCCGGACCGAGCTGGATATTTCATATATCTGGGTTTTTCAGATATCCACATAAAAAATATCTAGGTCCACACGACAAAGATATCTAGGTCTAAAATAATCTGATTCCCCAGACCTCCACTAGGGGGACAAGCACACACACGTTAAAGTCTTCAGAGATATCCGTGTTCCATGTCTACACGGATCCAGTGAATCGGATATGTTTCAATGTCTCCACTTATTTATCCGGTTTAAAAAATATCCAGCTTCGCGGTCAAAATATCCAGCTTCGTGTGGCTGCAAACCCCAACCACACAAAGAAACGTGTACAAATGTCTAGCTTCAGAAATATCCAGCTCTGTGTAGCCGGCACCTAAAGCACACGTGAGCAACATTTATCTGGACTTCCCGGTGTGAGCGTGTAGAGCAGCACACACTGCGTTTGAACGGTGATTCACAGAGAAAAGGGAAAACAAAAGCATTTCTCAGCCATCCTAGCAGCAGCAGCAGTGACAGACAGACAACAACAACACAGAGCATGTATCTAACCAGATTAGAGTGTTTGGAGAGAAGGTATCATTAGCACATGAGTCTCTCCTCTGTCAGGAGGGGGAGAACCAGATGTCACAGTGTTAGAACAGAGAGCCAGCCAGCCAGGCAGGCAGCACGGTTTGAGGTGGCTTTCTCTCATTCTTCTGGACGTTCCCCCCGGGGCCATCGCTATGTTAGCAAGTAAGAACAGCTTCTTCCTTTCTCTCTCTCTTTCTCATAAAAGTGCTCCGGTTGCTAAACGGACACAGCTTCCATAACCTTGTCCAGGGTTGGTGGGCTGCTATGACACTGGCTCTCAAAGTCAGGACCAAATTATTGGCCAAATATCATATCACCAGGGGTAGATGCACGATATTATCGTTTATCGTGATAAAAAACACCCACGATAATCGTATTGTGGAGATTCAATTTATCGTGATATCGTCCTCCGTCATGCACTGGGGATCAATTCACCTTTTGTTTGCAGAGCTGCATATCCGGTACCACTTAAACCCTCTTGAATTGGTAAAAGGTACTTATAATATACGTACTAAAAGGTACTTATAATATACGTACTTGATACTGTCTTCTTTTCCACTCTCTATCAAATGTCTTTGCCAATAAATAGCCGATCTGCTATTTGTTGTCAAATGTTCCGCCCCAGGATAATGGATTTTGGTTATCGTGATAATATCGTAAATCAAGATTTCTTTTGTCAAAATAATCGTGATATGATCGTCCCATCCCTAACCAGGGGTAGATAATTAAAGGAAGATTGCCACTGGTCCAGGAACATTATCTTTACATTATTTACCACAAATAACGCTCAAGAATTGACCCTCATGGAAATAGTCTGGTTCTAATTAACCAGACACTTTCACTAAATCATTTCAAAACAGCCAGTAACACAGGAACATAATATGAACCTTTTCCTAGTTTACTTTAACAGTACAACCTCCTGCAAGGTGACAAAAACTAAAAGAAAAATCACACCTAGTATGAAGTGAGCGGTGCTATACATGTGTTCATTTCATGAACTCATAAATAGCCAATCACAGCGTGCCCTGCAAAGCTTGGCCAATGGGATCCTGGGCATACAACATAGTATGGTTGCTTAACCCTGGTTTTTGACATTATCAAAACGAAGCAGATAAAAGCGCCAGACTTCTTTTGAGGCTTCTTTAGGACCTAACGATGGATTTTAGCCTTGGGTACCAAACATTATTTTGAAGTTTACCCATAGAACATTGCAAGCATTTGTTTTGCACAAAAAACTTTCCTTGGGCTAGAAATGGCCCCACAAAACACCCAAAAAACTGTGAAAAATTATGACTCATCACTAAACCATCGTTTTGTGGGGCCATTTCTAGCCCAATGAAAGTGTTTTTGTGCAAAACAAATGCTTGCAATGGATTCAGAATCGTGACAAACCCCTAGTTAGACCCCTCACATCCTACTTAAAGCAGATGTTTTAGAAAGTTGTATAGAAAGTCGATGGGAGCCCAACTTGATATGGATAATTCTATGGGTAAACTTCAAAAGAAAGTTTGGTACCCAAAGCTAAAATCCATCGTTAGGTCCTAAAGAAGCCTCAAAAAAAAGTTTGCCGCTTTTATCCGCTTTGTTTCGATAATTTTGTTAAGCCAACCCACTAACAAACTTTAGGTGTTTGTGTCAAGATGTAGGCCAGATGTAGGCCAGATGCTTCATGTTGGTATGTGGATGGGCATGTTGGCACTCTGCCAAGGTGCCAGCTGCCAACCTGTAATTAATATCAGGTCGCACTTGTTGGTGGTGACGTCACCATGCATTCTGTTTCCCATCCTGATTGGCCAGGGGCGTAAACACAGACACAAACACCCAACGCAGCACATGCGCCCTCTGCTGGCACAAGTAACGAGTAATTATATTTATAATAATATGTAAAATATGCAAATCTTTCCCCATCAGATACACTTGAGAATCCTTAAAGCCATCACATTCACACATTCACACAGGCTCTCCAGTGAGGCTGGAATCTAATCACTGATGAATGTCTTCTATAGTAACACACAGACCACCACCCATCCAACCATCCGTCCATAGTGTAGAGAGAAGAGACCACTATACCATCCACCCTTTAATACTGCATATGTATGGCATACTACCATCCAGGCACGTGTCGTGCACACATTATAGACAACAAAGGGGGCTTGAGCCCCCTCCCCTTTAACCGTCTATAAAAAGTGCCCTATCCAGACCATGAATGCAGTTTTTACTATGGTGAAAGAAATGCAAATGCCCCCTCTTTCCATGCCATACCTGAAGGCAGCATTCAAGAGAATTGCCTTGTTCAAACTCTCCTGGACTTGGAACGCAGCATCTTTATGCTTAGTTCAGTGTGGTATCAAGCACCGAAAATAGCCGACCTCCAAGCTCACAACGTGTCCATATTTTCACCAAAAGGCCCTTTTAGAAAAGTCAGCCCTTGCCTCTCTAACATTCTCTGCACGTCCCTGATAGCATCCATCCACCAACGGGACCTCGCACCATGTCTGGCCATCTGGCCACGGCCAGTGATGTATATCGGACCATATTAATATTGATGACATCAGAGATCTCCATATATGGGCATATAGGGATTCTGGGGAATACCCATATATGGACTTTTACATATATGAAGATCCAGGTGATGGTATAGTTAGCTCCACATATGGATCTCCATATATGGGCATAAAGGGGATGTGATGGTTCTGACACTAAACTGTGAGGCTAAATAATGAGGCTAGGAGATGAGGAGAGGGGAGAGGCCTCATGTTGACAGGCCTCATAGTGACATCATAATGACATCATAATGAGGCTAAGAGACGAGAGGAGAGGGGGAGAGGCCTCATGTTGCACAGACATCATAGTGACATCATAATGAGGCTTGGAGATGAGAGCAGAGGGGGAGAGGCCTCAAGTTGCACAGACATCATAGTGACATCATAATGAGGCTTGGAGATGAGAGCAGAGGGGAGAGGCCTCATGATGCACAGACATCATAGTGACATCATAGTGACATCATAATGAGGCTAGGAGATGAGAGCAGGGAGGAGAGGAGAGGACATGATGAATGCCAGTCATTCATCATAGATGTAGAGATGGTATCAACGCTGCTCTGCTGTTAATTGAAAACAAGCCTGTAATTACTGGATCCAACCTCTCCATCACCACACACACACACACACACACACACACACACAACAAAAGGCTCACAGAGCAGCAGACCAGAGGATGATGATGATCAGATAAAGGTCTTTCTAACATCCACGAAGCCACGTTTCATACTGAATGAACGCTATTATTAAAACACAGATGAGACAAAAACAAACCCACTGATGAAGAGGGTATAAGCCGCTGTCGCTTTGATCTGCGACGCCTATAGCCTATCATGACAGCTTGTAGATCAGTGCCCCCCCCCCCCCCCCATCCAGCAATAAAAGCAGTGTTTTCCAGAACATAATCTTACCTTTTATTGTGTGATAATCCGTCGCATCATATCCTCATCCAGTCCAGTCCAGATAGAATAGAATCCACTTCATGCAAAACCTATCCTATATCTGACCTATAATCTATCTATGTATGTGTAAAACCTATGTGTACCCATATAGGAGGACAGTCCGTGTTTCCTTTCTCCCCACGCGCACGCACGCACGCACACACACACATATAGTACTAATAGCAGAGCTCCACACCTCCCGTCCTAACCTACCTAGCAGCAGCCTAACCTAACCTAAAACCCTCCGCAATGAGAAGCTGTTTAAGGCTAAACGCTCCACCACAGCGGGCTGTACAGGGTTAAAGCTATGAACGGATACATTGTATTAATATCTGCTCCTTATGAACCATAAACTGATACACTGTAACGACCTGCAGTCTATCAGAGTGTTGTTGTTCTGTCGTGAAGCCTCGAAGCCTGCTGCAGTCACTGTGTGTGTGTGTGTGTGTGTGTGTGTGTGTGTGTGTGTGTGTGTTTGTGTGTGTGTCCAGCACTGCTGCCACGCAGCGGCGCAACACGGTACACACTTGCACGCACGCACGCGCGCACACATACGACACACACGGTCTTACAGTCCCATAGGCCGCAGGGACGCTAGTTTCCGTTGCCACGCTGTGATTGGTCAGCCGGTCGGTTTGGTTGTCTGGGGCAACCGAAGACAGGGTGTGATTTGATTGGTCAGCTTGGTTGACAGCTAGGCGACCAACCGCTGACCGGAGTGACAGGAGATGATTTTTTTTATTATTACAATACTAAAGATATTTTTAGTATTGGAAACATATATATATTAGTATTTTGAGCTAATTTTTATTGCCAATAGTTTTTGTTGTTTATTGTCTAGTAGGCCTATGCCTATTCCGTTTTTATTATTGCTCAAATTTTACGAAATTTACTCAAAACAGGAAAACGATTAAAAAGCATCCAATTATATCATATTTTGAAATATTTTTCAAAACCTATTCAACAGTAGCAGACGGCCTTCAAGCTCGTACAAGCTGTGAGCTTTAGAATGTTTGATTTGATTTGGTTTATTTGAAAAGCAGTAAAACCACATGGCAGCATGGCATCCTCCCTGGACCCCCATGGGGATCCCTCTGTAACCCTACCCCCAGGGACCCCTGCATGGGGGTCCCTCTGTAACCCTACCCCAGGGACCCCTGCATGGGGGTCCCTCTGTAACCCTCCCTGGACCCCACTGTGAGAACCAATGATAAGCTCTATATCTGTCAAAGTACATTTGTTTTGTGTTGAAATCATAATAAACCCACTGGGAACTGAATTATGTCTATAAGGACCTTTATATTTAAAATGACGTGATGGGTGGATGGATGGATGGATGGATGGATGGATGGATGAATGGATGGATGGATGGATGGATGGATGGATGGATGGATGGATGGATGGATGGATGGTTGGATGACTGAATAATGACACATAACCCTGACATTAAACTCTATACCATTGGTTCTCAAGGTTGACCAGAAAGGCCTCCCATTGAGCTTCAATTAAATGTCATTCTTATTGACCACATGCTGCTTGACATAATGACATTACTTTAGTCTATCCATCCATGATATTAATCCATCAATTGGGTATGGTCCAGGGGGGGAAATAAATGTTACTTTTAAATTTAAATCCATGAATGTCTCTTTGTCTGTCTGTGCTGGTTATTATGTTGTTAAATTACAGTAAAATAACTACAAATGCAAAAATGTAACAAAATGGTCACTTTAACAAGGTATTATAATGATATTCTCCCCATCTTGACAGAATGGTATATTCCCAGGTTCTGCAGGTCAGCTGCACAGGTGCAATGTATTGTTGTTAATTGTGGAACATTTACTAACATGCCAAGTTTAGCTGCACTCCAGAAACCTGTGTAAAAAACTGACAAAACTCATTTTTTTCAGACATTGTGAAAATAGCAGATCTACAAGCTCACAACGCCTCGCAGAAATGCACTCTGTCGAGGTGCCAACTTGCTCCTAACACACCAGTAGGCCCAGGGCCGGTTCTAGGGTTCAGGTGAAAGTGGCAGAAAGTGTTTGCCAATTCTCAGATGTAAAGGGTGTTCAATAGCTGATTTATGCCAAAAAGTCAAAAACCTCAAACATGGAGTTAAGAGGTTTTGCCCAGACAGTGACGATATGTACATACAGGGACTTCCTTCCTATGTATACATACAGTACATACATACATACATGCATGCATACATACATACAGGGACTTGGGTTCATTTTACATGAATGGATTTCACATAACAATAGAAATGTGATATGAGACTTCTTAGAGGCCACAGGCCCTGCCTTTCAGATGTGTTGATGTCACCAAGCAGTGTGTGTGTGTGTGTGTGTGTGTGTGTGTGTGTGTGTGTGTGTGTGTGTGTGTGTGTGTGTGTGTGTGTGTGTGTGTGTGTGTGTGTGTGTGTGTGTGCGTGCGTGCGTGCGTGCGTGCGTGCGGTAGCATCCATGCAGGACCTCTGGCAGAGAGAAAGCGTATTGACTAATGGAAGTCATCGCAGAGCCCCAGGCCGGCCGGGACATTTTACACTACAGTGGTGTAAAATAACTAAGTGCATTTACCCAAGTACCATCTTGAGGAACGTTTACTGGGGGTATTTCCAATTTCCAATACTTTTACTTCTACTCCACTACATCTCGGATCCAAATAGTGTACTTTTTACTCCACTACATTTATTTGAAAACTTGAGTTACTAGTTACTTTGAATATTGTTATAAAACATACATTAACCACTTTAGCCCTATATACATTTTGACTATTTGAAAATAGCCAATATCATCTGCTGTTTTCAAAAGATTGTAATGCTTTTGAAAACTAGTCCACAAGTACTAGTGGACTCCTAATGTGCCATACATAGTGTCATAGTAAATCAGTGTCATTCATATTCTGAAGAAAACCTGGAGACTGGCATTCAGTTATTGGAACTTGTGATCAAAATGAGAACAAAATCTATAAAATGTGCCACAGACACAGACTTGCTGTGATAACTGCATGTTGCCCCTTGATGACCCCTTGTGGCCAAAGTGTGCTATGTCCCAAGACAAGAGAGAGAACAGTGTAGTCTGGTGTTCTGTGTTCCAACCAGTCTCCCAGTTTCCCCAGAACCTCTGGAACATCCCAGAAAGCATGTTCCAGTATCTCCCTTACACTTACAACACCTTTTATCTTCAACTAAACGGTAAACCTGTTCTAAAAAGATTACAGCAGCAAGACGAAGACAGTCCATACTTACCTCCCCTTTAAACTGTAAATATCTTCATTTATTTTCTTCTTTCTTTAATTTTTCTTCTTTATGACTATTTTCTTTCTTCTTTTGCTATTGATGTTATTCTCTGAGTCTGCATAGTAATATGTTCTATCCGTTTGTCATTCAATGTTACGTATGAGATACATGAAGTGATTCCTGAGTAAAAAATCTGAAAAGCTTACTGGGATCCCCTTTTAGTTAGTTGACCTTGTACCAGTGAACTGTACTGTCATGAAACTGTAACTTTTCCTATGCAAACTGCTAACAAAGTCTTCAATGAAAAAAGAGTAATATTGAGAAACTGGAAGAGCTCTTCCACACCGGGGCTGGCAGATTGGACTCATGACTGAGACTGCATTTTATGATGATTTGATTGCCAGGAAGAACAATGTTAAAGGCACATTCTATCTGGTGTAGGCTATTAAAGGTTTGTTATATCAATGCATTGCAATGACATAATCACTGTTGATGTCATTAAATAAGAATGAAGGGGGGGGGGGGGGGGGGGTTGTCCTGTTAGCTCAGTTTTTTACTGCCTTTGAGGTTTGTGTTTTGTTTTGTTTGTTTACTTTTTTTTTTGTCTCTTGGGTCTATTTTGAGTTTTCCTTGGTTTTGTATTTCATGTTTAATCTTTTATGTAAAAAGATGACCCACTACCACAGAGGTTCATGGCTCCACCACTTGGCCTGGAGGCAGCCTACTTTGTGACCTACTGTAGCTGACAGTTTTTATATGAGACACTTTAATGGTGTCCTGTGCAAATAAGCCAAGTGCTTACTAGGATCTCCTTTTAGTTGACCTTGTACCAGTGAACTGTACCGTCATGAAACTGTACCTTTTCCTATGCAAACTGACAATAAAGTCTTCAATCAATCAATCAGTCAATCAATCAATCAATCAATCAATTAATCAATCAATCAAAGTGATGGAAAAAGAGACTCACATTTGTCCTGTTTCATGTTTTCAAATGTATACAAATAATTTGAAATCTACAAGCTCACAATGTGTCACAATGTGTCACAATGTGTCACACAATGTGTCACATTGTGTCACAATGTGTCACAATGTGTCACATCTCAACGCATTGTGAGCATTGTGGCTGAAGTGGTTCATGTACAGTTTGTAATAATCAGAATCTACTAAAGTGTTCAAAAACAGGTGTTGGAGTAAAAGTACAATATTTGCCTCTGAGATGTAGTGGAGTAGAAGTAAAAGTATTGGAAATACTCCAGAAAAGTACAAATACCTAAACATTGATTGTACTCAAGTACAGTACTTGATCAATGTATGTACTTAATGTAGTTACTTTACCCCACTGCCTGGAGACTCTGACATACTGTATACTCATATAAAGGACTCTGATGGTGACCACAAATACAGACACAATACCCACTGCGTTTATTACCACAATGATGTAATACTTCATAGCTGGAAGGTGAGCAACTGCACTGACATGAATGGCTGGGGATTCCCAGGCCACACTCTAGAATAGATAATAGACATAATTATTGACGTAATTTACGCATCCTAACTGGGTGGTGTTTTTCCACCATTCAGAATGCCTTTAGACTTTTGTTTTATATAAAGAGAAGATATTAAAGAAACAAATGAACAAACAAATGATCCTGGAGATTTGACTCATATAGGCCAGCCCATGAAATATGAAGCATCAACTGTTGTTATTAGGTTTATTATTATTAGGCTACAGCAGTGTTTCTCAACCTTTTTTCTGCATGGGCACACTTTTCATGTCCCAAGAATCCATGGGCACACCAACATAATACGAAGGTGTAAATATCGTCACTGTCGGGAAGAAACCTTGTATCTCCTAGTTTCAAATGTGTACGTTTCTTGGCAAAGTAAAGCCCTGCTTCATCATACAAGGCTGTCGCACAACAGTAGTGAAAACAGCAGATGTACAAGCACACAACGCCTCGCGGTGCGAGGTGTTGTGTGCTTGTAGATCGGCTGTTTTCACTAGTTTAAATCATTTTTAAAATAATAAATACAATACTGGCTTTCCAGCAGTTTCAAGGGGCACACTTGACCCTTCTCAGGGGCACACCAAAGGTCCCCAGGCACAGTGGTTGAGAAACACTGGACTATCATAAACTATACAGAGCCAGGGACAGTTTGTTTGGTTTGGGACCAAGATTATTAGGCCTACAGTATATGAGACGATGACCCAGGGGATGAAGGAGTGACGTCAAGTCTAGGGTCAGGATGAATTGGGGGGGGGGGGGGACGACGACAGTGAAGTGACAATTAATTGCAGGACATTTAGGACCCTTTAAATACCAAAAAAGAAAGACCATTAATGCATCAAAAATAATAGTCAAACTATATCAACAAATTGGTCAAATATTGGTCAAATTGACAAATTATTTAAGAAAGAGGACACATTTATGAAAATAGCTGATCTGCAAGCTCACAATGACTTGCAGATGATGTTGTCTATGATGTCACTATTATATCCATAGGGAAATGCTAGCCAAATGTACCTGCCTATTGATTCAAGGTAAAACACTAACTATGTTCCATGAGGATCTCTGCTTGGCATGGTAATGATGTCATATTGATGACATCGTGATGTCACATTGATGACATCGTGATGACATTGATGACATCGGTCTTGCTCAAATATGGAGTGACGACGGCCTGCACAAATTGTCCTTTGTAGGTTTCCCTGACAACGGTTTGTGTTGTGAGTGTCATGATAGCAGAGATCCTGGTGCAGCCTGTATAAGGTGTGAAGATGTCTGTGGACTTTCACTTCATCCTAGTAGAGCTGGGATGTTATGTTGAACTCATTCACTCATTCACAGAGTCCATATTTTATGACAGAACATAAGGGTGTGGAAGAATCTTGTTTATGTCGCATATCTTTTGGTTAGCTCGCTTACATTCCTGTGAAGTCTTTAAACACGAATAAACGAATACCAAACGGTTGCTATAAATCTAATATATGGAGTTCCTGAGCAATATGCCGAAGATACAAGGCAAGAAGAGTAAGAAAACAAGTTCTGTTACGGTAATGGAGGAGGACGACTTTGACGATAGCAGTCTTGCTGGCTTTACAGGTGATGCTAGCTCTGCTACCCACCAGAGAGTAAAGGCTGCAGTTGAAAGAACTCGAAACGCGGACGTAATGCAGAAACTGGACCTGATGAAAAGTGACTTTGCTGCACAGATTGAGGGGATCCTGCAGGAGATTCAAGACGTTAAAACAGAGATAGAGTTTATGAAGAGAGACTCACAGAGAGAGGTTGAGAGAGTCATATCTAAGGACACATCGTCCACGGCCGATACACAACTCCCATCCCCATCTCAGTCCAGCTTTGATGACCTACCCCTTCTGGAAGGAGCGAGGTCCCAATATGTCCAGACTCGGGTCTGCAGGTGTGCAAATGCATCGAATGCATCGACATCTAAACACACGACGAGGAGCGACAGAGACCTCTGCTGCAACATGCAGAGGAATGGACAGACCTGTCAGCAGATCCCTGCAACCACCCTGGAACAAGGAGACTCAGACGGACCAGAACCTCTCAGTCATCAACAGTCTGCCGAGACGTTGCCTCAACCTGGAGAAGTAAAGACACAGCCTGCGTCTCACACAGGAGAGAAAAGCCACGTCTGTAGAGAGTGTGACAAGAGTTTTAGAAACGCGTTGAAACTGAAGAGTCACCAGAGGAGACACTCTGGAGAGAGACATTTCCCCAGTAAACAGTGTGAGAAGAGTCTCAAGACACACCAGAACAGACAAGAGAGCGTCCACGCGATAAGAGACAAACCTTTCCACTGTGAACTATGTGACAAGAAGTTCAGTCTCTTGAGTAGTGTGAAGAATCACCAGCGCGTCCACGCCATACGAGACAAGCCTTTCCACTGTGAACAATGTGACAAGAGGTTTACGCTGTCCGGTCACCTGAAGGCACACCGGTGCGTCCACACTGGAGAAGACAAGACTTTCCACTGTGAGACGTGCGACCTGGACTTCAGTCACTTAAGCAGTCTGAGGAACCACCAGCGCGTCCACGCCAGAAGAGACCAACCGTTCGACTGCGAGGAGTGTGGCAAGAGTTTCACGGCGGCGCGGCAGCTGAAGACGCACCGCCGCGTCCACACCGGCGAAAAGCCTTTTCACTGCGACGCGTGTGGAAAGAGCTTCGGTCAGTTCAGTAGTCTGCAGGTGCACCGGCGTATCCACACCGGAGAACAACCTTTCCACTGTGCGCACTGCGACAAGAGCTTCACCGTGCTGGGCAACCTGACCAGACACCGGCGGAGCGTCCACTCCCAGGAGAAACCTTTCCACTGTGAACATTGTGACATGAGCTTCAGTGTGCTGGGCAGTCTGAGGAGACACCAGCATGTTCACACAGGAGAAAAACCCTACCACTGTGAGGAGTGTGGCAAGAGCTTCAGTGATTTAGGAGATCTGAAGAGACACCGCCTCATCCACACCGGACAAAAACCTTTCTACTGCAAACTGTGTGACAAGAGCTTCAGAAGCAACCTGAGGAAGCACCTGCTTCTCCACGCCGGAGAGACACCAGACCTCTGTTTGTAACTGTAAGAAACACCAGACCTCTGTTTGTAGCTGAGAAACACCAGACCTCTGTTTGTATTTACACGTCATGTACCTAAAGAGCTTTATGATTTGACTTCAGAGTATTTAAACTTCATGTACCTAAAGAGCTTTATGATTTGACTTCAGAGTATTTAAACTTCATGTACCTAAAGAGCTTTATGATTTGACTTCAGAGTATTTGTGGGCTCGCTGAAAGACGAGACCAGTATGTTATCCAGTATGTTATACCAAAACTTTAAGTTTATTCTCTTCAAAGAAATTACCCAACAATCGAAGAGAAGCGTTCTTGGTGACATCACCACCAACAAGTGCGACCTGATGTAAATAAATAACAACAACAAAATAAAATGTCGTTAACCAATCATCAAGGACGATTATACATGAAAGAAGTGGGCTCGAGACCAGTATGTACACACAGTACTGGGCTGGGTGAGGCAGCTTTCTCCTTCAGCAGCCCAACATCCTGGAACTTACTTGCAAAATCTTTAAAACTGTCCTCCCTGCCGTCTCTAGGCAAGTTCAAAGGACTGATCCTTAACACTTTCAATCAGGATTGCACGTTTCACTGGATTTATCAGCTGTTCTTTTGTAAATTACTCAGTTTAATTTATAATGTTTTAATATTGTGTTTTTTATTGTTCTGTATTTTCAATGAGGGCTTGCCCTCAACTGTACTTGGCGTATAAATAAAGGTGATAAAGATAAAGATGTTATATCAGTATGTTTTACCAAAACTTTATAGACCAAGATTATTCTCCTCAAAGAAATGACCGACAGTACAAAAGGCAGGGCCCTTAGCCAATGAGGATCATCCAAAGGGTAGATCTTTGTGCCCATACATGGTGTTACATGTGAGCCCACACTGTTTCGTAGGGACAGTATTTCTAGAACACTTCATGTACTTAAAGGGCCACTTCACCTCTGGGACAACCAGATCTTATTTTATTATTGTGTGGGACACGATCAACACAATCCTGAGTTATTTTTTGTGTTCAATCTGTTTTTTTTTTTAGATATTTTAGTATTTCAGCATGTACTAGTGATGCATTTTGCATCATCAGTGATGCGTTTTGCATCACACATCACTAGTACATGCTGAAATATTAAAATATCTAAAAACACAGATTGAACACAAAAATAACTCAGGATTGTGTTGATCGTGTCCCAAACAACAATAAAATAAGATCGGGTTGTCCCAGAGGTGAAGTGGCCCTTTAAAGAACAACAGGCCTCATTCACACATCTTCTTAAAGGGGATGTAATAATAATAGCTCTACATTCCTATAGTAATCAGTCAGTAACACTGGTCTGGTCTATTTATAATACTCACATTGTGACACCATGTGTGTTTGAAGCTGGACAGAATGCTAGGTTCCCGGTTGGATCCCGGGCTCCCCCAGAGTCAGTGTTGAAGAGTCCTTGAGCAAGACTCTGAACCCCTAACTGCTCCCGATGAGCAGGTTGGTGCCAAGCATGGTTTCTTCTGACATCGCTGTATGAATGTGTGTGCAAAGTGCAGTACAATACGAGGCCTGCAAAAAGGATTTCTCAAGTGTAGGAGTTTTCATGTGTACTCAATTCATTGAAGATTGTTACTTCAATTTGTCCTATGACGGTTAAAAGTTCAATATTTATCTTTAAAATGTTATGTAATGGAGTGTAAGTGAAGTCCAGAATAGATAGATTTTTTTTTAAAACACTTCAGTAGTACTGGAGTTCGAGTTCTCAACGGGCCTGAAAATTAAGGCCCGACCCTAACTGGGCCCTAACTGGGTCGGCCCGAGGCCCTACCCGGCCCTACTAGTTAGCATACATTTTAGGCCTTACCCTACCCTAAATGTTGGGTCGGGTTCGGGCAGAATTTGAGAACTCTAACTGGAGTAGATGTTGTGGGACTGGGTTACCGAACTAGGGCCAAATTAAGGTGGAGAGGCCTTAATTATTTTATACTTTAGCTATTGAAAAATAGCAGATATACAAGCTCACGCGGCACCGAGTGCCGCGCTGCCTGGACCTACGCACGCACGCACGCACGCACGCACACACACACGCACGCACACACACACACAGTTGGTCGCTTATCTCCACAAATATCACAACCTCCACCTCTCACGTCATACGGGCAGCCATAGTTACACCTCAGAGGCAAATATTGTACTTTTAGTCCCCTGTAAATTATTTGAAAACCTTAATTTGTAGATTTCTTTGCGTCTTCCGCCCTATATACTGTATACTTTAAAAAAATAGCCGATCTACAAGCTCACAATGCGTTGCAACTTGCAATGTGACGCGTTGTGAGCTTGTGGATCTGCTATTTTCAACAGATTTCTGTACATTTTGAAAACCTGAAATGTGACATGTCTGCACAATGAGTAGCCTACATATTATTTGATGTCAATACTTATGTACTTTTACTCGAGTACATTTCAAAATATCAGACCATTACTTGTAAACAGAGTATTTCTTACAGGGTGGTCTCGATACTTTTACTTGAGTAAAACATTTGAGTACTTCTTCCATCACAGTATAAGCTATCTTTCGTCGCTGTCAGCAGGAAACATTGTATGTCCATTTATGGACATTTAAAAAGATCTTGTAAATACTTAGCATTTGTTCAATATTCATAAAACCCACTGACACTCTTAAAACTCTCACTTCAGAAATAGCAAAAAACTAAAATAAACTACAAAGATGCAAATGGAAAATGCAAGTGTGGTTGCAGTGATGTGAATTTCGCAAGTGAATTCCGTCTTACTGTTTGAATTTTCCCCATTCAAGTCAATGGTGAAAATGTATTCACTAATACATTAATGACCATATATGGAGATCTCTGTGTCAGGCCTTGTCCCTCTTATGTCCATATACAGAGATCCCTGATGTCATCAATATTAAGCCCATATATGTACATATGTACATATATGGGCTTATGTGTGTCAGTGTCATGTGGTCTATGATGTCAGACATCTATGATGTCAGCCATCTCCATATTTGGGAAAAGTTAAAATTTTGATTAAAGTCAACGACGGAGAAAATTCATTCACAAATACATTTATGTAAATTAAACTATGTAACGTTTCTCCTAGCAAAATATGTGTTCCGATAAAGGACACGCATGTGCATAGCCTATGCAGGGGTAACCACACTAATGAATAGCAGAACTACAAGCTCACAATGTGTCACATGGCGATGCATTGTGAGCTTGTAGATCTGCAGTTCTTGCTACTTTGGAGTGACACAGTAACGTGACATAAAGCAGAAAACAGAAGCTGTAATAACGGAGGTTTCTGTAACAGACACACATTACAGTTACACACAGTGATCCATCATGTTAAACTTATTGTCTCCACCAGCCGAAGGCTGAGGGAGAGTATGTTTTCCCCTCCGTCCGTCCGTGCGTCCGTCCGTGTGTCCGTGTGTCCTCGCAGTTTGTGTGCAGCTAATCTCAGTCACCGTTGGCCCGATCGCTGCCAAACTGAGCACACACATTCCCTGGATGCCAATCTAGAACCTCTGCCCCACATTTTTCAAATCAGCCTCATGGTGGCGCTATAACAGGCCGATTTGTGTGGCCTGGTTGTTACCAGCTAATCTCCGGCGCCGTTGGCCCGATCGCTGCCAAACTGAGCACACACACTCCCTGGATGCTAATTCAGAACCTCTGCCCCACATTTTTTAAATCAGCCTCATGGTGGCGCTATAACAGGCCGATTTGTGTGGCCTGGTGGAGACCTGTGCTCGGAAGAGCACTGCTTCTAGTTGGACATCATTTATGCAGGACTGACAAGATGTTTACTGTTAATTCATCATTATTAAATTCAATGACTAAGATTTAAGCACCTTTCAGACGGAGTGCGGTCGCTGCGTCCTAGTAATCCCTTTTCAATGAGAGACGGGAGGTTATTTTGGCCGCGCGGAGAAGTTTAGGGGTGGCGAGACGAGTGGGCGCGGTCCCGTGAAATCACCACGAGCGTGCTCGTTTGTGCATGCACACACGGGAGTCGGAGTGGTGACACTTCCATAGAGGTTTAGGGTAAGGGTTAGAGATAGGGTTAGTGTAGGAAAGGAGACATGTCGGAGTGGCGATGTGTAACCGGCGGCGAGAGATGGACTGTGGTCATCTTTGTGAAATACCGCGAGGCGTTTACTCACTGAGCGAGTGTGTTTGTGTCTCGCGGTGCGGCCACCGATGATCCTAGCGGCAGCCCCACGGCAACCACGCTCCGTCTGAAATTCATCACTATTCAATTCAATTACTAAGCTGTTGAGCTTGTAGATCTGCTCCTTTCTAGCAGATCTACTCTTGTATGATAAAGTAGGGCGTTAGTTTACACATTGGAACGTTGGAACATGGAGGTACAGTATGAGGTTTCGGCTAAGATTGTTAACAGTGCATTCTGCCGTTCAGAACACATGAGAAATAGCAGATCTACAAGCTCTCAACGATTCAGATCTCTTTACTCAGTCTTTAGTCCTACTGTATTGTCAGTGTAACCCACACAACTTTAGATTCATCTAAAACATAGCAAAAAGGACCAGCTGTAACTGCATGTTAATCAGACCTAGCTAATTCCTATGTTTCATATACACATCCATTTTCAGGGGATAAGCCCACCTCAATATGACCTGCTTGTAATATTCATGCCCACATTTACATTTTCTGTTTGGGCAATATTTTTTGGCGGGACGAATTCATTTGTGCCTTCATCTGTTTCACGTCTCAGCAAGCTGAAATAAATAAGAATGTAATAAACGTATAAATGTGAGGGTGAAATGAACATCGTTCCAAATGAAAGCCAAAGCACCGGAACAACTTGTCTCTCTTATGCACTAAACCATGGGTCTTCAACAGGGGGTCCGGGACCCCTAGGGGGTCCTCAGAGTTACCACAGGGGGTCCTCCAAATCTTTGAGTGATATTAACCACTTGAACCCTTGCATCCATATTCTGAGAACTTTAGCCAAAAAAATAGCAGATCTACAAGCTCACAACGCCTCACGCTGCGAGGCGTTGTGAGCTTGTAGATCTGCTATTTTCAGCAAAGAGCTTTGGTGTAGAGGGGAAAAAGAGCAGACCAAGTACAGAGTGAAAGGTCAAGTTTATTAAGTATTGACGGTTCAAGTGGTTAAATATCTGAAAACACAAATTGACAGGAATCCAAAATACACTGATGATTGTGCTGTCAAACAATGAAACTATATGGAATCTATGAACAGGTTGTGGGGGTCCCTGCTTCATCTCTCTCTTAACTAAGGGGTCCTTGGCCTGAAAAGGTTGAAGACCCTTGCACTAAACTGTAGCATTCTGCAATTAAGAAAAATGTGCAATAGTTCATATTTTGCAACGTCAACAGCTGGATCCCTGCAGCTTGGGCTGAACATCACAAGAAGCCCTCAGCCATGTTTATTCAGAAACAAAGACGAAGAGGAGCAGGGGCGTCACACCAAATTCTGGGCCCTGGGTACAAGGATCCACTGTGGGCCCCCCATGAATGTTAGCTATTGAAAAATAGCAGATATACAAGCTCACAGCGTGGCACCGAGTGCCGCGCTGTGAGCTTGTAGATCTGCTATTTTTGAAAAATCGTGAAAATGTGTGCAAGAAACCTATGTCAAGGACCCCCAAGATGATATGTATTTGGCCACGGACCCCGATCTCAAAATATTTAGTTCCAGGGACCCCCAGAAGCAAAATTTGAGTTAGAAATGTTCGCTTAAAAAAAACATACATTCAAAGATTTTCACACATTTTCACAACTTTTCAAAAATAGCAGATCTACAAGCTCGCAGCGCGGCACTCGGTGCCGCGCTGTGAGCTTGTAGATCTGCTATTTTTCAATAGATAAAGTTATTAGGGCCCCTCCACCTTGGGCCCTGGTAACTCAGTCCCACTCTCCTACCCCTTAATGTGACGCCCCTGAAGAGGAGACATCGTTTGTTGGAAGCAGCGGCCATGTCTGACACGCCCAGTTAGAGTTCTCTCCAACGCAGCGAGGCTCGCCTCCACGAGACACCAGCTCTGGTCCTGAAGCTCAAGTTGTAAAAATAATGATAATAATAACCACACCCGTGTGAAGTGAGCAGTGCATAGGGACGGGTATTCAATTCATAGTTCTAGTGCTCAGTGTGAATGTCCCTGTAGGCTGCTCAACAGCGCCACCCTAAGGCAGGTCACAGAACTGATGAGCTCTGATCGTATCCGGCATGAGTAGCGATAAAGCGGGTGTGAAGCTTCCTCCTCTCCACTTCCGTTTGGTTTTTACAGTCGTGCACATTTATCCTAACATAAATAAAAATAATCTAAGCATACATAACTTGCTGCTTATCAGAAATTAAAGATTTAAATATATTTTCGTGAATGGAAACGCCGGCTTCCGATACTCGCCGTTCAGGAGGTGTAGTTCCAGACTCTATCCACCTGTTTCCGCGAGAATTTACTGTAGCATTATTTGCAGGACACTTCCGGTTAACAGCAGACATACAAGCTCACGACGCGTCGCAGATGCAACCGTTGTGAGCTTGTAGATCACACTCGGCTGCGGCGCCGGAAGCTCCGTGCAACTTCTGCGCAATGCATGATGGGATGTTGGAAAGTTGTGGATATAGCATTCAGAGGTTGTGGAATCGTTGCCTGGCTACGCGAGAAGCTGACGAGCGGAGCAGGAAGCAGGAAACAGGAAACAGGAAGTTCTACTTGTGCAGCAGGAAGTTGAGGAGTCGAGGAGGAAGCTCCAGCTGCTCCACGTTGTGCATCCTGTTGACCTTCTTCATGTGACCTCGGATCACCAGACGACACTGACTGGACAGAGATCTGGGAGTTCCTGGGGGGGGGGGGGGGGACAACAAACACGAAATAAAATACAAAACCAAAGAACACACAATATAAAACAACCCCTTCATTCCCTCCCACCCCTACTGCTCAGTGACGTAGTACACAACAAAGAACGAAGAATGGAAGTGAGTTGTTCCATGGACATACTAGTCTCGCGAGGCCAGACTGTTGCCTCCGCGATTTGGGCAAATGCTCCCGGCATACAGTCTGGCAAACGGAAATAGAAACGATGAGTGCGAGATAAAGCGGATGTGACGCAACCGCTCCCTTGGTGCAGTAGCAATAACATGTCCTACTGGAAGCGTTGAGTCTCTTTTCAACATTTCTGGGGGCGTTATTTCGTCTTTCTCTGGTGTTATTGGTGTTACCTCCATGATGTTTTCAAACGTTTTCTTAAACTATACACCCATAACAAGAATAGGCCACTCGAATGACTTTGTCTGAGCTATTGTGTTTCTGTTATGTTTTCAGTGGGACTACAGTTCCGTGCAGCATCGGCTACTTCCGATACTCGCCGTTCGGGAGCTGCCGTTCCAGACTCTATATAGCATTCGGAGATTGTGGAATAGTTGTCTGGCTACGCAAGACTATGGACATACGAATCCATTTCATTCGGATAGACAGACAGACAGACAGTTTAAAATAACATCATCCTTCTACTCTGGTAACGAACAAGGGGCAGCCAGATCTTATCAAATTGTGCTTCTCTGTCTCTAAGTGAATATCGTATTCTCTCCAGATGAAGTGTGCAAGTCATTTCATTAAGCCAGTGTTTAAATGCAGGTGCTTCCTCTTTTTTCCCAATGCGTTAAAATCAGCTTCTTTGCTGTAATCAGACCATAATTATGAAAGGAGATGTCGTTGTGACGTTGGCAAGTTAGAGATGGGGTCAGATGTGCCTAAAATAATTAATATTGGGTCAGGGTCAATTTGGGTGTCAAAATATCAGAGAGCGCCTCAAAGATCTTAATCCAGTATCTCTGTATTTGAGGACTTGGGGCAAAGCTGTGTAATAAGTTTGCTTCCAGTGCATTGCATTTGTTACAGCGTGGAGAGATATCTGGGAATATCTTGTGCAATTTGGATTTGGAATAATGGAGCCTACTGTATGTATAGTTCCAAATTGAATAAGGCAGCGTCTAGAATTAATCGAGCAAGAGTTAACTTCTTCTAAGCCATCATTCCAGAGCGTCTCTGATATCGGAGTCCCCAACTCATTTTCCCATGCTAGGTTAATAGCTGAAGTAGTAGGAAGGCCAATAGCCTGTAAATACTCATAGAAGTATGATATGTTCATATGTTGTCCTATATTCAGAGAAAGGAACTTGTCTAAGCTTGAAGACAAATACAATTCTATTAAGTCTTTTCTCGTTTTATCCAGGGTTCCCACACATTTTAACCAATTAATTTCCAAAACATTTCCAAAACTTTTCCAGAATATTTAACCCAATTTCCATGCCTACATGCATTGTAGCAAAAATAAAGCATAGCATGGTGATAGAATGAGCTTGTGGATCTGTTTTTGTCACATACATTTAGACTGCAATCATCGCCTGTTTGGCAAAAAACTACTTATGCTCCATATCTATGTTCCATGCGATGTTAGACATGTTTTAGATAATGATTTTTATTAACAAAACCAAAAGCCAAACATTTTTCCAGAACCTTCCAGGACCCTTGATCAATTCCAAACCTTTTCCAGTACTGGAAAAAATGAATCTAATTTCAAAATATTTCCACGAATTTCTTGACCGTGGGAACCTTGTATATCGTAGTGTTTTTGAACGGTACAAAACCTTTTTTAATTCACAATATAGAGCTGTTTAACTCTAAAATTGTGTTGTTGTTGTTGTTGTTCTTCAGATACAGGGGGTCCCTGGAACAACATATTTTGAGATGGGGGTCCGCGGCCAAACACATGTCATTCTGAGGGTCCACACTGACATGAAAACGTTTGAGAACCACTGATTTAGAAGAAGGATTTAGAAGAGAAAATTAGAATCGGGTCAAAATATTGAAAGACCTTTTCAAAAGAATAGCAGATCTACAAGCAGACGCTGGTGAATGCTAACCTGGAGAATGTTAACCTGGTGAATGCTAACCCTAACCACCGTTGGACTAATGCACTAATGATGGATTGATGGGACATCGAATTATGGAGATGTTGCCGCCCTAGTTCCAGCTCTTTGACTTTGTTCGCTCACCCCTTTCTCTCAGCAGCAGCTCCAGCGCGTCGTTCTGTCTCGTGCTCTTCTCTACGATCAGCGTGGGCAGGTAGACGTTGGCCCCGAAGTCGATGAGCAGCTGAACGTACTGCACTGCACAGCCGTGACGCACACACATCTCCAGCACCGTCTTAGGCTGCTTGGAACACTTAGCTTTAACAGAGGATAGACAGAGAGAAACACACATTACACACATCTCCAGCACCGTCTTAGGCTGCTTGGAACACTTAGCTTTAACAGTGGATAGACAGAGAGAAACACACATTTACACACATCTCTAGAACCGTCTTAGGCTGCTTGGAACACTTAGCTTTATGAGTGGATAGACAGAGAGAAACACATTTACACACATCTCTAGAACCGTCTTAGGCTGCTTGGAACACTTAGCTTTAACAGTGGTTAGACAGAGAGAAACACACACATTTACACACATGTGGAACAGTTATTGTGAAAATATGTCGGGCAGAAAACTATCTACATAATTTAACTTTTTTTTTGTTTGATCAGAAATGATAATCAGGGGATATGAAAAGAATATATCATGGAACTAGAAGCAGTGCTCTTCCGAGCACAGGTCTCCACCAGGCCAGGCGTCCTGGTGGTGCTATAATAGGCCAATGTAAAAAGGGTGGCATGTGTTCTTTGCCAATCTTAGACCTTTCATGGCAGTCGGACGCTGCATGCATGAATTGAGGCATTGTGTTCCATTGTGTTGTCTGGTGGCGCTATAACAGGACAATGTGAAAAGGGTAGCATTTGTTCCTTGACGAAGTGGGAATATGTGTGGAAGTTTTGGCATTTTGTTCAAAAACTGACAATCCTGCAAACTTTGGAAGCCAATATTAGCCAATTAGGATGGAATATGAAATATCAGACAGATCGGACTTGATCACATGACTATAGTACTGATTTGCATGATTGTTGGAGAAAATCTGATGGAGTAATAGCAAAGAATGTGTTATACATAAGTTGTCCTCCTGGTGGCGCTATAAAAGGCACATTTTTCTTAACCAATGTGTTTGTAAATGTAGTGATGTGCAGAAGCAGGGATTGAACCCGGGACTCCCACTCACCAGACCAACGTCGTGCTAATAGGGCTGAGCCCGATTAGCAGGGCTGTTGTCGTTGGTTCATGGCTGGTACTAACTGTGGGGGCTGCATAAAGGTGTCTAGAAACACATCTCACAAAGATTGAAATTCAGTTTCCCTAGGCTCAGGGAATCTGTGACTGCTGCTGAAAGTTGTGGTACTTTATTATGCAGGATTGAAAAGATTGAAATTAAATTTTTAAGTAATACAATCTAATTTAACCCATTCAGGCCGGGAACACATTTTGCTGTTTGGGAGGGGCTTACAGTACATGTACAGTATGTAGCAACATATTTGTTTTGTAGGCTCATTTCTGATTTAGCCCTATTCTATAGGTTAGGCCTAAATGGGTTAAGTAGCATATGAGTGGTCAAACTAGGGGTTTTCTCATGATTCTGAATCCATTGCAATTAGCAAACATTTGTTTTGCACGAAAAACACTCCTTGGGCTAAAAACGTCCCAAACACAAAACATTGGTTTGTGATGACCTGGAGAAGTGTCTATGGCCGTTCAAAGTGCTTTATGAATAACGTGTATTGGACTCAACTCCACTGAGAATTTACTTCTGTGAATTGAGCGAGTGACTTTGTTACTCTGTATACAGTAACTTACTAAACAGACTGGCATTGTGGGTACAGTTGTAGTCTTGATATATAACTTACTCATTAAGATGGCATCGTATGGGTACAGTTGTATGTTATATAACTTATTCATCAGACTGGCATCATGGGTACAGTTGTAGTCTGGTACTTACTCATTAAGCTGGCATCGTATGGGTACAGTTGTATGTTATATAACTTACTCAACAGACTGGCATCATGGGTACAGTTTTGTCTGGTACTTACTCATCAGACTGGCATCATGGGTACAGTTGTAGTCTGGTACTTATTCATTAAGCTGGCATCGTATGGGTACAGTTGTATGTTATATAACTTACTCAACAGGCTGGCATCATGGGTACAGTTGTAGTCTGGTACTTACTCATCAGACTGGCATCATGGGTACAGTTGTAGTCTGGTACTTACTCAACAGACTAGCATCATGGGTACAGTTGTAGTCGGGGTACTTACTCAACAGACTAGCATCATGGGTACAGTTGTAGTCGGGGTCGGCTCCGTACAGCAGCAGCATCCTGAAACAGTCCATGTGGCCGTAGAGCGCTGCCAGGTAGAGCGGCCCGCTGGACACGCTGGCCCCCGATGCCCACAGCACCACCCGCTGGCGGGAGTTCACCTCTGCACCGTGGCACAGCAGCTGCTTCAGGATCTCCACATCGCCCTCTCTGAAATGATGTCATTTAATCAGTTACGGTTCTTAACCCATCAAGACCCTAACCCTAACCCTAACCCTAACCCTCTCTGAAATGATGTCATTTAATCAGTTACGGTTCTTAACCCATCAAGACCCTAACCCTAACCCTAACCCTAACCCTCTCTGAAATGATGTGATTTAATAAGTTACAGTTCTTAACCCTTCACTCTCTGAAATGATGTGATTTAATCAGTTACGGTTCTTAACCCATCAAGACCCTAACCCTAACCCTAACCCTCTCTGAAATGATGTGATTTAATCAGTTACGGTTCTTAACCCATCAAGACCCTAACCCTAACCCTCTCTGAAATGATGTGATTTAATCAGTTACAGTTCTTAACCCATCAAGACCCTAACCCTAACCCTAACCCTCTCTGAAATGATGTGATTTAATCAGTTACGGTTCTTAACCCATCAAGACCCTAACCCTAACCCTAACCCTCTCTGAAATGATGTGATTTAATCAGTTACGGTTCTTAACCCATCAAGACCCTAACCCTAACCCTAACCCTCTCTGAAATGATGTGATTTAATCAGTTACGGTTCTTAACCCATCAAGACCCTAACCCTAACCCTAACCCTCTCTGAAATGATGTGATTTAATCAGTTACGGTTCTTAACCCATCAAGACCCTAACCCTAACCCTAACCCTCTCTGAAATGATGTGATTTAATCAGTTACAGTTCTTAACCCATCAAGACCCTAACCCTAACCCTAACCCTCTCTGAAATGATGTGATTTAATCAGTTACGGTTCTTAACCCATCAAGACCCTAACCCTAACCCTAACCCTCTCTGAAATGATGTGATTTAATCAGTTACGGTTCTTAACCCATCAAGACCCTAACCCTAACCCTAACCCTCTCTGAAATGATGTGATTTAATCAGTTACGGTTCTTAACCCATCAAGACCCTAACCCTAACCCTAACCCTCTCTGAAATGATGTGATTTAATCAGTTACGGTTCTTAACCCATCAAGACCCTAACCCTAACCCTCTCTGAAATGATGTGATTTAATCAGTTACAGTTCTTAACCCATCAAGACCCTAACCCTAACCCTAACCCTCTCTGAAATGATGTGATTTAATCAGTTACGGTTCTTAACCCATCAAGACCCTAACCCTAACCCTAACCCTCTCTGAAATGATGTGATTATGATTTAATCAGTTACAGTTCTTAACCCATCAAGACCCTAACCCTAACCCTAACCCTCTCTGAAATGATGTGATTTAATCAGTTACGGTTCTTAACCCATCAAGACCCTAACCCTAACCCTCTCTGAAATGATGTGATTTAATCAGTTACAGTTCTTAACCCATCAAGACCCTAACCCTAACCCTAACCCTCTCTGAAATGATGTGATTTAATCAGTTACGGTTCTTAACCCATCAAGACCCTAACCCTAACCCTAACCCTCTCTGAAATGATGTGATTTAATCAGTTACGGTTCTTAACCCATCAAGACCCTAACCCTAACCCTAACCCTCTCTGAAATGATGTGATTTAATCAGTTACGGTTCTTAACCCATCAAGACCCTAACCCTAACCCTAACCCTCTCTGAAATGATGTGATTTAATCAGTTACGGTTCTTAACCCATCAAGACCCTAACCCTAACCCTCTCTGAAATGATGTGATTTAATCAGTTACAGTTCTTAACCCATCAAGACCCTAACCCTAACCCTAACCCTCTCTGAAATGATGTGATTTAATCAGTTACGGTTCTTAACCCATCAAGACCCTAACCCTAACCCTCTCTGAAATGATGTGATTTAATCAGTTACAGTTCTTAAGCCATCAAGACTAGGAAAACATCTGTCTTTTTAGATTTGAGGTAAAAAAAAAAAGCATAAATATATTAGGGCTGGGACTCGATTAAAAAAAATCACACCCAATGTGAAGTGAGCGGTGGTCGTGCTTGCATAACGTCTTCAGTTGGTAATTGGTGATGTAATACAGGCTACACACACACACATTGCTATGGCAAAACGCTGAGGAAAAAGACTAGGATATAGGTCTAGGATGTTATTGGTGATGTAATATGGCTACACACACACACACACACACATTGCTATGGCAAAACGCTGAGGAAAAAGACTAGGATATAGGTCTAGGATGTTATTGGTGATGTAATATGGCTACACACACACACACATATTGCTATGACAAAACGCTGAGGAAAAAGACTAGGATATAGGTCTAGGATGTTATTGGTGATGTAATATGGCTACACACACACACACATATTGCTATGACAAAACGCTGAGGAAAAAGACTAGGATATAGGTCTAGGATGTTATTGGTGATGTAATATGGCTACACACACACACACACACACACACATATTGCTATAGCAAAACGCTGAGGAAAAGTGGCTGCTACAAATAGTGGCTACATATAATTGGTGATGTAATATGATGTAATATGGCTACACACACACACACACACACATTGCTATGGCAAAACGCTGAGGAAAAAGACTAGGATATAGGTCTAGGATGTTATTGGTGATGTAATATGGCTACACACACACACATATTGCTATGACAAAACGCTGAGGAAAAAGACTAGGATATAGGTCTAGGATGTTATTGGTGATGTAATATGGCTACACACACACACATATTGCTATAGCAAAACGCTGAGGAAAAGTGGCTGCTACAAATAGTGGCTACATATAATTGGTGATGTAATATGATGTAATATGGCTACACACACACACACACACACACACATTGCTATGGCAAAACGCTGAGGAAAAGTGGCTACAGACACATGCACAGCCACTCTATGCCGCTCAAAATGCTTTGTAATTAATTAATGGAAATTAATCACGTTTATTTGCATATACTGCAAATAGTTGAACTGAGTCCACATTTTACATATATCGGTATGCGAGTGAATCAATCAGTGAGTTTTTTCAATCTAAATCTCCCATCCACAGGGCCAAAGCGTTCTTCTCCCATTGCGTGCACTGTGGTTTGTTGTCTCTTCCTGGTCGGTGTACCACTATGATCGATATTCGCTACCACTGAAAATGAAGGTTCTGCGGTGTAAAATCTAAGTGCGATTAAAATGTGTGATTTTCTGTAATTAATATTAATCAAAATGAATCAGTTAAAGTCCCAGCCCTAAAATGTATACTTTGGCTATTCAGAAATACCACCGATCTACAGTATCCATCTACAGTATCCATCTACAGTATCCATCTACAGTATCTACTTGCTATCTAAACCGTAACCAACCAAGCAGCCCCGACCTGGCTGCGGTGAGCAGTGGTTGTTAACCCATTCAGGCCTAGAATTATTGAATGCTTTAACCAGTGAAAAATAGCAGATATACAAGATCACAGCGCTTGTAGATCTGCTATTTTTGAAAAAAAGCTGTGAAAATGTGTGCAAATCTTTGAATATATGTATTTTCAAAGCGAACGTTTGTAACTCAAATTTTGCTTCTGGGTGGTCCCTCCCTGGAACTAAATATTTTGAGATGGGGGTCCGTGGACAAATACATATAATTTTGGGAGTCCTTCACATGAAAAGGTTTGAGAACCACTGACATAGTGGTCTCTCAAGAACAGACCAACTGAGCTCCAGTTAAGTGAAAAGGACCGATGGCAGGCCAGATTGCTGACATAAAAACATAGGGTTTTTCAAAAAATCTTAGAAGTATTTAAAAGACACTTATGGAATCGGGTCAAAATTCCAATTTTCACGATTTTTCAAAAATAGCAGATCTACAAGCTCGCAGCGCGGCACTCTGTGAGCTCTTATATCTGATATTTTTCAATATCTTGAGCATAACATAATGATAAACAATAATGTGTACCCGTTCTGAATGGGTTCAACATGTGAGCCCTACCTGGCTGCAGTGAGCAGTGGAGAGCAGTTGTTGAGGGGGCTCCCATTGGGGTCGGCTCCGGCCCTGAGCAGCTCCAGTACGCAGTGCGGGTGCCTCCTACCTACCTACCTATCTATCTATCTATCTATAGCAGTGGTAGTTAAACATCCTACCTGGCTGCAGTGAGCAGAGGAGAGCAGTTGTTGAGGGGGCTCCCGTTGGGGTCGGCTCCGGCTCTGAGCAGCTCCAGTACGCAGTGCGGGTGCCTCCTACCTACCTACCTATCTATCTACCTACCTACCTACCTACCTACCTACCTACCTATCTATCTATAGCAGTGGTATAAAACATCCTACCTGGCTGCAGTGAGTCCTACCTGGCTGCAGTGAGCAGAGGAGAGCAGTTATTGAGGGGGCTTCCGTTGGGGTCGGCTCCGGCCCTGAGCAGCTCCAGTACGCAGTGCGGGTGCCTCCTACCTACCTACCTATCTATCTATAGCAGAGGTAGTTAAACATCCTACCTGGCTGCAGTGAGCAGAGGGGAGCAGTTATTGAGGGGGCTCCCGTTGGGGTCTGCTCCGGCTCTGAGCAGCTCCAGTACGCAGTGCGGGTGCCTCCTACCTACCTACCTACCTATCTATCTATAGCAGTGGTATAAAACATCCTACCTGGCTGCAGTGAGTCCTACCTGGCTGCAGTGAGCAGTGGAGAGCAGTTGTTGAGGGGGCTCCCGTTGGGGTCGGCTCCGGCTCTGAGCAGCTCCAGTACGCAGTGCGGGTGTCTCCCGCAGACGGCGGTGAACAGCGGCGTCTGGGCCTTGACGTCCACGCGGTCCACGGCGGCGCCGTGCGCCAGCAGCACGCGCACGCAGCCCAGCAGGCCCCGCGACGCCGCCAGGCGCAGCGGCGTGCCCGACACGCCCCAGCCGCTGCGCACGTCCACCGCACGGCGGTACAACTCCTGGCACAGCATGTGGTCCAGGAGGCTGGGGGAGGGGAGGGGGAGAGAGGAGGGGAGAGGATGGTAAGGGCTGAAACATACTCCACTTTTAGAGTCGAGTTTAACCCTCAAAGACCTGGAACGCACCCGCGTCGCGTTAGATTCTAACCACTTTAACCATTACTTTATACTTTAACTATTGAAACATAGTGAAAATGTGTGCAAGTCTTTGAATATCTTTGACCCGGTCTTTGACCCGACTTCTAAATCCTTCCTCTAAATCAGCTGTTCTCAAACCTTTTCCAGTCAAGGACCCCCAAAATTACAGGTATTTGGCCACGGGCCCCCATCTCAAAATATGTTGTTCCAGGGACCACCCAGAAGCAAATATTTGAGTTCAGATCAGCCTACCTTGGGTCATCATTCAGAACAGCCTACCTTGGGTCATGGTTCAGAACAGCCTACCTTGGGTCATGGTTCAGATCAGCCTACCTTGGGTCATGGTTCAGAACAGCCTACCTTGGGTCATGGTTCAGAACAGCCTACCTTGGGTCATGGTTCAGAACAGCCTACCTTGGGTCATCATTCAGAACAGCCTCTCTCAGATGCTGGACGGCCCAAACTGAACCTTCGTCTTCTGGTGACTCTGCTCTGCTGCTCTGGAGATGGAGCATAGAGACCTGGAGCACACGCACGCACGCACGCACGCGCGCACACACACACACACACACACACACACACACACACACACACACACACACACACACACACACACACACACACACACACACACACACACACACACACACACACACACACACACACACACACACACACACACACACACACACACACACACACAGTCACTGCATTGTTAAGTTGTACTTTAAGTATCACTCTTTGTGTTATGACGTGACACGTAGGTAGCATTGAATGTTTTTGACACTTTATTTTTACTTAGGTTTTTTGACAGCTCTGTATTGTTGATTGGTCTTCTTTCTCTCACTGTACACAACAACACAGTTCTTTTTTCTGTTCATACTTCTCTGTATCCTTAACTGCTGTGCTGCCTCTGGCCGACTGGTTTTCCCCCTTGTGATAATGAAGGTGTTTGGAAGCGCTCGTTTTCACAAACGCAAAATCCCACTGCCTCCTGCGTTATGTGACATTTAGAAACAGGTGGCACACAGGACCGTTGAGTGATTTCCCACGAGCGCTTCTAAACTCCAACACTTAGAAAAATATAATCACCTGCAGAGAAATTCTTGACAAAAAGCAGCTCATACATAGCATGTCTACGGTGGGTTTTTATCAAACAAACACTTTGCAGATAGGAAGAGGATTCAGAATCCAAGCTTTCCTTACAGTCGCAATGTTGGAGAGTTTAACATCGTTTGATGCAATCAGATAGGACTTCTGTTTATATGAATGAGTTCCCAGCAAGCACGGTCAGGACCAATCAATCAGACCTAATCGGGTCAGATCAAGTCAAACCATGACTAGTCAGATCTGGTTTTCAACCAACATAAATCCTGCCCACGACAACGGACGTCCTGGATTAATCAGAGAGGGTCTGATCGAGGCCAGATAAATATCATAACTAGTCAGATATGTCCCAGAATATAACCTTACATGCTCATATTTCAACTAACATTACAAACAATAACAATAATCCTACAGTCCATATGACGTCCTGGTAATGACGTCCAGATCCTCCCCATATGGGCTGTGATCTGTTCTGAACGTCACCAGAGGACGTTATCATGACGTCATCATGACGTCATTTGGCTTGCAGGGTTGTCAATGGTTGGTGTTGCAACTCTAGATTCAACATAAAATAAAACATCAAGAGTTGCAATCTGCGGCTACGGACATCTGGGCACCTCCATGAAAAATGGTCTATTTTGTCCAAAATATTAAAAATGTTTAACTAAAGTCTACATGATGTGAACATGCTCAGTACATCAATATCACACTTCATTTGATCCTTTGACTTCTTGTTCTTGCCAGATTTTGTTTTAATGTGTTGAAACTAGGGTTATAATGCATCAAAACAGTTTTTTGCTATCTGATTGCATTACACAACGTCAAACTCGCCAACATTGTGTAACGCCCAGGATTCGAACCGGAGGCTCCCGCGTGAAAGTCCAACAGACCAAAGGGATGTGTCCCTTTGGCCTGGGGGAGATACTAGACTTTTTGAGGCAGCTGTATGGAAAGCTTGAATTATCCTCTTCTGATTGACTGAATATTTTATTAGACAAAAATTAAGAATAGTACAAGTATAGTCAATTAAAAAAAGTAGTACAGTACAAGTAAACACCCTGCCTAAAAGGAAACTGGGCGGTCTTGTTTACGTTGGAGGTCCTTGGTATTCAATTCATGAACATAACAAAAAAAAGAGTTTGTTTCATAAAAATCCGCAGTAGACATGTTATGAGCTACAGGCTACTCTCTGTTAAGAAATTCCATGCAGGTGATTATTTTTTCTAAGAGTTTGGGAAGCCCTCATCTTCAATAACGTCCCGCTGTCTCCAACTATTATAATAATACTTTTTATTTGCCATTTAAAATGTCTTCTAGTTTATGACCCAGTTTAGGCATTTACAGTTTAGGCATTTAGCAGACACTTTTAATCCAAAGCGACTTACAATAAGAAGCAGGTAATACACATCACTATAATAAGCAAAATAATATGGCAGTACATCAACAACAATATAACAAATGCATAGGAATATCAATCTAGAAAAACAATAACATTTAGACCAGGCACCTAATCAGTAAAAAAGAAACTTCTAACCTGAAAAAATGCAATCTAGCTTCATATATGGTGAATGAGGGAAGGGGAGTGGTACAGTAGTCACCCAGAAATGATGATGGACATTGCAGGTTTTGTAGAAATTGTAGAGATATTAAATAGTCCTTTAATTGTTGAATGTTTCAGCATGTTCTAGTCATGTACACTGTACTTTACTTATTAAAAAACATTTTTCTAAATATTTATTTTTCATTTTTAACATTGGAGGAGATAAAACAGCCAGTTTAACCCTGAGGTCTTGTTAATCTGTCCACTCTTCTCTGCCTCATTTATAACCTGTCGTGCGGCGGTGTCACTCACTCGCCCAAAACAGCAGATCTACAAGCTCACAACGCGTCGCGGAAGCGGCGCGTTGTGAGCTTGTAGATCTGCTGTTTTCGGCTGTTCCTTCCTGTATTCTTTGCTAGGACTCAACGGACACTCATAAACACACAGTTAAATATCGATATTATCGAGACGATATTCACGATAATGATGTTAATAATCGACTCGTTAGAGGATAAAGAACTACAAATGCGGGTCATTATGAACGCGACGGTGCGTTTTGTAGTTTGTTTATTTACCTTAGAATGATGTTTATGAGGCTTTATGACGCTCTGCTCTCTGCATCCCATAGGCCGGAGGGGACGGTGGCCGCGGTGGGACGCGCTGATTGGCTGATGGATGGTTGCTTGGTTGTCAGGGCAACGGTTGGTGACACCGGTGGGGAGACGTCAAAGTGGGTCAGGGTTAGGGGGTCCTTGAGGAGGGAGTTCCAGGGGGTCCCCCTAGCTATGATAGTTATAAGAACCAAATGGACCCTTATGGGTCTGTAACTCAGCTAGCCTACACTCTGAGTTCAATTAATATTGATTTTACAATAAGAATTGGGGACTCAGAGATTAAATGGGGGTCCATAGCCTGATGCAAAGCCAAACTGGGGGTCCTTGAAATTAAAATGGTTGGGAATCACTGCTGGATCTGGAGCTGAGGGGGTCCCTGGCATATATTTTCAAATGGGAGACCGCGGGCCAATAAGTGTCGATTTGGGGGTCCTTGACATGAAAAAGTTTGACAATCACTGTTTTAAAGTAAACAGGCTCATTTAATTTAATTTGATTTAATTTACAAATGGGAGTGATTTATTATCATTCATATAATCACAAAATGTGTCACAAAGTGTTATTGCCCGACCCATTATTATAAACATCATTAAATAATCAGAAAGTGTGTTATTCTCTCTACATAACAAACAGTCATTTATTTTATTTATATCAAATAGTAATTATTTTATTTAATTCGACTCACACTATGATTGGACGGAGCGTGGCCGGTTGCCTGGCAGCGGCAGCTGACCAGCCAATCACAGCGCGACCGTCCCTGCGGCCTATGGGACGATGGCGTGTTTTCTTCCTCCTAGTGTCAGAACGAACGAACGGTGTGTTGTCGCCCCCTACCGACAGATGGGTTGCTATAGCAGCCACATAGTCTATAGATTCTATGCATCTGACGAGAGTATAATATAGTGTGAAGACATTTTGTCTGGCTGTCTGTCTATCTGATTATATCCTATCTAAAGCAAATTATAAAGGCTTCAATTTGACGAAATATTACTTTTGGCAAAGCAGCAGTTTGGTGTATAGAAAAAAAGAGCAGATCAAGTATGTTTTCTATGGCTGTTGAGGTTCAATACACTATACACATTAACATGAATCCAACACTGATGACAGTAAAAGCCATCTATGAAATCAATGAAAAGAAAAGCTTTAATCTGCAACATGTTGCAGATTAAAATGGTAAATGGATTTATACATCGCTTTTATCCAAGGCGCTTTGCAGAGATTGTTCATTACATTCACCCATTCACACACACATTCATTAGGCTACTGTACATTCAGGGAGCCCGGGATTGAACTGGGAACCCTTCATGTTCTAATGACGGTTTCTCTACCCCTGAGCCACTGAAAAAGCTCTTAGCTCGGTTCTCTGTAAATAATTACACCTGGGCAAAACTGGAATCCATTCTCTGAAATATATTTACAGTTTTCTGTAAATAGGCTATACATATTTATTGCTTCTGGTATTGATGATTTCTTGTATAGTGTTTGTCTTAAAATGTCTTGATTACATTAATACATAGGAATGTTAATGTGTGTGATCCTTTTAGCAGGGACGTGCAGAGCATGTTAGAGAGGCAGGGGCTGAAATTTCTAAAAGGGCCTTTTGGTGGAAATAACGAAAATAGCAGACCAAGGTCACAACTGCGCGTTTTGAGCTTGGAGGTCTGCTATCTTCGGTCCTTGATACCACACTGAACTAAGCATAATCAAGTGACTACTGGAGATGTGGCGTAACGGCATGGATTTCTACACAGAGAGGACAATTCTTTCAACATAAGATGCTGCATTCAAGTTCAGAGTTTGAACTAGAAAATATTGTTCCTTCGAAACAATTGTGGGCTCGCTTCAAGCCAGAAAACAATGGCTATAAAAGTACAAAATGTCAAGATCGCAGGCAGTGTTCTCTTTGACGTTACTGACGTCAAAGATTGGTCCATTTTGTTCCAAAAATGTGTTGTGCAAAAGTTGACCCGCTGGTGGCGCTATAACAGGCCAATGTAAGAAGGGTGGTATCTGTTCCTTGACCTATTGGGAATGTGCTTGCAAGATTTCACGCACATTGCAGGCTGTGTTTATGATTTGAGGTGTTTTTGGCTTTGTCCACTTTATCGCTGCTTGCAGCTATATTTATTATTATTATTATTATTATTTTGTGTGTGCACTTCATAGGCATATTAGATAAAGGTCATTAGATTGTGTGTAGAATGTTTCATGCAAATTGCAAAAAAAATCCTAACGGGTTTAAGCGTTTCACAAACTGCTCAAAATGATATAGCGCCCCCCTTTGGCCAATTGGAGTAAGATTTGGTTTTAGTGATATTTGGACTAACACTCTACATCTTTGCCAAATGCCATGAACATGTTACTTTGCATGTATGATTTAGAGGCAGAAGAATAATTTGCATAAAACTGCAATATTCATTGAATTATTAAAAAAGCATGTTTCAATTTTATTTTTAAATCCGATCTGACAGATCTTTAGATATTGGTCCAAAGTTCATGTAAAAAAAGTTTTGTGGACGTGACGCGAAAATTCCAGAATAAAAGCGGGTTTAAGCGTTTTACAAACTGCTCAAAATGGCGGAAAATCTAAGGGCGGAGCTTACTTAACAAAGACACAGATGTCTTCCGCTCGAGTCAAAGCACGCGTGTAAGAAAGTTGCATGTCTTAAAACGAAACGAGTCATGAATTATGCCCGTTTGAAGTTTGAATTTTCAAACGCTTTGTATAGCGCCCCCCTTTGGCCGATTGGAATAAAATTGGTTTCAATGATACTTTGACTAACCCTCTATATCTTTGCCAAATGCCATGAACGTGTAACTTTGCATGTATGATTTAGAGGCCGAAGAATAATTTGCATAAAACTGCAATATTGATTGAATTATTAAAAAATTATATTTCACTTTAAAAAAATTCTGGTTGATCAATCTGACCGTATTGGTTCAAAGTTCATGTGAAAAAAGTTTTGTGCGCGTAACGAAAAAAATCCAGGAGGAGATAGATTTTTACAGTTTTTCATATAATTCAAAATTTTGGGGGATCTAAAGGTCAGAGGTCAAAAGTTAGAGGGTAAAAGTTGTTCGGCATGAGGAGACGCATAAGTGTATACAGGTTTCATGCCTGTACCTCAAACACAGCATGAGCTATACCTGTTCAAAGTTCGCACTTTCGAAGGCTTCGTGCAGCGCCACCATTTGGCCGATTGCTATAAAAAATAATAGCGCACTTCGCCACTGTAAACTGAACACATTGATGTTTTTATTTTCATTTTCTCACTAAGTATGTAGGAGTAGAAAGGAACCGAAGTTCCCGTCTACTGTCTGACTGACTGACTGACTGATAGATAAATAATGACAATATCTAAAGTGTGCTCGCCTTATAGGCGAGCCCACAACTAGAAAAATATTGTTCCTTCGAAACAATTGTGGGCTCGCTTCAAGCCAGAAAACAATGGCTATAAAAGTACAAAATGTCAAGATCGCAGGCAGTGCTCTCTTTGACGTTACTGACGTCAACGATTGGTCCATTTTGTTCCAAAAATGTGTTGTGCAAAAGTTGACCCGCTGGTGGCGCTATAACAGGCCAATGTAAGAAGGGTGGTATCTATTCCTTGACCTATTGGGAATGTGCTTGCAAGATTTCACGCACATTGCAGGCTGTGTTCATGATTTGAGGTGTTTTTGGCTTTGGCCACTTTATCGCTGCTTGCAGCTATATTCATTATTATAATTTTTTTGTGTGTGTGCACTTCATAGGCATATTAGATAAAGGTCCTTAGATTGTGTGTAGAATGTTTCATGCAAATTGCAAAAAAAAAATCCTAACGGGTTTAAGCGTTTCACAAACTGCTCAAAATGATATAGCGCCCCCCTTTGTTCAATTGGGGTAAGATTGGTTTTAGTGATATTTGGACTAACACTCTACATCTTTGCCAAATGCCTTGAACATGTTACTTTGCATGTATGATTTAGAGGCAGAAGAATAATTTGCATAAAACTGCAATATTCATTGAATTTATTTAAAAAAGCATGTTTCAATTTTAAAGAAATCCGATCTGACAGATCTTTAGATATCGGTCCAAAGTTCACGTAAAAAAAGTTTTGTGCACGTGGAGCGAAAATTCCAGAATAAAAGCGGGTTTACGCGTTTTACAAACTGCTCAATATGGCGGAAAATCGAAGGGCGGAGCTTACTTAACAACGACACAGATGTCTTCCGCTCGAGTCAAAGCACGCGTGTAACAAGTTGCATGTCTTCAAACAAAACGAGTCATGACTTATGCCCGTTTGAAGTTTGAATTTTCAAACGCTTCGTATAGCGCCCCCCTTTGGCCGATTGGAATAAAATTGGTTTCAGTGATACTTTGACTAACCCTCCACATCTTTGCCAAATGCCATGAACGTGTAACTTTGCATGTATGATTTAGAGGCCGAAGAATAATTTGCATAAAACCGCAATATTGATTGAATTATTAAAAAATTATATTTCACTTTAAAAAAAATCTGGTTGATCAATCTGACCGTATTGGTCCAAAGTTCATGTGAAAAAAGTTTTGTGCACTTGATGCGAAAATCCCAGGAGGAGATAGATTTTTACTGTTTTTCATATAATTCCGAATTGTGGGAGACCTAAAGGTCAGAGGTCAAAAGTTAGAGGGTAAAAGTTGTTCGGCATGAGGAGACGCATACGTGTATACAGGTTTCATGGCTGTAACTAAAACACAGCATGAGCTATACCTGTTCAAAGTTCGCACTTTCGAAGGCTTCCTACAGCGCCACCATTTGGCTGATTGCTATAAAAAATAATAGCGCACTTCGCCACTGTAAACTGAACACATTGATGTTTTTATTTTCATTTTCTCACTAAGTATGTAGGAGTAGAAAGGAACCGAAGTTCCCGTCTACTGTCTGACTGACTGACTGATAGATAAACTAGAAAAATATTGTTCCTTCGAAACAATTGTGGGCTCGCTTCAAGCCAGAAAACAATGGCTATAAAAGCACAAAATGTCAAGATCGCAGGCAGTGCTCTCTTTGACGTTACTGACGTCAAAGATTGGTCCATTTTGTTCCAAAAATGTGTTATGCAAAAGTTGACCCGCTGGTGGCGCTATAACAGGCCAATGTGAGAAGGTTGGTATCTGTTCCTTGACCTATTGGGAATGTGCTTGCAAGATTTCACGCACATCCCAGGCTGTGTTCATGATTTGAGGTGTTTTTGGCTTTGGACACTTTATCGCTGCTTGCAGCTATATTTATTATTATTATTTTATAATTTTTTTGTGTGCACTTCATAGGCATGTTAGATAAAGGTCCTTAGATTGCGTGTAGAATGTTTCATGCAAATTGCAAAAAAAATCCTAGAATAAAAATGGGTTTAAGCGTTTTACAAACTGCTCAAAATTATATAGTGCCCCCCTTTGGCCATTTGGGGTAAGATTGGTTTCAGTGATATTTGAACTAACCCTCTACACTATTTTGTCATGAAAATGTGACTTTGCATGTATGTTTTAGAGGCAGAAGAATAATTTGCATAAAAATGCAATATTGTTTCAATTATTTAAAAAAGCATGTTTCAATGTTAAAGAAATCCGATCTGACAGATCTTTAGATATCGGTCCAAAGTTCACGTAAAAAAAGTTTTGTGCACGTGATGCGAAAATTCCAGAATAAAAGCGGGTTTACGCGTTTTACAAACTGCTCAAAATGGCGGAAAATCGAAGGGCGGAGCTTACTTAACAACGACACAGATGTCTTCCGCTTGAGTCAAAGCACGCGTGTAACAAGTTGCATGTCTTCAAACGAAACGAGTCATGACTTATGCCCGTTTGAAGTTTGAATTTTCAGACGCTTCGTATAGCGCCCCCCTTTGGCCGATTGGAATAAAATTGGTTTCAGTGATACTTTGACTAACCCTCCACATCTTTGCCAAATGCCATGAACGTGTAACTTTGCATGTATGATTTAGAGGCCGAAGAATAATTTGCATAAAACCGCAATATTGATTGAATTATTAAAAAATTATATTTCACTTTAAAAAAAATCTGGTTGATCAATCTGACCGTATTGGTCCAAAGTTCATGTGAAAAAAGTTTTGTGCACTTGACGCGAAAATCCCAGGAGGAGATAGATTTTTACTGTTTTTTATATAATTCAAAATTCTGGGGGATCTAAAGGTCAGAGGTCAAAAGTCAGAGCGTAAAAGTTGTTCGGCATGAGGAGACGCATACGTGTATACAGGTTTCATGACTGTACGTATAACAGAGCATGAGCTCTATCTGTTCAAAGTTCGCACTTTCGAAGGCTTCCTACAGCGCCACCATTTGGCCGATTGCTGTAAAAAATAATAGCACACTTCGCCACTGTAAGCTGAACACATTGATGTTTTTATTTTCATTTTCTGTCTAAGTATGTAGGAGTAGAAAGGAACCGAAGTTTTGAGGAGAACTTGATATGACGGTTAGATATTGTCACTAGAAAAATATTGTTCCTTCGAAACAATTGTGGGCTCGCTTCAAGCCAGAAAACAATGGCTATAAAAGCACAAAATGTCAAGATCGCAGGCATTGCTCTCTTTGACGTTACTGACGTCAAAGATTGGTCCATTTTGTTCCAAAAATGTGTTGTGCAAAAGTTGACCTGCTGGTGGCGCTATAACAGGCCAATGTGAGAAGGTTGGTATCTGTTCCTTGACCTATTGGGAATGTGCTTGCAAGATTTCACGCACATCCCAGGCTGTGTTCATGATTTGAGGTGTTTTTGGCTTTGGACACTTTATCGCTGCTTGCAGCTATATTTATTATTATTATTTTATAATTTTTTTGTGTGCACTTCATAGGCATGTTAGATAAAGGTCCTTAGATTGCGTGTAGAATGTTTCATGCAAATTGCAAAAAGAATCCTAGAATAAAAACGGGTTTAAGCGTTTTACAAACTGCTCAAAATTATATAGCGCCCCCCTTTGGCCATTTGGGGTAAGATTGGTTTCAGTGATATTTGAACTAACCCTCTACACTATTTTGTCATGAAAATGTGACTTTGCATGTATGTTTTAGAGGCAGAAGAATAATTTGCATAAAAATGCAATATTGTTTGAATTATTTAAAAAAGCATGTTTCAATGTTAAAGAAATCCGATCTGACAGATCTTTAGATATCGGTCCAAAGTTCACGTAAAAAAAGTTTTGTGCACGTGACGCGAAAATTCCAGAATAAAAGCGGGTTTACGCGTTTTACAAACTGCTCAAAATGGCGGAAAATTAAAGGGCGGAGCTTACTTAACAACGACACAGATGTCTTCCGCTTGAGTCAAAGCACACGTGTAACAAGTTGCATGTCTTCAAACGAAACGAGTCATGACTTATGCCCGTTTGAAGTTTGAATTTTCAGACGCTTCGTATAGCGCCCCCCTTTGGCCGATTGGAATAAAATTGGTTTCAGTGATACTTTGACTAACCCTCCACATCTTTGCCAAATGCCATGAACGTGTAACTTTGCATGTATGATTTAGAGGCCGAAGAATAATTTGCATAAAACCGCAATATTGATTGAATCATTAAAAAATTATATTTCACTTTAAAAGAAATCCGCCGAGATTAGTTTAACCGTATTGGTCCAAAGTTCATGTGAAAAAAGTTTTGTGCACTTGACGCGAAAATCCCAGGAGGAGATAGATTTTTACTGTTTTTCATATAATTCCGAATTGTGGGAGACCTAAAGGTCAGAGGTCAAAAGTTAGAGGGTAAAAGTTGTTCGGCATGAGGAGACGCATAAGTGTATACAGGTTTCATGGCTGTATGTATAACACAGCATGAGCTATACCTGTTCAAAGTTCGCACTTTCGAAGGCTTCCTACAGCGCCACCATTTGGCCGATTGCTATAAAAAATAATAGCGCACTTCGCCACTGTAAACTGAACACATTGATGTTTTTATTTTCATTTTCTCACTAAGTATGTAGGAGTAGAAAGGAACCGAAGTTCCCGTCTACTGTCTGACTGACTGATAGATAAATAATGACAATATCTAAAGTGTGCTCGCCTTATAGGCGAGCCCACAACTAGAAAAATATTGTTCCTTCGAAACAATTGTGGGCTCGCTTCAAGCCAGAAAACAATGGCTATAAAAGCACAAAATGTCAAGATCGCAGGCAGTGCTCTCTTTGACGTTACTGACGTCAAAGATTGGTCCATTTTGTTCCAAAAATGTGTTGTGCAAAAGTTGACCCGCTGGTGGCGCTATAACAGGCCAATGTGAGAAGGTTGGTATCTGTTCCTTGACCTATTGGGAATGTGCTTGCAAGATTTCACGCACATCCCAGGCTGTGTTCATGATTTGAGGTGTTTTTGGCTTTGGCCACTTTATCGCTGCTTGCAGCTATATTTATTATTATTATTTTATAATTTTTTTGTGTGCACTTCATAGGCATGTTAGATAAAGGTCCTTAGATTGCGTGTAGAATGTTTCATGCAAATTGCAAAAAAAATCCTAGAATAAAAACGGGTTTAAGCGTTTTACAAACTGCTCAAAATTATATAGCGCCCCCCTTTGGCCATTTGGGGTAAGATTGGTTTCAGTGATATTTGAACTAACCCTCTACACTATTTTGTCATGAAAATGTGACTTTGCATGTATGTTTTAGAGGCAGAAGAATAATTTGCATAAAAATGCAATATTGTTTGAATTATTTAAAAAAGCATGTTTCAATGTTAAAGAAATCCGATCTGACAGATCTTTAGATATCGGTCCAAAGTTCACGTAAAAAAATGTTTTGTGCACGTGACGCGAAAATTCCAGAATAAAAGCGGGTTTACGCGTTTTACAAACTGCTCAAAATGGCGGAAAATTGAAGGGCGGAGCTTACTTAACAACGACACAGATGTCTTCCGCTTGAGTCAAAGCACGCGTGTAACAAGTTGCATGTCTTCAAACGAAACGAGTCATGACTTATGCCCGTTTGAAGTTTGAATTTTCAGACGCTTCGTATAGCGCCCCCCTTTGGCCGATTGGAATAAAATTGGTTTCAGTGATACTTTGACTAACCCTCCACATCTTTGCCAAATGCCATGAACGTGTAACTTTGCATGTATGATTTAGAGGCCGAAGAATAATTTGCATAAAACCGCAATATTGATTGAACTATTAAAAAATTATATTTCACTTTAAAAAAAATCTGGTTGATCAATCTGACCGTATTGGTCCAAAGTTCATGTGAAAAAAGTTTTGTGCACTTGACGCGAAAATCCCAGGAGGAGATAGATTTTTACTGTTTTTCATATAATTCCGAATTGTGGGAGACCTAAAGGTCAGAGGTCAAAAGTTAGAGGGTAAAAGTTGTTCGGCATGAGGAGACGCATACGTGTATACAGGTTTCATGCCTGTACCTCAAACACAGCATGAGCTATACCTGTTCAAAGTTCGCACTTTCGAAGGCTTCGTGCAGCGCCACCATTTGGCCGATTGCTATAAAAAATAATAGCGCACTTCGCCACTGTAAACTGAACACATTGATGTTTTTATTTTCATTTTCTCACTAAGTATGTAGGAGTAGAAAGGAACCGAAGTTCCCGTCTACTGTCTGACTGACTGACTGACTGATAGATAAACTAGAAAAATATTGTTCCTTCGAAACAATTGTGGGCTCGCTTCAAGCCAGAAAACAATGGCTATAAAAGCACAAAATGTCAAGATCGCAGGCAGTGCTCTCTTTGACGTTACTGACATCAAAGTTTGTCCATTTTGTTCCAAAAATGTGTTGTGCAAAAGTTGACCCGCTGGTGGCGCTATAACAGGCCAATGTGAGAAGGTTGGTATCTGTTCCTTGACCTATTGGGAATGTGCTTGCAAGATTTCACGCACATCCCAGGCTGTGTTCATGATTTGAGGTGTTTTTGGCTTTGGACACTTTATCGCTGCTTGCAGCTATATTTATTATTATTATTTTATAATTTTTTTGTGTGCACTTCATAGGCATGTTAGATAAAGGTCCTTAGATTGCGTGTAGAATGTTTCATGCAAATTGCAAAAAAAATCCTAGAATAAAAACGGGTTTAAGCGTTTTACAAACTGCTCAAAATGATATAGCGCCCCCCTTTGGCCATTTGGGGTAAGATTGGTTTCAGTGATATTTGAACTAACCCTCTACACTATTTTGTCATGAAAATGTGACTTTGCATGTATGTTTTAGAGGCAGAAGAATAATTTGCATAAAAATGCAATATTGTTTGAATTATTTAAAAAAGCATGTTTCAATTTTAAAGAAATCCGATCTGACAGATCTTTAGATATCGGTCCAAAGTTCACGTAAAAAAAGTTTTGTGCACGTGGAGCGAAAATTCCAGAATAAAAGCGGGTTTACGCGTTTTACAAACTGCTCAATATGGTGGAAATCGAAGGGCGGAGCTTACTTAACAACGACACAGATGTCTTCCGCTCGAGTCAAAGCACGCGTGTAACAAGTTGCATGTCTTCAAACAAAACGAGTCATGACTTATGCCCGTTTGAAGTTTGAATTTTCAAACGCTTCGTATAGCGCCCCCCTTTGGCCGATTGGAATAAAATTGGTTTCAGTGATACTTTGACTAACCCTCCACATCTTTGCCAAATGCCATGAACGTGTAACTTTGCATGTATGATTTAGAGGCCGAAGAATAATTTGCATAAAACCGCAATATTGATTAAATTATTAAAAAATTATATTTCACTTTAAAAAAAATCTGGTTGATCAATCTGACCGTATTGGTCCAAAGTTCATGTGAAAAAAGTTTTGTGCACTTGACGCGAAAATCCCAGGAGGAGATAGATTTTTACTGTTTTTCATATAATTCCGAATTGTGGGAGATCTAAAGGTCAGAGGTCAAAAGTTAGAGGGTAAAGATTGTTCGGCATGAGGAGACGCATAAGTGTATACAGGTTTCATGGCTGTACGTATAACACAGCATGAGCTATACCTGTTCAAAGATCGCACTTTCGAAGGCTTCCTACAGCGCCACCATTTGGCCGATTGCTGTATAAAGTAATAGCACACGTCGCCACTGTAAACTGAACACATTGATGTTTTTATTTTCATTTTCTCACTAAGTATGTAGGAGTAGAAAGGAACCGAAAATCCCGTCTACTTACTAGATAAATAAATAAATAAATAATGACAATATCTAAAGTGTGCTCGCCAGGTACTGGCGAGCCCACAATAATGACAATATCTAAAGTGTGCTCGCCTTATAGGCGAGCCCACAATAATGACAATATCTAAAGTGTGCTCGCCTTATAGGCGAGCCCACAACAAGGCAGTTCTCTTGAATGCTGCCTTCAGGTATGGCATGGAAAGAGGGGCATTTCTTTCACCATAGTAAAAACTGCATTCATGGTCTGGAGAGGGCACTTTTTACAGACGGATAAAAGGGCAGGGGCTCAAGTGATGTCCATGTTTGCCCGGGTAGCTCAGTCGGTAGAGCTCTCGCCTTTGTACCGCAAGGTCATGGGTTCGATTCTGGGCACCGCCAACTCAGCGTATGAGTAGCACGGCTTGGCAAGTCGTGCGGCAAGTACTGGGAGCTGATGGTAGGTGTGGCGCTCCACCTCAGCAGTCCATCTCCCAGGGGTCTAGCGCATTGTAACGGGGACAGACTCCCGCGTGTTACCGGCTGATACCGACAATAAGCCACTCCCGACCTACTTGTTTGTTGTTACTTTTAGCAAAATTGTTCCTGCAAACTGTTAATACATTATTCATTCAATCAATCAAAACATGTTCTCTCACAAATAATAAAAATGCATTTTATTATCACAACATGTGTGTCAGCTTTACATCTGTACAAGATGGACTGAAATGTACAAAATCTACAAATCAAATGTACAAATGACACTGCGTACTGTACAAGTCCTACATTACATTACATTATCGTTTGGTCTGTGGACTCTGGTGGTCCCTGGACCAGTCTCTGGTGGTCCCTGGACCAGTCTCTGGTGGTCATCATAAATACAGATTATTTACAATTTAGGCATTTAGCAGAGTAGACTCTTAAATTACAGTAAGCAATGAAAACATGAGGTAGTAAATCAACCGCATAGCAATAGTAGGATCTATAGGATCATAGAAATTATAAGATCATTCTGTCAATGTGCGTCTTTCTGCACAATCCTGCAATCTAGCAGAAACCAGTCATATAAAAAACAGGTTAATGATCGTCTCATGTTTCTCTCAATTAAAGTGCAAATCAAAGAGACGTGTCAGTGGATGGTTGTTGTCTCTTCATTCATCTTCACTGATGGTTCATCTGCCAGGCCCTTCTGCTGGAAGGTGAACAAATAAAAACAAATATTAAAAAGCTTGTCACACAGAGCTCCAACAGACAGAAAAAAGGATTTGATTTTGAAGTGTTTTTTTCTTTTCTTACCCAGCTCTTGGAGGAGACCAGACTCGTGCTTCTGCAGAGCCTGGTAGAAGGCTGCTATCGCCGCCGTTCCTTTCACTTGTACAGAGAGAAGCAGGATCCTCATTTGATCTGGCCTGGTCTTCCTGTTCAGGATTTCTTGATACGTTTGGAGGTCGACGATGTCTTTTCCAACGAGGTCGTCTGCGATGCTCAGCACTGCTTCGACGTGTTGAACCAGATCTCCCCAGTTCTTCTTCACAAAGTCTGATAAATAGAGGTTTAATGAACTTGTTAAAGGTTAAAGGAGCTATAGTCAACTTTTTCTTGAAAAACGGACGCTAAAATAAAAATGATGTTTCTAAAATATTTTATGAAAATGATTAAGCTTCATATGTGTGTTTCTATTCAAAAATGACCACAAAAAGCGTAAAATAATTATAAAATAATCATTTTGGCCATTGTCAGACCGACTTTGTGTACATCCCTTATCAATCCATATAAAAGAATAGAAGATTGTAATTATTGTAATTATTTTTTGTTAATGTGCTCCTGGATTTTTATTATTGTTGCTTTATCGTTTTATTAGTATTGTGTTAGTTTACTGTTACTGTGATGATGAAATGCCTGTACAGCACTTTGGTACAGCAGAAGTTGTTTTTAAATGTGCTTTATAAATAAACGTGATTTGATTTGATTTGATTTGATTTGATTTGATTTGACTATAGCTCCTTTAATGACACTGATGACACGTTCAGAACACCACATTAATACATTAATACACTAACCCTATCTATCTTTCTCATCTGTAGTGCATGGTTTTATTTCAGGGTCAAACATAAAGGTCAGAGAGTAAAGATCTTACCTGTTGTCTGGCTGATCTGAGGTTCTTTCACAGCTGATGGACCTGAGAGAAAACAACAACCAGTTTATACTGGAACACAAATGACTTTCATGTTCCTGATGTGAAGAAACAAGCAGCTTCTAAAGCCACAAGCTGCATCCAACACTAGACACTATATTCAATGAACTGAGTCCCTTCTCCACTGACACGGCCCAACACCACGCCACTCCACACTGCCCACTTGTGCCAGGTTTTCCACTACAAGGACCTGGGTAGAGTGGTGTGAAAGTGGTACTAAACGTGGCACTAAAAGGTATCCACATCAAAGTAAGTCTGAGCTAGGCTAAACATGGCCAAACACTTCATAATGACTGATCCCTCACTGACTTTTCATTAAGACCACCAGGATATAGTTGTCATACATGATAATAGATTCTATTGTGCTATAATCGCTGTTATAATCTTTATAATTTATAATCACAGTTAAAGGGGTTAAAAGGTTTCTTACTGATAGGGGTACTTTTGTGTTGTAGAAAATGTAGATATTTTTATGTGGTGTGGTGTAGCGTGCTGCTAAAGCTGCAGTTGAAAAGGGGCTGAGCAAGTTCCATGGAGAGAGTGGTGTGTGTTTGTGTGTGTGTGTGTGTGTGTGTGTGTGTGTGTGTGTGTGTGTGTGTGTGTGTGTGTGTGTGTGTGTGTGTGTGTGTGTCACAAAGAATCACCCTTTTTTGTTTTTACCTGGCAGCTCAAGAGAAGATCCCAGTAATTCCTCCATGACATCAGGTTGATGCTTGAGTAGGCCTTTGAACAGGGCTTCTGCGCATGCTTCGCTGCTCACACTGTCCAGGATCCTCCTCATGCGGTCTCGCTCTGTGGTCTCAGCACGGACTTTGGCGGCCAAACCAGCAGAGAACCCCGAGCTTATCAGGTCATCAACGATGTCATCCACCGCCTTGACGTTATTGACCAAAGCACCCCGATTCTTGGTGAAGAATGACCTTTTGTCTTTACACAAAACAAAGGATAACATACTGCAATAAATAATATGTCGATGGTACATTGATAGAAAAATGTGTATACATGGAATTATGGATATCTCTATGTGCGAACATAAAGATCTTACCTGTTGTCTGGCTGATCTGAGGTTCTTTCACCGCTGATGGACCAGAGAGAAAACAATTAGTTGATACTGTGACAGAAATGACTTCCATGTTCCTGATGTGAAGAAAACAAGCAGCTTCTGAAGCCACAAGTTGCATCAGTGTTGGACTGTAGTCTCAGCTACAGACAACATTACAGTTACATTACACTGTTCTTCTAGGTAGAGACTGTAGTCTCAGCTACAGAGACTACAGTCACACATCAGTTACATTGACGTGTTCTTCCACACTGATGGGGAGTATTTGTGACAGAGTAGCTGTAGCTGTCTTCTGTCCCACAACTAATAGTGGATGTCAGTCTAATGTTGCCTTTGAGTTTCCTCAAGAAGGGTTGTCAAAAGAATGAGCTTTAATCAGATTCATTACAGGTTAGCTTTGATTAATCATGATTAATCATGAATCAAAGAGGTGGGTCATAAATTAAACGGTTAGTGCATTCACTTTGACATCAATATAAGAATTAGAGACAACATGTGTGCATGCAGCATGCTTGAGTTCACGTGTGTGTGCGAGATGGAAATTATGGTCTGATGGTGAAAACTCTGAAAAACACAAAATATATAAATGAATCATGCTTACATGTATTGCTTTTCCTCGAGCCCCAAAACCAACCAAGTAGTTTTTGGAAAATGCTTTGCATTTTCTCCAAGTCATCTGACACGAGAACAAAAGATAGGTGTCATCATTCAGATAATTAACACATGCATACGATGACATTCAAGTAGACAGTGGACTGCAGTGGACTGTGTCCATTAGGTAGAAGTAGACAGTGGACTGTGTCCATTAGGTACAAGTAGACAGTGGACTGTGTCCATTAGGTAGAAGTAGACAGTGGACTGTGTCCATTAGGTAGAAGTAGACAGTGGACTGTGTGTTCATTAGGTAGAAGTAGACAGTGGACTGTGTCCATTAGGTAGAAGTAGACAGTGGACTGTGTGTTCATTAGGTAGAAGTAGACAGTGGACTGTGTCCATTAGGTAGAAGTAGACAGTGGACTGTGTCCATTAGGTAGAAGTAGACAGTGGACTGTGTCCATTAGGTAGAAGTAGACAGTGGACTGTGTCCATTAGGTAGAAGTAGACAGTGGACTGTGTCCATTAGGTAGAAGTAGACAGTGGACTGTGTCCATTAGGTAGAAGTAGACAGTGGACTGTGTCCATTAGGTACAAGTAGACAGTGGACTGTGTCCATTAGGTAGAAGTAGACAGTGGACTGTGTCCATTAGGTAGAAGTAGACAGTGGACTGTGTCCATTAGGTAGAAGTAGACAGTGGACTGTGTCCATTAGGTACAAGTAGACAGTGGACTGTGTCCATTAGGTAGAAGTAGACAGTGGACTGTGTCCATTAGGTAGAAGTAGACAGTGGACTGTGTCCATTAGGTAGAAGTAGACAGTGGACTGTGTCCATTAGGTAGAAGTAGACAGTGGACTGTGTCCATTAGGTAGAAGTAGACAGTGGACTGTGTCCATTAGGTAGAAGTAGACAGTGGACTGTGTCCATTAGGTAGAAGTAGACAGTGGACTGTGTCCACTCGGTACCTTGTTCAATCTTTGCAGACCAAACCAGGTCGTCAGTGCCTCTCATTTTAACATTGAAGGTGAAGGGAAGAGTCTGCTTGAAGCTGGCTTCAAAGTATCCTTTGAACTCGGTTGGTTTCAGGGTGAAAGGCAAGCTCTGCACAGACATAATAATCATTATCTTGATCTTCCATCGTACTTTCATTCATTATACAACACATATACAACATGTTCATATGTACACCAAACTGCACCTTTACAAACAACATGGAGCTGCCATGCATGATGATGATGGGCTGAATGAGCATCAAGACAAACTCACCTCAGGGTGGATTTCCTCTCTGGGCTTGCTGGTGAGCTGGTACTTCCCCTCTACCAGGAGACAGTTGGGGTTCTTGTGAACTCTACAGAAATGTCCCTTCTCAGAGTCCAACTGCCTCTTGATGTCCTGCCACACACAAGGACACCAGGTGGACAAAAAGAGAGAAGAGACAGAGGAGATGGGAAGGTCAATAGAATGTAGACTGACAGGTTATCAATAATAATACTGAGGGCCAAGTTAAAGTGTTAGTTAAAATGAGAACACAACTGTTTTGATGAGTCAAAAGGCAAGTCCTAAAATAATACAATTTAAATATTGACAGCTGGTCAACAATTTCACACTAATCAGCCCAACTGTACTGGAGATGATCTGTCACAGACATGACACACACGGACAGACAGACAGACGGGAGTGAAAACATTGCTGCCTGTTGTTGGTAGTTCAACTAGACAGATTGTTACCAAAAAGGAGTCTTATCTGATGAGTCAAAACCAAAGTTAAACTGGGTCTGTGTGGACAGATAACCCTCCTGTGCAACAGAAAACCTTGTGATAAAGCGATAAAGTTTCACATGATTATCATTATAAACTGTATTTGTGTAAATGCTAAGCTAAACTGTTAGCAACACATGCAATCGTGCATGCGGTCTCTATCTTAGTGTCATCCTTACTTCAAGCCACGAGCTGCAGTTGAGGGCGAGGTAGACGCGGAAAGTGTGAGTGTCGATGCTACTCCAGAGGTCTTTGTAGACAAACACCGCTCCGTGGTGTTCATCCTGCTGGGTGCGCAGGGCGACGGCACCCGCGGGTGACAGGGAGGACACCGGCCACTTCAGATGACTACCAGAGGACTGGACTCTCTCTATGACGGGATCCTTGCCAGTGATGTGGAGGACACCAAACACCACCTCTTTGTCCTGGCCTGCAGATGGAGATAAGGAGGAGGAAGGATGGAGCAAACTTAAATATACAACATGGGTGCTGGGCCAGTCAAGACTAACGTTGTGCAGAAATAGAGCCCGCAATCACACCAAGGAGGATGTATTATAGGCCTACAGACAATAAGACAACATGCATGGAAGATATCACTTATTTGGTTTGAATTCACTGTATTATGCCTATATACCGATGTTTCTGGTTGACATTGGCACATTTCACTCAGGTTTTTTCATCTCGCTTATGTCACTTTGTCTGCTGACCTTCACTCAGCAACGACATAAAAATAAAACAATTCACAGGAGGCAAGCAGTGATCACCCCATGATGTGCACTGCTATGTAGTTTCAAATGCACTACATTGCAGGCGCTTTTTGAAAGTAAAAAACTAAAAAAATAAGAAGATGTGTGACATGCATGATCTGGGCAGATTGCCCCAGGAAATGTGCCAATCTCAACCCAAAACAACAGGTAATATTGGACAAGGAAGATGTGTAGTTGTACAGTCATTAATAGATATGTCATATCTTCTCACCAGCCAGGCACAGGGAGTGTGGAAGCTGAATAAGTCTGATGACAGATGGATCCTTGTTGACTGTGTGGACGTTGAATATGGGACCAGCGATCATCCAGGGGTCCTGGAGGAACTTGTTGAACTTGGACCAGGGCAGGATGGAATATCTCACCAGAACTCGCTCTGACGCCTCGAATATCAAGCCTGTCAACACACACTCATACGTCCCCTGTCCTTCCAGCTTAGCCCTAGAGAATGCACGCACGCTCTCTCACACACACACACACACACACACACACACACACACACACACACACACACACACACACACACACACACACACACACACACACATACACACACACACACACACACACACACACACACACACACACACACACACACACACACACACACACACACACACGTACACATGTCAGCCTTGCTTTCTCTACAGTATGAAACCAGGTACGCAGATGATGTTAGAGTGATGTTAGAATGATGTCCAGACTCACTGCAAGCGTCCTCTGGAGAGTTTCTCAGGAATGATCATCTCCTTGCCGTAGCTCTACCAAGCAAACACACACAGGAGAGCATTAAGGATCACCAACAGCCATACATACTGTAAATACTGTACGTATAACAACAAGAGGATCTGATTTGACCAAACTGACCTGCTGGACATGTTGGCATTTTTCACAGCATGATCCCAAGTACATCTCATCTGGAGAGACAAATAACAACAGTTACACATATTTACACAGTATTGGTGGTATTCATTAAGTCAAATGTTCTCATAATGTGAAATCTGTGAGAGGTGAGGAATTCCATAGTTTGTCCAGGTGTAGATTTATCATTATGAATCATATATTTATATATGTATTCATTCATTCATTCATTCATTCATTCAACTCTCCTACCAGTATCATAATAATCCAGATCAGTGTTCTTCATCTCTGCAAGAAGGATATTGTAGAGAAAACATTTAGTGTTAGAATTCCTTCATGTTGTATTCACACCAACACTCAGTTAATTGTAGACTTGATTTATTCACCTTCCTCTCCACTATCAATCTCCATCATCTTCATCATCATCACCATGTTCATGCAGTCTTCTGTAGAGTAAAGACAGTGGACAGTTAGTGGATCAGAGGCAGCTTGGAGGCTTACAGTGTAAAAGATGAATATGATCCACGACTCACCAGAATCCTCTTCCTCTTCTTCTCCTGAAGACGTATTTACACAAAGTGCCTAAGAATGAAGAGGCAAGACATCATTAAACTGAATGTTCAGCCACATTCAGCCAGTCTAAGAAATTCAAATTCAGAATGCTACAGCATCTTGTAAGTGTCATAATCCATGAGCCCAGTTCAATTGTAAAAGCTTACATAAAGCATAGTCATTCATCTATAAAGGTCTGTGTCCACCACAGCCAGAGTTGAAATGTTCTCAAGTTAACTTTAGGCCAGAGCCTTGTGTGAACACACAGCCTGATTATCGGCACTAAGACTTATTTTACAAATATGTCCCTTAATGAAACCAATAATAATGATATGAATGGTAATGTGTGTGATTGATCTCAGAGTACATCTTCATCTCTCACCGGCTGGGTTGGAGATTCACTCGTGGTGTCAGCTCCTGAAGAGGACGCTATTGGTCCAGGATGTGTCTTCAGCAGCCAATCAGAAACCTTGTCAGGTGACCTGAGACTTCCTGTCTCAGATGATGTTCCACCAATCACTGGAACACAAGACACAGGAAGGCCGTCAAATATATATCATGTTGGGGGTCATTGGTACAAAGAAAGTTTGAGAACCACTGATATTTAGATTCTACATTAGTAGAATCGGCCTCAGGGTCTGCTAGTAGCTAGCTGTTAGTTCTATTGATAGGGTTAAAGTCTGTTAACAGATCAGTTCTATTGATAGGGTTAAAGTCTGTTAGCTGATCAGATGTATTGATACTCACTGCTTGGAGGACTGAGGTCCATGCTGGTTCTTCTCCTGACAGCTGCCAGGCTTGGTTCTTCAGGCTCCATCAAGACAAACTCTATAAACTCCAACATCCTGTCTTTCATCTCCTGCTCTCTCCTCCTCCATTGTTCCTGTCGTCTGTTCCAGTCTTCTTCTGTTCTTCTTGTCTTTCCTGTCAGTCTCTGAAACATCTTCTTCCTTAATGGAACTCTATCATCAGCAGAGGCCTGGCTCTGAACATCACTCATGCTGCCATGTCCTGAAGATGGCGCTGTTGATCCAGAGGAAGAAAAGACAGTTAACGAGCTGCCATATCCTGAAGAGGGCGCTATTGATCCAGGACGTGAGGATGAAACAGTTAACGAGCTGCCAAATCCTGAAGAGGGCGCTATTGATCCACGACGCGAGGATGAAGCCTTGTCAGGTGACCAGCTGGATAAACGTCCTGTCTCCGATGGCGTTCCAACACTCACTGGAACATAAGACAACAGACAGCAAGACTTACAATGATAAAAATACAAGAAGAAAAAAAAAAATAATATATATATATATATATATATATATATATATATATATATATATATATATATATATATATATATGGATGGCCAAAGCGCAAAACCTCCTATCTGCAAAAAACACTTTATTGGGAAAATGAAAAAGAAAATGTGTGTTTAATATTAAAACCTATCAATTATTTCTAGTCATCGTTCTAGGGGCAGAACGATCTTGCAGACAGACTGACCATGTGCAGCATAGCCTATAGTACCCATTTCAAGTGAAATCCAAAAATCATAAAATTTGTAGTTAGGGTATATGTACTATTATTGAAAGAGAAATTAACAAAGTGTAGGTCACTGCTTTTCAAGTATATCTTTGTGAGTTTATCTGATAAAAGTCACTATAAGAACGATAACAGTGAAGTCTGTTAGCAGATCCATTATCCTGATACTCACGTTCTTCTAGATCCATGCTGTTCCATCTACTACCAGCTGACAGGCTTGGTTCTTCAGGCTCCGTCGCCACAAACCTCAACATCCTCTCTCTCATCTCCTGCTCCCTCTTCTTCCATTCTCCTGGCAGGGTTGGTCCTTCTGGCTCCGTCAGCACAGCCCTCAACACCCTCTCCATCATCTCCTCCTCCCTCTTCTTCCATTCTTCTTCTCGTCTGCTCCATTCTTTATCTGACAATGTGTTCTTTCCTTTCAGTCTTTCAAACAGAGTCTTCTGTCTTGTCTCATGTCCCACCTTGGAGTGTCCTGTGTCTCTGACAGAGCTGTCTTCTCTTGAGTCCGAAGGTCCAAAGTGTCCTCTGTTCCTCGTCACCATGGCTTCTGTTTTCTCCATCAGCTCTGTTACTTCTGAAATATCCCACTTGGTACCATCTAGAACATGGTACCTGTAGCCACATTTCTCCAGCAGCCACCTCAGAGGTTCTCCTTCAGACTCGATGTACTCCTCAACACATCTTCTCCCTCCCAGCCAGACTCCCATCATGAACAGAACCTTAGTGTCTCTCCAGACTCCGTCCCCCAGCAGCTCCATGTGTTCCTCCACTGATCTCCTGTCAGCTTCAGAGAAACTGGACTCAACATTAACAGTCACCAGGACAGCATGGGGTCCAGGAGAACACAGAGTCACACCGTGTAGAAGGACGTCTTTGGTCTTCTGTGATGGAGGTGTAGTCGACCAGTCTGGACAGATCACCACACTCACTGTTCTGTCAGCAACTCTGCTCTGTTGTCTGACACATTCTGTCAGTTTAGTCTGGGTTTTAAACTCCTGGAATATGACGTTTAATGTATGTTAGTCATAATCAGTGTTGTAAAGTAACTAAGTACATTTACTGAGGTACTGTACTACGCAGAGTTTTGGGGTATTTGTACTTTATTTGAGTATTTCCAATTTCCAATACTTTTACTTCTAATCCACTACATCTCAGAGGCAAATATTGTACTTTTACTCCACCACAATTATTATAAAACTTTAGTTACTTTGCAGATATATATTATAATATTATAAATACATTATACATACATTATTACCACTTAAGCCCTATTTTATACCAAGGATATGTGAAAATAGCCGATCTACAAGCTCACAATGTGTCGCATCGCAACACGTTGTGAGCTTGTAGATCTGCTATTTTTAAACATTCTGTACTTTCACTTTTGCTACTTTAAGTACTTTTTGATGCCAATACTTTTACTCAAGTAGGGCTATATTTTGATTTCCGGACACTTGTAAAAGAGTATTTCTATTTGCAGTATTGATACGTTTACTTAAATAAAAAATTAGAGTACTTTTTCTGGCCACTGGTCAAATTAGCCGGTCATATTAATCAAAACTCTATAGGCTACTAGTATGTCCTAAATGATAAAAAAAAAATAATAATAATAACTATGGAATAACTGAACAACATAAATACATCTGGAGATGGTTAATATTCACAACCTGCAACAACCATAAGTCTGAAGAAGAGCAGTGTTGCTCGAAACGTCAAGACATTTATTTGGTGCATTAAAGCACTTTTTTTCACATGTGAGCCCTCAGTGTGCGAGCGTTTGTTTATTTTTCTAGTATCTACTCGGCGCTCAGCACCTGCACAACTAGGGTTAGGGATGTGCATGTCATCTCCCTGTTTCTAATATTCACAACCAGCATACAGTTCATACTAAATAGAAGTAATCATACTAATTATTGTGTTAATTTTTACAAATTTTTCTCTTATTTTTTACAGGTGCAAATTTTTAATTTCAAACGGTTTTAAAAATAGCAGATCTACAAGCTCATTACACATTGCGAGCTTGTACTTTAGTTATTTTTGCCATGGAACAACAACATATTTGTATTAGTCAGAATATTGGACTCATTTCAGTTTCATATAATTATCATATCATTATAGCATATTATCAAATAATTGCGACCGTAGGTCGCATTTACTATCAAAAGCTCCAGGGGCTGTCCGTCAGTGAATCAGTCAGTCAGTCCGTCACACTTTTGCCCTGCTCATATCTCCACAACCGTTGCCCCGATCCATGCCAAAATTTCCACACAAACTCCTTGCCTGCCAAACTACAACCTCCAAGGACCCCCGGAGTTCCAGGGACCCCCAGGTCCCTGGGGGACCCCCAGGTGTAAAAACATTACCACATACACGTCACACTTTCCCCCTACTCATATCTCGGCCACCGTTGGCCCAATCCATGCCAAAATTTCCACACAAACTCCTTGCCTGCCAAACTACAACCTCCAAGGACCCCCGGAGTTCCAGGGACCCCCAGGTCCCTGGGGGACCCCCAGGTGTAAAAAAAATACCAAATGTGCAAAAATGACCAAATGACCACCCCCACGGGGCTGCTCACGGGGAATTCCCGGGGACCACCCACTCCTGGTACTCCAGAACGGATGCAAAAGTGGTGGCGCCCCCAGTGGAGGACCCCCTCCACTGCAGCTCACATAAAATGCCCTAACTCGGCCTAGGAGCGTCCGGGAGAGCCAGGGCCGGTACCTATTCGTCCGTCAAGGCAACGCGGAGACCGCACCCCTCATTTCTCACATGGCCCTCTTCTAGCGAGACCTACGGTCGCTTATCTCCCGATTAGGGAGTCTTACTGGTATTCAGATACTCTGTATATGGCTATTGTAAAATAGATATACAAGCTCACAACCTGTCACTATGTGGCTGGTTGTGAGGTTGTAGATCTGCTTTGTAAAACAAAAAGAAGAAAGAAAAGGGGGGGGGATTCTGAATATCAAACATATAATTTTCCGAATGTCTGTCTGTCTGATTGAGTGAGTGAGTGTCTGTCTGTCTGTCTGTCTGTCTGTCACAGCGTTTCTCCTCAGTGGCTGGAGCAATTGATCTGAAATCGCATCACCATTAGCATATGAACACACCTGACATAACTGTGAAGCCTGTTTGTCACTTTCACAAATCATATGCTGTATATTAGCATTTTTATGGTGTATCTACTATCTATTCTGCATCTAGCATGAGGCATATCTATTCTGCATCTAGCATGAGGCAACATGTTTAACCAGCTCTGTGTGTGTGTGTGTGTGTGTGTGTGTGTGTGTGTGTGTGTGTGTGTGTGTGTGTGTGTGTGTGTGTGTGTGTGTGTGTGTGTGTGTGTGTGTGTGTGTGTGCGTGCGCAGGCGGGTGGGGGGGTGGTACACAGTATCTCTGTTTCTAAACGAAACGGGTATTTCTTACATTGATGCTCCTACATATTATCATGCAAGCACCAGTTAAAGTTACTTTCCATCCCTCATATACTGTGTGCACAGTGCACACCCCATAACCCACACACTGCACATCATTTCGGAGCTCATATCTTTGAACGGGTAAGGGCTAGTTATTAAACATTTATGACAGCAGATACTTTCACATTAACATTAGAAACCATTTTTCATCTCTTCGCTGTTTACTTCTTTTATTATAACATGTCATTCATATCATATTACTCACCTTCAATGGAGTTTCTGTAAACACATCGTCCTGCAGAATGAGATTAGCAGCTCTGTTCCTGTCATTCTGCTCTCCACCAACCAACATCAACCTGACATCTGATAGACTCTGATGTTCTCCTGACACACGCACGCGCGCGCGCACACACACACACACACACACACACACACACACACACACACACACACACACACACACACACACACACACACACACACACGTTACATTAAATATGATTTAAATATGTATTTATATTCATACTCCCAGTGGTGGAAAAAGTACTCACATTCTTTACTTAAGTAAAAGAATCACTACTGCAATGTAAAAGTACTCTGTTACCAAGTAAAAGTTCAGAATTCAAAATGTACTTGAGTACAAAGTATGAAAGTATTGGCATCAAAATGTACTTAAAGTACCAAAAGTAAAAGTACAAATTCTTTGAAAATAGCAGATCTACAAGCTCACAACGCATCACATCGAGCTTGTAGATCGCTATTTTCAAACAGCCTAGGTATAAAACATGGCTAAAGTGATTTAAAATATTATAACTTATATCTGAAAAGTAACTAAAGTTTTCAAATAAAGTATTGGAAATTGGAAATACTCAAGTAAAGTACAAATACCTCAAATTGTACTTAAGTAAATGTACTTAGTTACTTTACACCACTGGCACTGCATACTCCCATATATGGAGCTTGTTTGTGCCTGATGGTAAATGGTAAATGGTGCATTTATATAGCGCTTTTAATCCAAAGCGCTTTTACATAGATTGTGCATTACATTCACCCATTCACACACACATTCATACACCGGTGGCGGAGGAAACCATGCAAGGCACCAACCTACTCACCGGAGGCAATTAGGGGTTCAGAGTCTTGCCCAAGGACCCTTCGACATTAACTCAGGGGGAGCCCGGATTCGAACTGGGAACCCTACGGGATTTATACCCTTCGTGCTCTAATACCAGTTTCTCTACCCCTAAGCTATGCCGCCCCCCTGATGCCATGACAACACATTGAGGTTCGACAACGCACTCCATATTAGGGCACAGCTGCATTGGGAACTCCTTATATGGTTATGATGACATGAGCATGACAATATGGTCTGGGTGGTCCTCCCTTAGACTTAGCGATTTAAAAAAAATGCAAAAATAAAGAAAAGAAAAAGTCCCGTTGATACATATGAAAACAACACAGATGCTTTCCTGGTCTTAATGGCTTCATGTGATTATGTATGTAAATGTGTTGAAAATGTATTCATTAATTAATTAGTTAATTAGTTAACCACTTGAACCCCCACATCACTATTCTGAGGAGAACATTAGCCAAAAATAGTAGCTCTACAAGCTCACAAGGCATTTGTTGTGAGCTTGTAGATCTGCTGTTTTCAGAAAATACATTTTGTATAGATTTCTCTTTTTAAAGTGCAACAAGTGCAGAGCAAAACTCAGGTCTGTTTTAATTAGAATAGAGGGTTGCTGTCAATCATTACATCTGTTTTCATTAGAATAGAGGGTAGCTGTCAATCATAATTATTACATTATTCATATCATCTGGCAGGTGGAAACCTTGTGTCCAAAATACTTTTCAGGAAGTTATTATTTAGTCACATGATCTTGTTAATACTTTTTATTTGTTCAGAATTCATACGATTCACAGACTATGCATCACAATGTATAGTGAGCTTGTAGATTGGCTATTTTCAGTACTTTTTATTTTAATATTTTGATATTTATTATAGTTTAGTATAATTATAATAAGATATATAAACATATATAAACATTACCTTCAGACAGAGCTTGCAGAGCATTTCTTTGTCTTCGTGTCTTCTTCAGAAAGGTCTGGACACGTTCCTCCATGTTCCTCTTCCTCTCTGACATCTTCTCACAAACATCTCCATCAACTTCATAGTGTCCACCTGTGTTCCCTGACACCATGTCCTCTATCTTCTGCAGCAGCTGTGTGACCTGAGTGACATCTGTCTTCTTATTGTTGAAGACATGATACCTGCCCCCACATTTGTCAAGCAGCCAGCAGAGGTCTTCACCTTCAGCTTCAATGTGCTCCTCAATGCTCCTGTCTCCCACCATGTCTCCACAGGTGAACAGTACCATAGCGTGACTCCAGAGACTCTGTGGTAGAAGTGACATGTGTTCCTCTACTGCTGCTCTCTGTGCTTTGGTGAATGCTTTATGAAGAGGAACCGTCAGAAGAGCAGCATGTGGTCCAGGAGGACAGAGACACACACTGTTCTGGATCTCCAGTTTGTCCATCTCTGAGGTGTCCTGTAGTGGACTGTTGTAGACCCAGCCTGGTGAGTCCACCACTGTCACATGTCTCCCTGCTACTTCACCCTGTCTCACCTCACACTGCCCTGACCTCTGACCTGCTTTAAAACCACTTCCTGTCAGAATTTTTCCTGATGAACTCTTCCCAGATCCCTTCTCTCCCAACAACACCATCCTGATGTCAGTCAGTCCTGTCAGAGAAAACATTGTTTACTTTCACTTTGTTTAACAACATGAACATGGTTTTTATTTTGAAAAGAGAAAATAGACGATCCACAAGCTCATATTGCTTCCCTATGTGACACATTGTGAGCTTGTAGATCTGCTGTTTTCACTATTTGTCATATAATAAAATATATCTATGTTATAAGTTAACGTCCTATTTGGGTGCCATGGCATGGGTCCGAAGGTTCATTAGTCAGAAGGTTCATTAGTCCGAATTTGTTACTGTAAGAATACTATGCCTTAGGGGCGGCATAGCTCAGGGGTAGAGAAACTGGTATTAGAGCACGAAGGGTATAAATCCCGAAGGGTTCCCAGTTCGAATCCGGGCTCCCCCTGAGTTAATGTCGAAGGGTCCTTGGGCAAGACTCTGAACCCCTAATTGCCTCCGGTGAGTAGGTTGGTGCCTTGCATGGCTTCCTCCGCCACCGGTGTATGAATGTGTGTGTGAATGGGTGAATGTAATGCACAATCTATGTAAAAGCGCTTTGGATTAAAAGCGCTATATAAATGCACCATTTACCATTTATGCCTAACTCTAACCCTAACCCTAACCTTAACCTCAGTAACCCAAACTAAATTCGGACTAATGAACCTTCGGACTTATGGGCAGTCCCCCCTATTTCACCATACAAGAGTGTCGCACAAAAGTAGTGAAAATAGCAGATCTACAATTTTATTTGCTGGTAAAATGTTATTGTTTAAGCATGCTAACCCGGGTGTCCATAAAAACAAGTTCCCCAAAATAGTGACAAGAGCAGATCAACAAGCTCACAACACGTCACAATGCAACACGTTGTGAGCTTGTAGATCTGCTATTTTCACTATTTGCGTTTGAAGTATATAGGGTTTAACCACATGAAACCTAGCATCCCTATTCTGGGGAAAATGCTGATCTACAAGCTCACAACGTGTCACGTTAGATAAGATCACTGTTTCCCAAACAGTGGGTTGGGTCCCATTTGTGGTCACGGATCAATTGTTATGGGTCACGACCCTACATAAAAAAAAAAGAAAAAAAAAGTTTTCTTTTCATAACATTTTTAAACATAGAACAAAATCTGCTATTTTCACTAGTTTGGGTCCCAGGCAAGGGAAAAAAATCCACCCCCAAAATGTAGTGAAAAGAGAAGTATAGATGTGATCTCAACGTTTTCCAGACATTTCTTTGCAGTGTTTGTCCTGTAATAGAGTCAGGATGTGCTTGAATCTCAATAATAACCACTTAAATGAATTCCTTGGGTCCAAACTGTATAGAAGAACAGATCATTTGTCTCAGTAGGTTGTTTCATTCAAAGGTTATGCTTGTTTCCATCTGGGGTTTATTTAGGGCCAGGGTCTTCAACAGGGGGTCCGGGACCCCTAGGGGGTCCTCAGAGTTACTATAGGGGGGTCCTCCAAATCTTTGCATGATAGAAACCTTTTTTCTTTATTTATATTAATTAACCACTTGAACCTTAGTGTCCTTATTCTGAGAACTCTATCCAATAATAGCCGATCTACAAGCTCACGACACAGCGTTGTGAGCTTGTAGATCGTCTATTTTCGGCTAGGGTTAGGGTTAGGCTTTCGGCAAAGAGGTTTGGTGTAGAGGGGGAAAAAGAGCAGACTAAGTACAGAGAGAAAGGTATTGACGGTTCAAGTGGTTAAATATCTGAAAACACAAACTGACATGAATCCAAAATACACTGATGATTGTGCTGTCAAACAATGAAACTATATGGAATCTATGAACAGGTTGTGGGGGTCCCTGCTTCATCTCTCTCTCAACTAAGTGGTCCCTGCTTCATCTCTCTCTCAACTAAGGGGTCCCTGCTTCATCTCTCTCTCAACTAAGGGGTCCCTGCTTCATCTCTCTCTCAACTAAGGGGTCCTTGGCCTGAAAACGTTGAAGACCCCTAATTTAGGGAACTATACTAGGCCTCCTCCTGTTTTCTCTCTGCACTAAATATATTAGCCCAAAATCTACAAGCTCACAACACAGTGCAATGCAGCACGTTGTGAGCTTGTAGATCAGCTATTTCCCCAGAATAGGGATTATAGGTTTCATGTGGTTAAGCCCTATATATTTCATTATATGCCAAATAGTGAAAACAGACAATCTACAAGCTCACAGCAGCTCACTGTGAGCTTGTAGATCGTCTGTTTTCACTATTTTGGGGAACCCATGTTTTTCATGTTTAACCCATTAAGATCTTTTTGTGTCAAGGACCCCCAAATTGACATGAATATTTAGCCACGGACCCTCATCAGAACATGTTCTGTGCCAGGGACCCCCAGAGGAGAAGATTTGTATTAAAAAAGAAGAAAATGATTCTACACTTTCAACGTGTGTTCAACAACAGCAGATGTCCAAGCTCGCAGCGCGGTGGGCTTGTATATCTGCTGTTGTTATGTTGAGTATCCAACAGTAAAATGGCAGATTTTATGGGTTAACTAATAACATTTCATGTAAAATAAATAAATAATACAACACTGTTTTATCAGTACAATCTCCTCACTTCAGAAAATCCCATTTAGGTAAAAATAATAAATATAATCACTTTAACAAAGTAACCAAAACCTACCAGTGTGTTTTGGAAGTCCAGTTGTTTGTTTCTGAGCGTCTGTCCTCCTTTGTTCTGCTCTTCTTCTGATAGATCTCTCCTTCTCCTTCAGTTCCTCTGAGACGTGTTCTTCTGTCTCATAGTGACCATTACTAGTCACCATCTGATCTACCTTCTGCAGCAGCTCTGTGACCTGACTACCATCTCCTCTGTCACTGATGTTGAGAACATGGAAGCGGCCTTCACATTTCTCAATGAGAGATCTTAATTGATTGTTAGATCTCATGAGATCAGATCTCATGTTGTTTTTATCAGCTACAGTGAACACCACAATAGCGTGTTTCCACGCTCTGTCACCGAGGAGAAATCTCACATGCTCCTCTGCTGACATCCCTGTTCCTACATATGGGTCGTCCAATCTGATCACTAGGACAAAGGCCTGGGGTCCTGGAGGACACAGATTCACACTCTGTTGGATTTCTAACTGAGTCAGTTTGGGGGTCAGATCTAGGGGCTGAGTAGACCTCCATCCTGGAGTGTCCACTACACTGATCTGTCTCCCTGACACTAACTCTTGTCTCATGACACTCTTAGTTGTTCTGTTTGTTTTAAAAACATCTCTGCCTAAGATAATGTTTCCTACTGAACTCTTTCCACTGGGTCCAGCTCCATATCTTCCCCCGATCAGAACAATTCTCAGTTCTGACGGGTCGCTGTTCTTCCCTGGTTGGAGAAATAAACATAATATTCATAAAGATCCCAGATGTGACTAAAGCAGTATCAGTTTGTTGGTTTCATGTGTTTTAATAGAACTCACCTCTGATGGACATCCTGCCAGCCGTTGATTCACCTGGATAACAGTCAATAAGTCACAAGTCACAAGCTGTTATTATTATTATTATTATTACTACAGTTATTATGCTCAATGCATCTGCACTGCTACATTTTACGCTGCATGGTCCTCAAAGGTTTTCATGCCAAGGACCACCACATTTATTTGTATTTGACTGCGGACCCCCATCAAAAAATATTTTGTTGCAGGGACCCCCATGAGAGGAGATGTGTTGTTAAAATGCCTTAAAAAGTTTATTTAAAAAAACAAAATTGCAGATCTACAAGCTCACAACACGTCGTGATGTGACATGTTGTGAGCTTGTAGATCTGCTATTTTCTCACAGCCGAAGTATAAAATAGGGTTAAAGTGGTCAGACTGATTGTGATGCTGTAGTTATCAACTCAATTAGCTGTGACCCCCCCCTGACCCCCCCTAAATCCCCTACAAGTCCTGCACGGGTCAAATGTTGACAACCTGCGTCTGCCCCGCCCGTCTTTATTCAGATCCGCCAACCGACCCGCTACCAGCGATTATATAAAAGTCTAAACCAGACCTGCCCGCCCGTCAAAAAACAGAACTGTTGTCCGCCCCGCTACGCATGATTAAATGTCGTAAAGTAAATAGCCAACAGACACGTGTGCGTGCTTCCAAATGGCATCGCACTCGATCGTCCCCAGCCTCCCCGCACGTCCTCAGTGTTTGCGATGCAAAATATTTACATAAACGCTGTGGTTTGCTGCCACTCTTAGTTCTAGATATCCTTTTAAACCAGCCTGCTATGATGAGAACATGGACTAACACAGTTCATGCAGCAGTGAAGAACATCCATGTTGTGTTACTTTGTTTAAATGCATGCTGTGGTTGTGTGTTGTGTTGTGTGTGTCTGTGTGACTGTGTGCACTACTGTGAGGTGAGGGACGTTGTTTGGACAGAAACGGTGCACAATAAAATGTCACCTGCCTGCGTTTAGTCCCGTACCGTAACCCACACACTAATAAAAGTATATTTTCCGCCTGTTTTAGCCCATCAAACGCGGGTGCCTCTAAATCACCTTTTAGTGTCAAGAACCTCTCAAATATGATAATGTCTATTTCGCTGCAGAACTGTTTTGTGACAGGAACCCCAGGAGAGAGGAATTATTCAAAGATTTTCAAAAAAGTTCAACATCTTCTGGTTTTAATGGGTTAATGTAACGAGATCAGTGGTGTAAAAAGTACTCAAATGTTTTACTCTAGTAATAATATCTGCCATGTAGAAATACTCAAGTCCGGAATTCAAAATTCACTTGAGTCAAAGTACAAAGGTATTGGTATCAAAATGTACTTAAAGTACAAAACTACTCATTATGCTAAATGTCCCAATGCACAAGTTTTCAAAAGTATGTGAAGTGATGGGTGGAAGCTGTTATTGAACCCAGGACTCCCAATCACCAGTTCAACACACAACCAGTCATGCTAATAGAGCTGAGCCTGTTGTTGCTGGTTCATCATCGCTGGTACTAACTGTGGGGGCTACATATGCAAATATTTGAAAATAGCAGATCTACAAGCTCACAATCTGAGCTTGTAGATCGGCTATTTTCAAATGGCTGAAATGTATATAGGAAGTGGTTAATGTATGTTACGTAGTAATAATCTAAATCTAGTAACTGGTTTTCAAATAAATGTAGTGTAGTTAAAGTACAATATTTGGATCCGAGATGTAGTGGAGTAGAAGCGGGGACGGATTAACCCTGGCGAGGGCCCCTTTTTCTGGTGACTCCTGACGCCCTCCGAAATACGTGAGCAGGCTGTGTTTTTTTCGATACGATTTTTGATAGATTTTTTATAATCTATTATTGTATTAAATAATTTTAATTTCCCCATAAAATGTATAGAAATCAATGAAATCTTTTATCGGAAAAACACGAAAAAAACTAAAACTAACTGAAATGTTATTGTTTACAAAACGAACTAAAATAAACGAAAATCTCCTTAGTTTTAGTCTTTGTCAATTTATTTTGGATGGATGTCCAATCTATTTCCATAAAGTATGTATCTTCCTCCTTCTCCCTCTAACCCTCGCGTCATCAAGCTCTTATCCCTATCTCCCTCTGTGCCAGTTTACCACGCCCCTCGGACACGCCAGAAAACAGAACCTGGTATCATGGTGGTGGCGAAAATCCCATTTGGGATTACTTTGAATAATGACTGTTTCAGATAGGAGTAAATGTCTTGTTGTAGAAAATGGTGATTTACTCAAGGGGAAAAACCCCACAAATCTAAAAGTCCATTTGAAAAGCGTGCATAACAAGGCTAACCTATCGTACCTTGACAAGGTAAAGGACACCGCTCCAGCCGAGCCTCCCTCCCCCGAGACAGATGCCAATCCTCGGCCAGGCAGCAGAACAAGAAACCCATGAAGAAACCCATGACCAAAACAGTCATATTCTGTCATTGTGTTACTTAGGCATGGAATGACAGTGAAAATAAATTATCACCCTTTTTGCTGGGGACCCCCTGCAACCCCCTCAAGGACCCCTGGGGATCCTCGGAGCAATTTGAGAACCACTGGCTTAGAGAGTTCAGAATTGTGTTTTTGTTTGTGGAAATAATACATAAATAAAAAACACCAGTTGGTGAGGTCAAAGAGAGAAGTTGTGTCTCAACATTCCAGCCACTCTCCAACAAAACCTCAATACTAATAAAAATGTAAACTAAACTAAAAAAATCCAAAACTATTATAAACTTGGTTTAAATGTATAATGGGTTTGTATAGGAAGGTCCTGGAAAGGGGGGAAATGCGTTAACTTAGTTACGTTACAGCACTGTATTAGATTAGTAATGATTTATTGACAGATCAGTAATGTTTGTGTCTCTCTTACCTTATCCTTATTGAAGGGTTGAAGAAATGAGTCCAGACTGTAACCTTCACTCCTCCTGTGTCAACATGCACTGACAGGTGATTCCTGTCAATCAAGAGGAAAGTGTCAATCATGTGCTGTAGAGAGAGATGAAGCAGGGACCCCTTAGAGAGAGAGATAAAGCAGGGACCCCTTAGCTTAGAGCAGGGGTCTTTATACTTTTAAACTAACAAAAACATGTATACATAAAATGTGCTAAAAAATATACTTTTTTTTTTTGCCAAACACGGCACGCTGGTAAATCAAAAAGTGTGTGTGTGTGTGTGTGTGGGCTTGTAGATCTGTTCTGATGCCAGAGAGATTTGCAGCACCGTTGTAAGTAACATCGTCCCCTGCAACATCTTGGCGTTTGGCAGAGTGAATCTTAATCAATTCTTTTTTCCAACAGAAAATATCGTGGAAGGCCGGGCCAAAAGGCAGTGCTCCACACAAACTAAACACGCAGCTTTACCTCCAACTTCAGTAAATAAATACAACTTTTCTTGAAAACCCGGCATTCGGCATCGACTTTTCTTTTTTTAGCCACTTCAGCCACTTTTTGATGGGTAAGGTAAGGCAGGTGGTCTTGACGTGTGACCAGTCTGACCACCTGCTTGTTATTGAGACAACATCCAATGATCACACACATGCTGATGTACGCATTGCGTCCATATGTACATGAATAAAAAACATGAAAATAAAAGCAATGCAGCTTTAGTCCATGCATGAGGTAAAATTAGAAAATGTGTTTATTTTGTCATTTGCCATTAACCCTACAAGGGCCGGTCAGAGTGAACCAAAGGGCCGTATAGGGCCCCAGGCCGCACAATGACCAGGTCTGTATTATACCTTTGGGACATAAACATGTAGCATCATCTACTGTACACCAGAGGTCAGCAACCTTTCAGAAATGAAGTGCCATGTTTGTATTTTCTAGACAGTCAGTGTACCATGACAAAAAATCAACATTTTGATTGTTCAGGACATTGTTATACGATCATTAGACTCAGATCAATAATCCTCCTATCTCCCTGACTCCCTCCCCAGTCAGAGTTCAGAGTTTTAATGAATGTAGAATTATGTGCCGGATGTGATTTGCTGTAAATTAGGTGACTAAACTGACCAGGTTTAAAACTAAATTTGATTTTAAAATAGAAATGCTCTTTCTCTCTCTCACACACCCTCTTGCCAGTGTGCCAGTCATCACCCTCCCCTGTGCCAGTGTTGGCACCAGTCCGTGCCTAAGGTTGCCCAGCCCTGCTGTACACCCAACCCAGTCATTGAATTCTGTTGAATCCTTACTTTTACTGTTGAATCCTCATTAACCCAGTCTGTCCACCATCCTCATCTGCAGACTCACAGCTACTGTTTAATCCCAGACCAGAGACACTGAGCTATGAGTTACTGTAAGGTCTTGTAGTGGAACACAGTGTCAGATACAAGATGAAACCTAACAGTAAAATGGTTTCTATGTCCGGGTTTGTTAGAGTGGTGAGGGAGGAGGAGAGACTGACTGAGAGAGAGGAAGAGAGAAAAGAGAGAAGTTGTCAAATGGTTTCCTACTCACAACATTTCTGCACATGTAAAACAACCCTTGCTAAAAACCCCGGGACAAAAATCCACTCGTCCTAGAGAATTTGCCCTCCTGGCCCCCAAACTGTGGAATAAACTCCCTGTCGCACTTAAAACTACAGACTCACTCCCTAGCTTCCATTAGAACTACAGACTCACTCCCTAGCTTCCATTAGAACTACAGACTCACTCCCTGACTTCCATTAGAACTACAGACTCACTCCCTAGCTTCCATTAGAACTACAGACTCACTCCCTAGCTTCCATTAGAACTACAGACTCACTCCCTAGCTTCCATTAGAACTACAGACTCACTCCCTAGCTTCCATTAGAACTACAGACTCACTCCCTGACTTCCATTAGAACTACAGACTCACTCCCTAGCTTCCATTAGAACTACAGACTCACTCCCTAGCTTCCATTAGAACTACAGACTCACTCCCTAGCTTCCATTAGAACTACAGACTCACTCCCTGACTTCCATTAGAACTACAGACTCACTCCCTAGCTTCCATTAGAACTACAGACTCACTCCCTAGCTTCCATTAGAACTACAGACTCACTCCCTAGCTTCCATTAGAACTACAGACTCACTCCCTGACTTCCATTAGAACTACAGACTCACTCCCTACTAGCTTCCATTAGAACTACAGACTCACTCCCTAGCTTCCATTAGAACTACAGACTCACTCCCTAGCTTCCATTAGAACTACAGACTCACTCCCTAGCTTCCATTAGAACTACAGACTCACTCCCTAGCTTCCATTAGAACTACAGACTCACTCCCTAGCTTCCATTAGAACTACAGACTCACTCCCTAGCTTCCATTAGAACTACAGATTCACTCCCTAGCTTCCATTAGAACTACAGACTCACTCCCTAGCTTCCATTAGAACTACAGTACAGACTCACTCCCTAGCTTCCATTAGAACTACAGCCTCACTCCCTAGCTTCCATTAGAACTACAGACTCACTCCCTAGCTTCCATTAGAACTACAGACTCACTCCCTGACTTCCATTAGAACTACAGACTCACTCCCTAGCTTCCATTAGAACTACAGACTCACTCCCTAGCTTCCGTTAGAACTACAGACTCACTCCCTAGCTTCCATTAGAACTACAGACTCACTCCTTATAGCTTCCATTAGAACTACAGACTCACTCCCTAGCTTCCATTAGAACTACAGACTCACTCCCTAGCTTCCATTAGAACTACAGACTCACTCCCTAGCCTCCATTAGAACTACAGACCCACTCCCTACTAGCTTCCCTTAGAACTACAGACTCACTCCCTAGCTTCCATTAGAACTACAGACTCACTCCCTGACTTCCATTAGAACTACAGACTCACTCCCTAGCTTCCATTAGAACTACAGACTCACTCCCTAGCTTCCGTTAGAACTACAGACTCACTCCCTGACTTCCATTAGAACTACAGACTCACTCCCTAGCTTCCATTAGAACTACAGACTCACTCCCTAGCTTCCGTTAGAACTACAGACTCACTCCCTAGCTTCCATTAGAACTACAGACTCACTCCTTATAGCTTCCATTAGAACTACAGACTCACTCCCTAGCTTCCATTAGAACTACAGACTCACTCCTTATAGCTTCCATTAGAACTACAGACTCACTCCCTAGCTTCCATTAGAACTACAGACTCACTCCCTAGCTTCCATTAGAACTACAGACTCACTCCCTAGCTTCCATTAGAACTACAGACTCACTCCCTACTAGCTTCCATTAGAACTACAGACTCACTCCCTAGCTTCCATTAGAACTACAGACTCACTCCCTAGCTTCCATTAGAACTACAGACTCACTCCCTAGCTTCAATTAAAACTACAGACTCACTCCCTAGCTTCCATTAGAACACTCCCTGGCTTCCATTAGAACTACAGACTCACTCCCTAGTTTCCATTAGAACTACAGACTCACTCCCTAGCTTCCATTAGAACTACAGACTCACTCCCTAGCTTCAATTAGAACTACAGACTCACTCCCTAGTTTCCATTAGAACTACAGACTCACTCCCTAGCTTCCATTAGAACTACAGACTCACTCCTAGCTTCCATTAGAACTACAGACTCACTCCCTGGCTTCCATTAGAACTACACTCACTCCCTAGCTTCCATTAGAACTACAGATTGATATTCATATGCATTTGTTGTATTGTTGTTGATGTACTGACATGTTATCTTGTTATTATAGTAATGTATTATCTGCTTATTGTAAGTCGCTTTGGATTAAAAGTGTCTGCTAAATGCCTAAACTGTAAACTGTAAGCCAAATGAGAGCCCTCCACACAAGTTTTACCTGATTGATTGATTGATTGATTGATTGATTGATTGATTGATTGATTGATTGATTGATTGAAGAATGTATTGTCAGTTTGCATAGTAAAAGTTACAGTTTCATGACAGTAACCTCAGTAAAACTATCGCTAACCCTAAGCCTTAGTCAGACAAATGGGACGTAGGCAGGCCTGGAATTTGGTCATTTTAGGGGCGTGGCCACTTGGCCTTTGGTGTTGTCCATTTTTTGAGGGCACCATGGCCAAATGCCAGGGCAGGAAGGCCAGCAAATAAAACAAGATTTTAGTTGTTTGAAAGAATTTGTTGAATTTGAGGGTTAGGGATGATAACCTAATCTGCAGTGAAATAGATAAATTATAGTATTTACAATCTGATCCATGCTCAGCCCTGCACCAATCAAAGTCACTGGATTGGTTTAAAGATGGGTAGCCTCTGGGGTGTTTTCAGAATCTCAACAAAAGACACTGGCGTCTACATGACAAGAAAGAGAGACCATGTGTCTACTGTCTACATATCGTCCAGAAAGAGACAGAGGAGAAAGTGGTACAGTCAGCTGGGGTATTAAGGCCACTGTGGTCTCAGGTCAAGCTATTGGTTTGAGGGGCATTAAGGCCACTGTGGCCTCAGGTCATGCCATTGGTTTGAGGGGCATTAAGGCCACTGTGGCCTCAGGTCAAGCTATTGGTTTGAGGGGCATTAAGGCCACTGTGGCCTCAGGTCATGCCATTGGTTTGAGGGGCACAAGGCCAAACTGAGGGGCAACGACGGCCATGGCCTTCATGGCCTCCATGAAATTCCTGTCCTGGACGTAGGAATATCCAGATTTCCCCCACTGGTACAAGGTCAACTAAAAGGATAAACCTGTCGTTTTACTAAGCTAGGTCTACATTTAGTTACATATTATTATCATCATCATGTATTAACTCATTGACTGCTGTGCTAGGGTTGCCAACCGTCCCGTAAAATACGGGATCGTCCCGTTTTTGGAAACTAAAAGACGTGTCCCGTATTGAACTGATACGGGATGCACTTTGTCCCGTATTTTAAGGTCGGGGGGTAAATATGAATAACGGGGTGATTTATTAGAGAAATGAGGGTGAGTCAGCTTCCATTCTACTCTGAGCAGTGAGAGCTGCTGTGTCCCATCCTTGCTGTGTGCGGTGCTGTGTGAGTCTGGGTGTTTGCAGGAAGCTCATTGGCTCATTAACTCATGACACGACCAGTGAGTGAGCGCTTTCCGTGTTGCTAAGACACAGTCTCCGCCCCACAAACCCACAGACTATAGGTTCAAACCAGAGCGGCTCTGGTTCAAACCACAAGTTGCAACGGACATGCAAGCAGAGGACTGAGATGTCAGACTCAGAGTCAGAAGTATAGCACTGAGTGGGGGAAAAATAAGCGTGGATATAATGTGTGACAGAAGGTTATGTACAAACAGATTAGACATTGAATCCATGATAGCCTGAACAACAAAGTGAAAAAGCAGCCAAGCAAGCAGCATAGCAGCCATGGGACTGCATGGGAACATTGACACAGTAGCCTGCTATACCTTGTCTGCCAACTTAACAGACTGGTTAACAAACATGGTTTGCCTAAGCATGTTGATTTAGTTTTTAAAACCCAATGATTGTTACTGCATGCCAATATGATAGTAATAACCAGAGTGGGCACATCAGAACCAGGTACAGCTTTGGAAGATGGTGAGAAATAAGGTAAAATATACATGAATTTAAGGTAACAGCTGGGAACCAAGGAAGAATGGGCTGTGTTAAATGTAAGGCCTATGTATGCAAAAGTAAAGTAGGCTATACATGATTATAACATGATTAAACATTCAATAAGTAAGATCTAATATTTCTACAAAACAAAACCTCTATCATTTCAGGTATTTCATATCTATGCATTTTAGGGGTTTTGACCCCCCAAAACTCCCCCAAAATTCTGGGGTGTCCCTTATTTGAAAGTCTGGGAGTTGGCAACCCTAGCTATTGACTGCTCTATCACAAGTTTCCCGAGTTATTCCCGTTGTTTGACACCGCCACACTTGAGTTTTTTTTCTTTTTTTTTTAGAACTTCTTTCTATCTATTAGGCATGATCGCGATCACGAAATTGCATGTTTGACCCCCATACCAACCCCATCTTTTCAAACATGGCAGCCATGTTTGTTTACATTTGAAGAAAACATAATGGCTGCTAGCTCATGAATGCCTGAACGGATTTCCAAGCGGATTTCTTTTGTTTAAAAGCTGTGAACTGCGTGCACGCACGTGGTGCATGATCTGTGCATAGGCGTGCATGATCGGTGCACTATGAATTACATGTCAGTAATCAGTATATGGAGAATGGGACAGTTCAGCCTGAAAGTGACCATTTTAAGGGTAAATCTCGCTTTTTCCGAACGCACATCATTTCGACAACGGAGCGTCGGAAGGTATCGCTACTCACCCCATGAAGGTTAGGGTTAGGGTTAGGTTTGGTTGTCAAAAAGTTGAAATAGCGACATGCTCCCATTTTTAAAGGGCAGTGAATGAGTTAAATTGCTAAAAGAACTGCATAGTGTATTTAGAGTTCAGGGTGCATTGAATACGTAAGGGATAACGTCTGGCTCAGCGGTTGTTATCCAGTGATAAAATCCCAACAGGCGGAGCCATGTCAGCCTGACATCATGAAGATGTTCTCTTTGTCTTGTCTTTTGTCTTGCAGAGTACACCTTCATGATGTCACTGATCACATGACCCCACAATGATCCCCTGCCCTTTTACCCGTCTGTAAAAAGTGCCCTCTCAAAACCATGAATAAGTAGGGGAGAGCCGCCTCAATTGTAACGCTTCATAATTGTAACAAGCACATTATCTCCTGATTGGTCAATGCCATCATGACGTCATCGCATCAGTTTGTGACCAGGGCCGTAATGAACGTCTCCAGGAAGTAAGAACTATTTGTATCCAGCCTAGACAGAGTTATTGCAGAAAAACTGGTATTTCTCAAAATGCGTAAAAACTTTCACCTTGAGTATCTTTGGTCTGCAAATCTTTTCTTTAATGTTGCTGAGATAAAATCTAGATGGCTGTCTGCATGTATCTGTTCTTCATTAGTTTACATTGTTTTAACTGGCTATGCATGTTAGTTCTGTTCTGTAGGCAACGTCAAAGCAGGGGTGCCAAAACGGTTCAATTGTAACACAATTTAACATGATAATATCATATTGAAATATTTGACATATTGGCCAATATTGTGTTCAGTCAGCTGACATTCAATTACAGTATATTTTAAGTCAGATTAGGGATGTATAACATGTTGCATTAATCAAACTTGCTATTTATTTAGGTAATCAATGTATTTTTCCATGGAATTCACTCAAACGCTTAAACTGGTACATCTTGTAATATTTAATATTTTCCTAAAGTATGATATAGTATCTTATCACACCCTTGGTATGAAAACAATGTAAAAGAGTTGCTTGAATGAAATATAATTGATTTAAACAAAACAAATTTTGTTTATTAAGGTTCTTTAGCTGTGTTACATTTGTAAATCATGCTGTTACAATTAATCCCGTGTGGGCTTCAAATGTAACATCGGAACAGCGTCCACTCTCGGTTTAATAACTCATGACCTGTTTTATCAAATGAAAAACTTGAAGTGGTTTATGATAGCAGACATGTGTAAGTCCTTTGCCTGAAAATATTACATTATGTAGGTGAAAGAATCTCTGAGTAAAATATTGAAATGTGAAAAACGTTACAATCGTGCAGGCTCTCCCCCTACTGAAAATAGCCGACCTCCAAGCTCACAACTTGTGAGCTTGGAGGTCTGCTATCTTCCATATTTTCACCAAGAGGCCCTTTTAGAAATGTCAGCCCCTGCCTCTTTAACATTCTCTGCACGTCCCTGCTGGTAACAGACATACGGACAGGCGGACGGACGGACAGGGTGAGAAACATAGTCTGGACCATGCATGCCTTTCGGCCTGGTGGAGACAACCAGAATGTTTTGCTGTCAAGATGGTTCCTATGAAAAGAGTCTGTTCTGCACATTCTAATTGCGACCGTTAAGTCGCAGTTACTATCAAAACCTCGACCAGCTGTCCGTCAGTCACACGTCACACTTTTGTCCTGCTCATATCTCCGCAACCGTTGCCCTGATCCATGCCAAATGTTGCACACACACTCCTTGCCTGCCAAACCACAATGAATTCTCACATGACCCTCTTCTAGCGCCACCATGAGGCAGATTCTTGCAAAACATATTTTTGGACACTGCTCATACACATTTTGACCTAAAATCACACATATCGGTACACACTTGGTCTACACTCATGTCTTCAACATGGATCTGTGCCATATAGCGCCACCATCAGGCCGTTTTCTTTTTCAAACACATTTTTGGACACTGCTCCTACAGATTTTGCCCTAAAATCATGCAAATCGGTACACAGTATGTCTACACTCATGTCATCAACATGGATCTGTCCCATATAGCGTCACCATCTAGCCGATTTTTTCAAACACTTCTTTGGACACTGCTCCTACAGATTTTGCTCTCAAATCACGCTGCGACCTGACGGTCGCTTATCTCCCGAGTCTTTAATACTGGTGGTTCTCTATGAAAAGAGTCTGTTCTGCAGATTCTGCAGTTTGCTGCAAAACACAGCCGAGACGAAGCGTTAGCGCTAAACCACATAACGAATCACTTCCTGTTTGACATGGAAGGACCAACAGTACACCATAGTAGCTACTTCCTGTTCTCGTGTGTGTGTGTGCGTGCGTGCGTGCGTGCGTGTGTGTGTGTGTGTGTGTGCGTGCGTGCAGGCCTGGCAACAAGCACATTCAAACACACGTGCATGTGTGCTGAGCCTTCACGTGCAATGACTGGAAAATTACAACTTCAGCACAATTAATAAGTTCCATTTAAAGGTACAGGGCAGTGGTTCTCAACCTGTGGGTCGGGACCCCTGCCCTGCAGGGGGGAACCCCGATTATTTGAGGGGGTCCCCACTGATGATTAACTTAATGTGCAACATTGTTTTCTCACTCAACAGTAAACAAACCAACATAAAGTTTAAGTGTATAGAGGGTATCTGCACATTTCTAAAGTGACGATTTAAGGACTTTTTAATACCTCTAAAATGACAAATTAAACATTGGCCAAAATGTCAAATAGAGGCAGAAATTGTGAAAATAGCCGATCTACATGGTCACAACGCCTCGGGCTGCGAGGCGTTGTGAGCATGTAGCATCCAAGTGCACCAAGCAGGCAGGTGCAGGTCCTTTCCCAAACAAACAAACTCACAAAACTGTCAGTAACATCAACTCTATGAACACTGCAAAACTGACCCTGTCACATCTTTTAATCTATCATTCATTGTTAAACTGTAGAACCCAGTTAACTGCATAAGTGCTGACATGTTTTTTGTTAAAATAAAGTTGGATAGCGCAGCTTTAATTTAGCCACATGAAATAACACGTGACGCATGTCATCTATGCATGATAAAATGTATAAAACTATTATATAAACATGAATCCATCCACACTACACAGTTGCTGCCATGATACTGAAGTTTTATTTGAATAAAAAGTGCATTTTTAGCTAGCAATACAACAAGACAACAAAACAAAAGGTTGAACAACAAGGGTGTAAATAAACAGTATACATTTTACATTTACATCTTGGCCACCAGCAGAACATAATAAACCAGACTACGATCTCAACTTGTACCAAACATATCTAATGGCTCTGTGGACGGCAGCCATGTTGGAAAGACATTGTCCGGGTTTCCCTAAGCGATTTTTAGTCCTTCGTAGCTCACGCATGGTCGTAGAGACCGAGCCCTGACCGTCATGTTCCCGGTTTACGTGGGTTTTAGCCCATGTAGAATAGATCTTCTATGTTCGTCCGGTTCGCGCCGGTTGTGGTGGGCCGGTCTGGGCCAAGATGCCAGCGCCGAATTTATGTCCCAGTCCGACCCTGGCTCTGTTCCATTCTGGTCAAACACATTCTGTTCCATTCTGGTCAAATACAAGCTCTCAGCGCGCAGCTTGTAGGTCTGCAATCTTTAAAAAATCGTGAAAATTGGTGTCAAATCCTTCTAAGGTTTTTTGAAAAACCTGTGTTTCCCATCTCCAGAAGCTTAAGAAAAAAATATATATATTCAAAGATTTGCACACATTTTCACGACTTTTCAAAAATAGCAAATATACAAGCTCACAGCGCGGCACACAGAGTGCCGCTAAAGTATCAAATAATTAAGGCCCCTCCACCTTGGGCCCTCGTAACTCAGTCCCACTTTTCCCCCCCTTGTGACGCCCCTGAACAATAATACTTTAGCGGCCAGTAATTCTGGTTGAGCTGCTCGTATTCTGACACCCGTGAGCCTTCAGTAAGCTCTTTATATTTGAAATGTGAACGTTTGTTTAGCCTGCTGTGGCAAATTCACTAAACTGCTGGACAGCAGGTTGAGGTGGAAGCATGACGGTCGTGTCACCACTGTTATGTTTATCAGGGCTAGGAAGAGTCCCCATGTGTTTCCAAGATGGCCGCTGTGCATCAGAGCCTAGCAGGGAGACGTAGGGAGCGTTACCACAGGTTCAGGAAAGTGTCTCTCAGTGGTTCTGCGTCTCAGACGGCTAACGTTGTTCTGTGCATCTTATCTGAAGTCTGACGTGCGTTCAGTCTCTCTCGGAACCCTGTAGCCGGCAGTGGTGGGGAAAGGACTCACATTTCTTACTTAAAGGACCACCTCACCTCTGGGACAACCAGATCTTATTGTATTGTTGTTTGGGACACCATCAACACAATCCTGAGTAATTGTTTGTGTTCAATCTGTGTTTTTAGATATTTTAGTATTTCAGGATGCTTTGTAGCATGATGTAGCATGCTGAAATACTAAAATATCTAAAAACACAGATTGAACACAAAAAATAACTGTGTTGTGTTGATCGATTGAACAATAAAATAAGATCTGGTTGTCCCAGAGGTGAGGTGGTCCTTTAAGCAAAAGTATCAATAGGCTACGGCAATGAAAAAATACTCCGTTCCAACTTCCAAGTAGAACGTGGGAATTCAAAAGCAGAATTGAGCAAAAGTACAAAAGTATTGGTATCAAAATGTACCTAAAGTACCAAAAGTAGAAAGTTGTGCAGAATGTGCCGTTTCACAAGCTTTCAAATGTATACAAATCCTTTGGCTACATAGCACTTCACCCCAGCCAATCACAGGACGAGGGAGGCGGGACCTGGAGTGTGAGAGAAGGCGTATGTCTTCCCACAATACGTTAAAAAGACGAACAGAGTTCTGAAAGAGGCTGAACGTTGGTCATCCTCAACTCAACTTCAAAAACATCACAAGTTTAAAAAGATCCCTGGGAAAAAGCCTTATATGCCTTTATACATTATAAATTAACTATAACTATTTGTATTTATTTTAGAAACATCTTTTACTCAAGAGGGACAACAATGCCCATTGCAGCCCTTCAATGACTGAAATGCATGAGCCAATAAAACATAAAATATGTATTTGATGCTCACATCAACCTTAGGAAGTATTAAATTAAGTAGATCTTCATTTGCATGTGCATTCCATAAATTCTACAGAGCTAAACCAAAACATGGGCAAAGTGACATCATCAACTTGCGACGGCCATTGTCCCGCTTCAGTAAAAGAAGAACTATTTCTAAAATAAATGTTCGAGGTCAGAGAACTTTTATGCTAAAGCGAAGGTAAAGTTAACCTGTTTTTATTTTATTTTATATATTTTAATATTATTTTATTTTAGTTATAGAGCAATTATACATATATATAACATACATATATATGTATTAAGGCATGTTGTGAGGCTATTAGTCAGGGGTCCTTTTAACGTACTTCATCATCAACTCATATCATGATCAAAATTGGTCCCAAAAAATGCAACAATGTCAAAGTGTTCCCTTTAGGAAGAGAGAGAAAAATAAAATAAAAATAACTGTCCAGTGGCATACAGCAGTGGTTCTCAAAGTGTGGTCCAGGGACCCCTCAGGGGTCCTTGAATGGGGGTGGACGGTCTCTTTACAGGCCGGTAGCTCTGAGAGTGTACACATGGAACCAAATGACCTTTACGGGTCCATTTGGTTCCATTTGTACCCTCTCAGCAGTTATGGGAGGTATTTGAAATAATATAATAATATAAAATAAAAACAGTTTGAGAACCACTGGCACTCGGTTCGTCTCCATGGAGACAGGCTGGCATCTCTGATTGGCTCTTGGCATTCTCATGAGGGACAGGAAGGCTGCTGATTGGTTGGGCTGCTCATAAACCCCTCCCCCCATCCTTGTACAAAGCAAGTCACATGAAGGTCACAGGTCACATCAAGGTCAAAGGTCACATGAAGGTCACATGAAGGTCAAGCAGATCTCCTAGCTGGTGGATTTCTTCTCCCATTCCTGGAAAGAAAAAAGTGTTTTTATTATGATTGATTCATCCTTTTATACAACACTATAACACTATAACATTATAACATTATAATACTATAACACTATAACACTATAACACTATAACACTATAATACTATAACACTATAATACTATAACACTATAATACTATAACACTATAATACTATAACACTATAATACTATAACACTTTAACACTGTAACTATAACACTATAACACTATAACACTATAACACTGTAGCAGGGGTTCCCAAACCTTTTTATCTCAGGTCACCCCCTAAATATTGTTTTAATCCGAGGCATCCCTACATTATAATTTTCACTCCCAGCACCACCTTGTATTTATAGCATATCGTCGTTGTTGGGTCCAATACCGTTCGTTTTGTATATCATCTAAACTCTAAAGAATGTACTAAACTAGTGAAAAACAGCAGATCTACAGCTTGTAGATCGGCTGTTTTCACTAGTTTTGTGCGACAGTCTTGTATGATGAAGCAGGGCTTTGCTTTACCAAAAGGTGTACGCATTTGAAACTTGGAGATACGAGGTTTCTGCCCAACAGTGACGATATTTTAGTGATTGAGGAAAACGTTGAGATAACAGCCATTTTGGTTAGAACTGACTGAAAATAACTTTGTACTTCAAGTTTAAAATTATACTAAATATTTTTTCAAGTGTCCAAATAAATTCCAAATATTATCAAATGATCTCGTGGCACCCCTGGACTGCCGTCACGGCACCCCAGGGTGCCCCGTCACCCACTGAAAAGCTCTGCACTATAACACTAAAAAAGTTATCAAATACAAAGTTATGTTAATGTGTTGTTAGTGACCTTAGCTTTCTGCAGCACGTTGCCTTTACTAGCGCTGATCATGGAGGCGGGTCTGTTCTTCAGGGCAGAGGCGGAGTTGACCGGAGAGGGGGAGGAGTCTCCGCTGGGGCTGCTGCTATTGGACGGCTGGCATGGAGGAGGAGGAGCCAGGGATGCCGCTTTAGTCTGAGAATAAAATAAAAACGAGTGCCGTGCTATGAGCTTGTATATCTGCTATTTTCAAGAAATCTTGACATTTTTAGCAAATCTTTGAATTCATCTTTTTAAAAGTAAGCCATTTACTATGAGAGGGAGTGGGTTGTTGGCTGATTTACCACTGTTTCAGGGTTGTGGCCAAACAACAACCCACGACCCTCGAATGGTACATTGCTTTTCTACCACTTCTACCATATAAATGAAGGAAAACACAGTTGTAACTTGCAAGGTTATTTAGTTACAATCAACTGCAACACAACAGTGGGCGGGGTCCATGAGCCAACTCAAGGTTGTTGACTGATTTATCAGTGTTTTAAGCCAATCAGAATCCAGTATCTGAACATGTGACCATAAAAAGTGGTAGAAGCGAACATTTGTAACTCTGGGGGGTCCCTGGAACAACATATTTTGAGATGGGGGTCCGTGGCCAAATACATGTAATAATGGGGGTCCTTGACATGAAAAAGTGTGAGAACCACTGATTTAGAAGAAGGATTTAGCAGACATTTATAGAATCGGGTCAGAAATATCGGGTCTAGACTTGCAAATAGTATAAATGAATAATAGATGGAAAGAACTCCAAAGGAGGAATAGCTGAGGCAACAACAATGGTAACTTAGAAGGTTTATTTAGCCTTTCCTTATGAAGTGGTGTCTGCGTGCAGATGCTGTATTATTAAAGGGGAAGACCACCCATTTTCAATATTGAACTATGTCATTAATATAACTTAGAGGAGTAGTGTGGAAATAGAAAAAAAGTTCCCCCCCTTCTGTGTTGCCTAGAACTGGAGGATTGATTTTGGGGTTTGTATTGTAAAGTACATCACACCGTTGTACTTTACAATACAAACCACCAAATCAATCCTCCAGTTCTAGGCAACACCGACAGGGGTCAACTTTTTATTTATTTCCACACAACTCCTCTAAGTTATATTAATGATCAATATTGAAAATGGGTGGTCTTCCCCTTTAAGTAAAACAATGACGACGGCTGCTTTCTGTGTGCTTTGCTGTGGTTATAATGACGATGGGAGCTTTATAAAAGCGTAAAAAAAAGATGCTCGTATCCAAAGGAAAATGGGGGGGGGGGGGCCTTCAGGCGAGTGCAGTGCACACCTAACATACAGACCTGAGGTGCCTCCTACAGGGTGAAGGGTCCTAACATACAGACCTGAGGTTCATCCTACAGGGTGAAGGGTCCTAACATACAGACCTGAGGTGCATCCTACAGGGTGAAGGGTCCTAACATACAGACCTGAGGTGCATCCTACAGGGTGAAGGGTCCTAACATACAGACCTGAGGTGCATCCTACAGGGTGAAGGGTCCTAACATACAGACCTGAGGTGCATCCTACAGGGTGAAGGGTCCTAACATACAGACCTGAGGGTTAGGGTTAGGGTCCTACAGGGTGAAGGGTCCTAACATACAGACCTGAGGGTTAGGGTTAGGGTCCTGCAGGGTGAAGGGTCCTAACATACAGACCTGAGGGTTAGGGTTAGGGTCCTACAGGGTGAAGGGTCCTAACATACAGACCTGAGGGTTAGGGTTAGGGTCCTACAGGGTGAAGGGTCCTAACATACAGACCTGAGGGTTAGGGTTAGGGTCCTGCAGGGTGAAGGGTCCTAACATACAGACCTGGGGGTTAGGGTTAGGGTCCTGCAGGGTGAAGGGTCCTAACATACAGACCTGGGGGTTAGGGTTAGGGTCCTACAGGGTGAAGGGTCCTAACATACAGACCTGGGGGTTAGGGTTAGGGTCCTACAGGGTGAAGGGTCCTAACATACAGACCTGAGGGTTAGGGTTAGGGTCCTACAGGGTGAAGGGTCCTAACATACAGACCTGAGGGTTAGGGTTAGGGTCCTGCAGGGTGAAGGGTCCTAACATACAGACCTGAGGGTTAGGGTTAGGGTCCTGCAGGGTGAAGGGTCCTAACATACAGACCTGAGGGTTAGGGTTAGGGTCCTACAGGGTGAAGGGTCCTAACATACAGACCTGAGGGTTAGGGTTAGGGTCCTACAGGGTGAAGGGTCCTAACATACAGACCTGAGGGTTAGGGTTAGGGTCCTGCAGGGTGAAGGGTCCTAACATACAGACCTGGGGGTTAGGGTTAGGGTCCTGCAGGCTGCTGTCCAGGGTGGTGCCGAGGGTGAAGGGTCCGGCCTCCGCCTTCCTCAGGCTCTCCTTCACCTCCATCAGCAGAAGCTCCACCTCCACCCTACGTTGCTCCGCCTCCCGACACGCCTCCTCCCTCTGCTTCAGGGAGGCCTCCAGGGACGCCTGCAGGACGGGGTCTGCAGGCGAGACCACGAGATCACATGACATCAACTTCATCAGAGAGAGAGAGAACTTACACAGAGTGATTTATAATGATATAGTTTAGACATTTAACAGACGCTCTAAACTAGAGCCACTTACAATAAGCAAGGTAAACACATAATGGTACATCATGCATCTCTGTGTTGGTAGCTCTCCACCAAACAGACTGCTACAGATTACTACAGACAGTAAAGGTAACAGACTACTACATATTACTACAGACTGTAAAGGTAACAGATTACTACAGATTACTACAGACAGTAAAGGTAACAGATTACTACAGACTGTAAAGGTAACAGATTACTACAGATTACTACAGACTGTAAAGGTAACAGATTACTACAGATTACTAGACTGGCAGTTGGATGAAGTCGGGACATCATTTGTTTGGAAGGTGTGAAGAAAAGTTGCTGAATGAAAGATCCGACACCAACAGAAGGCTACTGAAGGTGCTAAAACTATCCAACAGCTTGATGTCTTTTCACCAACAAGCCCACTGCTATCCGACGGTCGAAAGATCTGCTATTTTCACAAATTCTGTCCTAATGTTCGCCCAGAACAGCCAGGCACGCAAGATGTGGTAAAAACGTGAGCGTCTTTGTGAACAATTGACCCTTTGTCAGCCTTCTGATTGGTCCCTGACTGACCAACCAGCAGGCTCTTTCTGCCTTGTTCTGCCCTGGTTCCACCGTTTATGGTTGTTTATGTTGAATTTGCTAAAACATCATTTTTGGAGTCACTCTACTGCACCTGAGATGTTCCTTTTTACTGAGGCCAAGTTTAACATTAGAATTGAATACACTGAGTGTCAATACAAAGCAATAGGGTATATGGACATACACCATTTTGTTCTACTTCCGGGTGTCTTTCGACTTCCTTCACAGGTGTTTCTGATGATACTAATGAAAGGTCTGTTCCATTCTGCTCAAACAGAGTCAGGGTGCTGATATTGTGCATGTTGGCTCACTGGAAACACTCTGCTACACCAGAGGGTCTCAAAGTGTCCTTGAGTGGGTTCCAAATGTCCCCATACAGGTGTGTAACTCTGAGAGTGTACGAATGGAAGCAACTGGACCTGCAAGGGTCCATTTGATTCCATTTGTTGATTCCATTTGTATAGAGTTATGGGGGACCTTGAAATTAGAGAACCACTGTACAATAAATCAAACAGAGCCTTCATTAGTATCATCAATAACACCTGTGAAGGAAGTAGAAAGACACCCGGAAGTAGAACAAAATGGCATATATGCATATACCCAATTGAAAACCCTGTTGTTTCAATGGAAGTGGATGGAGAGAGGACTTGACAAAGGGTCGATTGCATTTCAAGAGTAAAAGTTGTGAAATCATGTCTGTAACCAAAGAGATTCTGAAGAGATTTAATGTCCTTTTTCTTCCTCAACCACATGGACCTGCTAACGTTGTGTGAGGTGAGGTTACCTGTGAGGTTGTGTGATGTTGTGTGAGGTTGTGTGAGGTTGTGTGATGTTGTGTGAGGTTGTGTGAGGTTGTGTGAGGTTGTGTGATGTTGTGTGAGGTTGTGTGAGGTTGTGTGATGTTGTGTGATGTTGTGTGAGGTTGTGTGAGGTTGTGTGAGGTTGTGTGAGGTTGTGTGATGTTGTGTGATGTTGTGTGAGGTTGTGTGAGGTTGTGTGAGGTTGTGTGATGTTGTGTGATGTTGTGTGAGGTGAGGTTGTGTGATGTTGTGTGAGGTTGTGTGAGGTTGTGTGAGGTTGTGTGAGGTTGTGTGAGGTTGTGTGATGTTGTGTGAGGTTGTGTGAGGCTGTGTGAGGTTGTGTGAGGTTGTGTGAGGTTACCTGTGAGGTTGTGTGAGGTTGTGTGAGGCTGTGTGAGGTTGTGTGAGGTTGTGTGAGGTTGTGTGAGGTTGTGTGAGGTTGTGTGAGGTTACCTGTGAGGTTGTGTGAGGTTGTGTGAGGTTGTGTGAGGTTGTGTGAGGTTACCTGTGAGGTTGTGTGAGGTTGTGTGAGGCTGTGTGAGGTTGTGTGAGGCTGTGTGAGGTTGTGTGAGGTTACCTGTGAGGTTGTGTGAGGTTGTGTGAGGTTGTGTGAGGCTGTGTGAGGTTGTGTGAGGTTGTGTGAGGTTGTGTGAGGCTGTGTGAGGCTGTGTGAGGTTGTGTGAGGTTGTGTGAGGTTGTGTGAGGTTACCTGTGAGGTTGTGTGAGGTTGTGTGAGGTTGTGTGAGGTTGTGTGAGGTTACCTGTGAGGTTGTGTGAGGTTGTGTGAGGTTGTGTGAGGTTACCTGTGAGGTTGTGTGAGGTTGTGTGAGGTTGTGTGAGGTTACCTGTGAGGTTGTGTGAGGTTGTGTGAGGTTGTGTGAGGTTGTGTGAGGCTGTGTGAGGTTGTGTGAGGTTGTGTGAGGTTGTGTGATGTTGAGTGAGGTGAGGTTGTGTTACCTGTGCAGGTGTTGAGCTCCTCCTTCACCTCCCTCCTCTCTCTCTTCAGACTGGCCAGGCTGCTCCTCAGCTCCTCACGGTCTCTCTCCAGACACATCCTCTGGTTGGTGTACAGCCTCATGTCCGCCTCCGTGCGGTTCTTCCCCAGCTTCACCTCCGAGGACCCCGCCTCCGCGCGGCTCCTGCCCCCATGCAGCTTCACCTCCGTGGGCCCGGGAACACCTGTGGAACGTGGACGCACGGGAACATTTCTCTCCACACAAACCCAAAAAGACAAAACTACAGAACCAAGAGCAAACATCCCACCTCTCCCGCAAATGGCGACCTCAAGGAAAGAAAATGAACACTAAGGCTTGCCCACCTGCCTCTGGCAGGTAAATGAAACTTTCAGGCAGGTGAATACATAGAATACTTTGATGATATTTGGAATTCATCAATATCACTTCAGTTTAAACGTAGTATAAAAGTTAATTTCAATCTGTTCTAATGGAAACTGATATTTCACTGTAAATAAGATGCATATTTACGTAGGGCAATATGATAGCCTATAAGATTCTAAAAAAATAACAGTGTAATTCAGGGGTGCCGTGGATGACAAGGTTATTTACAGGGGTGACCTGAGACAAAAAAAAGTTGAAAACTCTTGCTATATACACTTATACAGTTACAGTAGCACCACAACCATCCCAAAGAACCTCTGAAGAACCTCTGAGGCGCTACAGGGACAGCTATGTGATGTTTCTGTGAGCTGGTTCCTGCCTCACCTAGGGACCAGGCCTTGGGCTTGTCCCCGCTGCTGGTGCTCCTTCCTCGGGGAGGCTGGGGGCTGTGTGGAGGGTGTAGGCCCGGAGCTCCAGAGCTGTGTGGGGGGTGGAGGGCAGCTGCCCCGGGGCTGTGTTGGCGGTGGTGGGCCGGTGTTCCAGGGCTGTGTTGGCGGTGGTGGGCCGGTGTTCCAGGGCTGTGTTGGCGGTGGTGGGCCGGTGTTCCAGGGCTGTGTTGGCGGTGGTGGGCCGGTGCCCCTGGGCTGTGTTGGCGGTGGTGGGCCGGTGTTCCAGGGCTGTGTTGGCGGTGGTGGGCCGGTGTTCCAGGGCTGTGTTGGCGGTGGTGGGCCGGTGTTCCAGGGCTGTGTTGGCGGTGGTGGGCCGGTGCCCCTGGGCTGTGTTGGCGGTGGTGGGCCAGTGTTCCAGGGCTGTGTTGGCGGTGGTGGGCCGGAGCTCCGGGGCTGTGGGGGGCTCTGTGGGGGTGCGTGGGGGCCCGGGGGTTCACAGGGGACCCGGGGCCGCTCCTCTTCTGGGGATCCTGGCTCCCGGGGGCCGGCGTCTGGTGGAGCAAGGTTATTAGAGTTAACGGAAACTGACGAAATAACGAAAACTACAATTTAAAGAAGAGTTTTTGTTAACTGAACTAAATACAGTGTTTAGAAAACCAACTGAAATTATAGACAAAATGCCCATAGTTTTTTCTTGTTGATTGTCCAACAGTAACTGAATATATATATTTTAATGCCTGTATTTTTTTTTTCTCCGCTGCTGAATTAGAAAATAAACTGCCTAAAACTAAAGATCCCAAAGTGTTGTAACCTTGTAAATGAAATATGGATATCCACTATATGGATGATGAAATAAATCTTGTAACCTTGTTGTGCAGGTGTGTCGCTGCGGGTAGTACCAGAGCAGGCGATAGGGGGCGCTGCTGCTCTGCGGGTCGTACCAGAGCGGGAGATAGGGGGCGCTCCTGCTCTGCTCTGCAGGTGGGAGGAGTCATAGAGGCACCGTTCACAGTGGGCGGAGTCTCTGGCTCAGGTTGTTCTGTTGAGTCCGCCTGGAAGAACGTTCACAAGACAAACACATGGAAGAACGTTCACAAGACAAACACATGGAAGAACGTTCACAAGACAAACACATGGAAGAACGTTCACAAGACAAACACATGGAAGAACGTTCACAAGACAAACACATGGAAGAACGTTCACAAGACAAACACATGGAAGAACGTTCACAAGACAAACACATGGAAGAACGTTCACAAGACAAACACATGGAAGAACGTTCACAAGACAAACACATGGAAGAACGTTCACAAGACAAACACATGGAAGAACGTTCACAAGACAAACACATGGAAGAACGTTCACAAGACAAACACATCGTCACCTTATTAAACTAATGGCCTAAGTCATTTTTTCCGAAAATGGGTTTTTGGCCTAAATCACCTCCTGATGATGCTTGCCACCTCTGGTAAAAGCGCCTCAATCCCAACTCAAAAGGCCTTCCTGTTACAACCTATTAAAACAATTGCCTATGTCAAGACCCCCCAAGACTGAGACTTAGGCCATTTTATTTTGCCTAAGTCATAATAAAATGTGACTTAGGCCATTTTAACACACCTTTCAAAATGGCGTCTTCCAGGAGAAGAAACAAGAACATATCATTTAAAGATGTTATTTCCATGGTTCAGGCCTTGCCCCCTATTGGTTATAACTTTTACTGTAATAAAGGTTAGTGTTGTATGTATACAAGGTTGCACACACTTAGCGAGCTGGAGGCACACTTAAAATTTCTTAGAAATGTTCTTTTCTAGTTGCCCTCAAAGACTAGTAGGGGCCCTCACAGACTTCTAGTTGCCCTCACAGACTACTAGGGGCCCTCACAGACTTCTAGTGGGCCCTCACAGACTACAAAGGGCCCTCAGAGACTTCTAGTGGGCCCTCACAGACTACTATAGTTGCCCTCACAGACTACTAGGGGCCCTCACAGACTACTATAGTTGCACTCACAGACTTCTAGTGGGCCCTCACAGACTACTAGGGGCCCTCACAGACTACTAGGGGCCCTCACAGACTTCTAGTGGGCCCTCAAAGACTACTAGTTGCCCTCACAGACTACTAGGGGCCCTCACAGACTTCTAGTTGGCCCTCACAGACTACTAGGGGCCCTCACAGACTTCTAGGGGCCCTCACAGACTTCTAGTTGGCCCTCACAGACTACTAGGGGCCCTTAAAGACTTCTAGTAGGCCCTCACAGACTACTAGGGGCCCTCACAGACTACTAGGGGCCCTCACAGACTTCTAGTGGGCCCTCACAGACTACTAGTTTCCCTCACAGACTACTAGGGGCCCTCACAGACTTCTAGTTGGCCCTCAAAGACTACTAGGGGCCCTCACAGACTTCTAGGGGCCCTCACAGACTTCTAGTTGGCCCTCACAGACTACTAGGGGCCCTTACAGACTTCTAGTAGGCCCTCACAGACTACTAGGGGCCCTCACAGACTACTAGGGGCCCTCACAGACTTCTAGTTGGCCCTCACAGACTACTAGGGGCCCTTACAGACGTCTAGTAGGTCCTCACAGACTACTAGGGGCCCTCACAGACTACTAGGGGCCCTCAAAGACTTCTAGTGGGCCCTCAAAGACTACTAGTTGCCCTCACAGACTACTAGGGGCCCTCACAGACTTCTATTGGCCCTCACAGACTACTAGGGGCCCTCACAGACTTCTAGGGGCCCTCACAGACTTCTAGTTGGCCCTCACAGACTACTAGGGGCCCTTACAGACTTCTAGTAGGCCCTCACAGACTACTAGGGGCCCTCACAGACTACTAGGGGCCCTCACAGACTACTAGGGGCCCTCACAGACTTCTAGTGGGCCCTCACAGACTACTAGTTTCCCTCACAGACTACTAGGGGCCCTCACAGACTTCTAGTTGGCCCTCACAGACTTCTAGTGGGCCCTCAAAGACTACTAGGGGCCATCACAGACTATTATGGGCCCTCACATACTTCTAGTGGGCCCTCACAGACTACTAGTTGCCCTCAAAGACTACTAGGGGCCCTCACAGACTTCTAGTGGGCCCTCACAGACTACTAGTTGCCCTCAAAGACTACTAGGTTCCCTCGCAGACTTCTAGTGGGCTCTCACAGACTACTAGGGGCCCTTACAGACTTCTAGTGGGCCCTCACAGACTTCTAGTGGGCCCTCACAGACTACTAGTTGCCCTCAAAGACTACTAGGGGCCCTCACAGACTTCTAGTGGGCCCTCACAGACTACTAGGGGCCCTCACAGACTACTAGTTGCCCTCACAGACTACTAGGGGCCCTCACAGACTTCTAGTTGGCCCTCACAGACTACTAGGGGCCCTCACAGACATCTAGTGGGCCCTCACAGACTACTAGGGGCCCTCACAGACTACTAGGGGCCCTCCCAGACTTCTAGTGGGCCCTCACAGACTACTAGTTGCCCTCACAGACTTCTAGTGGCCCTCACAGACTTCTAGTGGGCCCTCACAGACTACTAGTTGCCCTCACATACTACTAGGGGCCCTCACAGACTTCTAGTTGACCCTCACAGACTTTTAGTGGGCCCTCAAAGACTACTAGGGGCCCTCACAGACTACTAGGGGCCCTCACAGACTTCTAGTGGGCCCTCACAGACTACTAGTTGCCCTCAAAGACTACTAGGGGCCTTCACAGACTTCTAGTGGGCCCTCGCAGACTACTAGGGGCCCTCAAAGACTATAGGTTCCCTCACAGACTTCTAGTGGGCCCTCACAGACTACTAGGAGCCCTCACAGACTTCTAGTTGGCCCTCACAGACTACTAGTGGGCCCTCAGAGACTACTAGGGGCCCTCACAGACTACTAGTTGCCCTCACAGACTACTAGGGGCCCTCACAGACTTCTAGTGGGCCCTCATAGACTACTAGTTGCCCTAAAAGACTACCAGGGGCCCTCACAGACTTCTAGTGAGCCCATAGACTTCTAGTGGGCCTTCACAGACTACTAGGGGCACTCACAGACTTCTAGTGGGCCCTTACAGACTACTAGGGGCCCTCACAGATTTCTAGTGGGTCCTCACAGACTACTAGGGGCCCTCAAAGTCTTCTAGTGGGCCCTCACAGACTAAAACATTTTGCCTAAGTCACTTACTGCAGAAATAATTTGGCCTAAATAAGGTTTATAATTGCCTAAGTTAAAATGGCATGTTCAGATATTGGCCTAAGTCATTTTATCCTTACATGTTACATGATTGACATACACCTTTATTTGTATGTCAATAGTCATATTTTTTCATGTTTTTTGGAATTGAAATAATTAAGAAATATAATATATTCTACATTTGGCACAGTTTTTTGTGTTTCCTGAAAACCTTGAAAAAATGACTTAGGCCATTAGTTTAATAAGGTGACGACATGGAAGAACGTTCACAAGACAAACACATGACGTGAACACGACAGGACACAGCAGGGAATGGACATAAATAATAGCAAGCAAAGAAAACATGTAGAAATAATATCTGACCTCCATCTATGAATATAAGTGTTAAATGGCTTTATATTATGGATAGTACTGTAATCATTTATTGATGGCCTCTTGTCTTGATTGTTTAAACATGACGTCATGGGCCGCTATGCTCGATAACAAGCTTGATAAGCTTATTGATACCGGGTAATCAATACATTTGTTATAGAGTTTGTAATGGGCTCCATCTCTATACATTTACTATTGTATACAACAAAACAAAATGTTATTGTGTGACTATTCTCATGCCAGTCTCCTGATGTTTGAGTGAAGTTTGGTACAGTGACTACAGTATGTTAGCTAACTCATGTAAGTTGAGTTAGCTTGTATCAACCTGAGAGTAGAACTGCATGTGACTGTTAACCTGGTGAAATGCTAACCTGCCGACACTGGTGAATGCTAACTACTATGCCTAAACCTACAGTTTACAGTTTAGGCATTTAGCAGACGCTTTTAATCCAAAGCAACTTACAATAAGCAGGTAATACATAATAAACAAGATAACATGTCAGAACATCAGCAACAATATGATAAATGCATATGAATATCAATCTAAAAAACGATATAATCAATACAATATAATAAAATCAATCTAAAAAAAACAATATAATCAGTATAGAAAAAAAGGTTCTAATAAACCTAAAAACAAATGCTAACTAGCTTCATGTATGGTCATTGAGTGTTACAGTATAGTGCTATGGGTTTAGGTGGAGTCTGAAAAGGTGAGTCTTCAGTCCACGGCGAAAGCTAGATAGATAGATACCTTTATTATCCCAAGGGGATAAACAAATGCTAACTAGCTTCATGTATGGTCATTGAGTGTTACAGTATAGTGCTATGGGTTTAGGTGGAGTCTGAAAAGGTGAGTCTTCAGTCCACGGCGAAAGCTAGATAGATAGATACCTTTATTATCCCAAGGGGATAATAAAGGTATCTATCTATCTAGCTTTCGCCGTGGACTGAAGACTCACCTTTTCAGACTCCACCTAAACCCATAGCAAGCTAGCGAGTGAGTCCGTTGTTCTAAGTGCGACAGGGAGTTTATTCCACAGTTTGGGGGCCAGGAGGGCAAACTGTCTCCTAACCCTTAGACGAAATAATGACACGTGGAAATAGCGAGATTTCACCATTCCAGACAAGTGGTTGAAGATGTATCTGTGCTCAATGGACAAGTGGTTGAAGATGGACCTGTGCTCCACATACCTCTATCACAGCACCAGGCTCCTCCTCCTGGGTGTGGTCGGGGGAGGGGGAGGTCTTACTGCAGGGCAGGGTGTGGAGGAAGGAGCGCACAGGGAGGAGCTCCAGGTAGACCTGTAGTAGAAATTATTTATAGGACTGTCAATATGTAGTATTGTGTATTTCCCAAACTTACTGTATGCTATATTAGACGAGTCACCTTCCACATGAGACTAACTCGACAGCAGCTGTGATAAGAACAGCTGCCAAATGCTGACTGGCTCCTACGTCACCAGTCCATATACAGAAGACTCTTCTTGTTGTATCTTTAGACACTGTTTATTAGACACCCTTTCACCTATTCTTGTCACACTATCTTGTATAAAGAAGAGACTGCCCAGAGAGAGAGGAGCGACACTTGCATGCGTGTTGTCTCAGAGCTCTTAACTTTGTTGTTAATAAATATGTTGTATTCATTGTCACTCTACCTCGTGGAAATTCAATTTCTATATCATATACAATAGTATGATCTGAAGAATTCTATAACAGACCCTGCTGCCGTCCCCGTCCTGCTGGGGGTCCCCGGACGAGGACCCCGCCCCGTCCCCGTCCCCCGCAGAGGACATGATGTCCCCCAGCTCCAACTCCTCCTCCTCCTGGGCCGTGGTGTCCTCACCGTCAGGCAGGACGCCCTGATGCTCCTCTGAGTCCTGATGGACCACATGACCAAAGGAGAAACTTCTCAAATATTTTATTTTTGAAGCGGTGAAAGCCGCTTCCAAGGAGTGGCTTTGTGTGTCCCATGTGTGTCCCCCACGTCCATAAATGGTCATTTCAGTCCAGAATGAACAGGTTTTATCTGTCCCGTACGTCCAGAATATGTGTGTAGTGTCCGTCTCGGTCTGATGATTGGATGATTAAAAATGTCCAATGAGACCATACTTTGAGGATTGGTTAGCTTCACATGACAATTCGGCCCTCCAGATAAAATCATTCATTCATTCATTCATTCAGAATTCTGAAGCTCTAGAACACATATACTGCTTCACTTCAAACCGAATGTATATACAGAGTTAGATACAGAGTCCAGTTTTCATGTCAATAACTTAAATTCAAACAACATTCAAACACATTCCAGTTTCCTATGTAATTTGGATTAGCAACTATCAGGCTTCTCCAAGTGTCATCATTAAACATAACAGTAAAAGTTTTTGTCACCTTCTAATTCAATTGTACTTAATTATTTAACAAAGAATAATATCATGATTTATAGACTACTTCTATTTTTATTTGTGGGGGGCATTTTCTGAGTACCCCCTGCAGTACCTCCGCGTACCCCTAGGGGTACACATACCCCCATTTGAGAAACACTGCTCTAGAACACATAGAATAAAAGTTCACCGCTTCACTTCGAACCGAGGTTTGATTTTTATTATTTTATCCCATGATTTTGTAACCCATTTTCTCACGCAGTGCCAGTTGCCCTAAGCTGTAATCCTGGGCTCTGCTCTCCCTCTGCCAACCTGGGGAGAACCCTGAACTGAGCTCAAGCTTCCTTCAGTGCATGAGGAGTGAGCAAGCTGCTTCTTATCACCTGACAGGGGGGGAGTTTCCCCCGGTTGGACGTAGCGCGTGGAAGGAACACGTTATTCCAACCAGTTCCTTTCCCCTCCATCAGGCGCCTCGGCTGGCCAGGGGGAGGCAGTATAGAGACCAGGATTACTGCATGTTTTTGTGTTTTTGTATCTACCCCACGAGACACAGGGAGAACATGCAAAATCCACACAGAAAGGCCCTTTCGGCAAAGAGTTCTGACCGAAACCAGACCTGACCTATTCGTACTGGGCAGGGTCCAAAATGTAGGCTAAGTATTCGGGCCGAGCCTCTGGTTTGGCAAAAAAACTATAATAAACAAAATGTTCCCTTCATTCTTTGAGATTTCGATGAGCAGTACTACAGTATACTATACTCAAATAAATTCAAATAAATGAAGGGAACATTTTGTTCCCTTCATTTCTTTGAGCAGTATATAATTCACCCTTTGTCAAGTCCCGCCCATTGTCCAGCCCCTCCACACCCATTGGTTGCTGTGTCTTGGTGGGACATTCAGTGGGAGATTCCATCAACTGCCATGTTAATTCAGTTGCTTCATATTGTTATTCTGTGTGCTCAATTAGAATTTCAAACTTTGTTTCAGTCAATTGGAGCTGCTCAGTGGCAGCATAGTGAATCAGCATGTTTTTAAATGTTTTTGTTTCTCCAAAAACTATGTTTTAGCTAATTCAACATCAAAAAGGCGGGACCAGGGTGGGACATGCAAGGCAGATAGAGCCTGCTGGTTGGTCAGTCAGGGACCAACCAGGAGGCTAACAAAGGGTGAATTGTTACAGTTAATTAAGTACAGTAAATATACAGTATACTGGTTACCGTACCTCTGCTGCTATGGAGGCCACATCATCGTACAGCTCATCAGAGGACTGATGGAGAGACGTCAGGTTGTCAATATACGTGTTGGGCTCCGAGTACCTCCTCTGCATCAGGCTGCACGCACACACACACACACACACACACACACACGCACGCACGCACGCACGCACACACACACGCACACACACACGCACATGTTTGTTATTAGTCACCAGTAAAGGCTTTATCAGAGTCTGAGGTGAAGACCTATCACTCAACTTTTATCCCCTAAAAATGTGATAACAAGTGGAGGCCATCATAGTCATGGACTCAAGGTGAAGTCCTATCACCGTGCCTCTGTGCCTCTGAAAACAGGGTGCACACTGATTGGTCAAGATCGACCAATCAATCAGTGAACAGGGTGATGGGGAGATTGTCTGACAGTAAAAACAGAGAGATGTGTCGGGGTTCGCAGTGGAAAGCTCTTCACCGTGAGTAATGATGTAATGTTGTAGTTTTATGACTTAAAAAGACTACACCACAGTGACAGCTTATCACCGCAGACTCCCTAATCGGGAGATAAGCGACCGTCAGGTCGCATACACAAACTTTAGAAGGCAATGGTAGCCAATCAGGAGGGAATATGGGAAATGGGACAGATCCATGTTGCTGACATGACTGTAAAGATACTGTGTACCGCTTTGCGTGATTCTAGGCCAGAAGGAGAGGGCCATGTGAGAAATGAGGGGTGGAGGTTGTGGTTTGGTTTTAGTCTCACTATAAGGAGGTCTTGGCGGCGCTGACGATGCTGCAGATCCTGTCAGAGTTGACGTAGTCGTAGGTCAGATCCTCAGGGTCCGTCTTGGTCCCCGTCTGAGACAACAGCAAGCCCAACCAATGACCCATGTCTGCTGAGGACCTGGCCTGGAGGGGAGGGGGGGGGGGTGGGGGGAGGAGGAGGAGAGGAGTAATTTTACTTCACATTATTCAATTCAAAGGAGCTTTGAAGCTTTTTGTAACAAATAGCAGCATTTATTTGTTCTCAATACGATTTAAATAGTCTAAAAAAGCCTCAGATTTGTTTAAAGGTAGCAGCTCTGTTTATACTGTATGTACAGTAGGTCTAGATGCCACTCAATGGTTTGACATCATTCCCTGCTTAATAATAAATTAAATAATAAATTAAGAGCAGAATCAGTGCCAGGCCCTTCTGAACTACCAGGTTTGATAA